>NC_080194.1:34646250-34952500 GCF_030028045.1 Hippopotamus amphibius kiboko | reverse complement strand
ATAATACTGGAAATGTGAGCTAGGAAAGAAAGAGGAATGCTGGATTCTGCTCTTTTCATAAGGCCAGGTCTACTTGGAAAGTATTTGTTCTACTAAAGCCAATGGCATCACTGCCTCCAAAAACTAGATCCAGCAGGAAAGCTGGATATTACATCTTTGTTCATCAAAGATTATCCTTTCTGAGCCAAACCTTTTTCTCATTTCTTTGGATTTGGATTTTGGATTATTTTAAGCAAACTCTAAGGTCTAGAAAATTTAACCCACTATGATCACAAATTACCTATGCGTCTTAAGCCCTTATTGATTCCTATTAACTCACAGATTTCCCCAGAGCTTCACCCTCTGTACCCCTCAAAGGAAACCCTGAAGTATAACCCTGGAAGCATAGGGGGATGCCAGGTGAGGCTCTTCTTCCTCTTGTGAAGGGAGCGGTGGAGATTCTGAACTGTTTGATCCCATCTGAAGGGCTCCGCTCATTACTGGCCCCTTTCCCACCTGCAGGCAAGCTCCCTGCACCAGCCATCTGATTCCATACCTGGTAGTACTGGTCGCAGACCCTCAGGAAACAGCTCAGCCTTTTTCAAACTACACTTGCCTTCATTTAGCTTAAAGGTTACACTTGTCCTGATGGTGGCGACATCTTCAGAAAGAAACAAGTGAGAGAGGTTACTACCTTCAGAGGCAAAGGAACGGAAACACCAGTGGGTAATGGCGAGCTGTCCACTGCTAGAAGTACACCCTGAGCCCCTCTCTTACACTGAGACCAAGAAAGTTTGGGATTGGAGAGTGCCTGTTACCCTGTGACTTGGGGGCACCAGGAACCTCCTAAGAGTTACACTTATGCCTTCAATTAGGATGAATCCAGTGCTCAAACATAACAGAGGAGGGGCCAAAAACAACCTCAACAGTGAAATGAAAAATGAGGTCATTTCTGTGCCTTTCCAAGAAGGAAGGCCAGAATCCCTCAGTTCAAATTTGGATAAGACAGCTGAGGGAAATGGAAGGGCAGATTCTCCTAATAAGCCTGTCCTAGGAGGACAGGGCTGAGAGAGCCACCTTTCCAGACAAGGATGGCACTCACTAAACGTGGCTAGGATTTTCAGGGTCTGTGAGGGAGCAAGGGTCCTACTTTGAGGGCCTCATATGGAAAATTCTATTCTCCTTCCATGGTCAGTCTTAACCATATGTTAGGCTCTGGAGCCAAAAACCAGGATTCAAATTCCACCTCTTTAACTTGTGATAAGAATTTGAACAAGTTACTTAGTCTTCCTAAGCCTAAGCCTCAGTTTTCTCATCTGTAAAATAGACATAATCACAGTCTTACATTACTGGGCTGTTGTGAGGATTAAATGAGATAATGCAAAACAAAAAATGTTTAGCCTGCTGTCTGGTACATAGTAAGAACTGAATAACTGTTAACTGTTTGCTTGCTTACCCTTGGGGTGGCCTTAATCTCCAAGGGATCATCACTGAGGGTTTTTGGTGAAATAGACCATGGCGTCCTATCTGGCTGCGTCCAAACATCACACAAGACGGGCAGTGAAGGATAGTACGTAAGACTCTGGATCCAGACTGCCTGGTCAAAATCCTGGCTCCACTATTTCCTATCTGAGTCACTTTGGATATGTGATTTCACCTCTCTGAACCTCAGTTTCTTCATCTGGTGAATGAGGATAACAGTAACATTGCCCCAGAGGGCTGTAGTATGGATTAAATTGGCTAATACATGTAATACAGTGGCCGGTATGTTTTAACTTTTCCATCCATTCACACGAGCTGTTATTATCATGCTTGAGTCTCTGTCTTTGCTTACATACATTATATGGACATTAAGAACCACCTCCTTATTCAGATGTTCTCATGACATCATCACAGATGTTTGTCTCAATCTGGAAGGACGAGGACTCCACAAAGCTTTAAATAGCCTTCTCTGTCTTTTGATAAACAAGGAAGGGTTTGGGCCCCTTTCCCTGGTCAGAATCCTTGCTCCTCCTGTCATGCCCACGTCTCCACCAACACCATGTGGCCCAAGCACACATTTCCTGCTGGGCCTCAGAGGTGCTCTCTGATGCAGGGAGTCGGGGAGACCTGAGTCTCCTGGTCCCAGAGCTACGTGGGCCTCTGCCCGATACGATGACCCCTCCCCCCGCCCCAGGGCTTCGCGGAGCCTCCTGGCACACAGCGGACACTCTGTAAGTGTCTATTATGTGGTGAGTCAGATTGCAGGCACCAAGGCTACAGGCAAGAGCATCCTGCAACGTGCTTGGGGCACCAAAGAGATCAGGAGAAAAGAAAACAAAGCCAATGCCCAAGAACGGTACCCCACAAAGGAAGCCCATTGAAATACGGTGAGCCCCAGAGACAACACGCAGGTTTGGTAATTACCCCCGAAAGCAGAGTCATTTGATTTTTGCTGTTTGCTCCTGAGAGGAGAGGAAGAGCCGCAGGTGACAGAATAGGCCTCTTGCAGTCCTGATAGACAGAATGCGGATTGTCAGCATGGAAGCAAGGTTACAGTCTCTCCTGGTGGCAGCTCAGGTCACCCCCACCCCTGCTCCACGTGGACCATTAGAGAAACCCCCAGAATACAGGGTCTCAGAGCACAGGCCTCCAGCGGTCGGGGGCAGCTGGTCGAAGCCCTGGAAGCCCTTTGAGGGCATCTAACACCTATAGGCCAGGAACGCCTGGCCCTGGAATGAAGACCTGCCCCAGGGCCTGGGACCCACTCACCTGAAGAGAGGTGAATGCCAGAGTGACATCTGAGGAAGCACCTGTCTCCTCCACCACTCTTACTGCACTGCAGGGACACGTAGGGTGATACGCTAGTAGGCAGGACCCCCTTCACTTCTAGACAGGACAAAACATAGACACTTACAGACAGAGAAAGTGTGACAAGGACGGCTGAGTCCCACGCATCAAAGGCCCCAAGTAAAGAAGGTAGCGCTGATGCCCAGCACAGGACACAGACTCCGCACGTATTCCCACCCGTGTAAAGGAGCTCCTGGTATGCTACTCTTTGCATGCAGAGAAACAACCAGGAAACCAGACGTGAGTTCCAACCTACGCAGAAGCACAGAAGGAAACACCAAAGAGCCTGCAAAGTATCTCCTGTTTTTGAACTGTTTAAAGATCGGCTGCTGCAGCTCCGGGGAGGAGAATTCAGTGGAGGACTGGTCAGCCGCACTCCGTGTCCAGTGGGACGTGGGAGAGCGCCGCTGGGCCAGCGGTGAGCCCGCGCGCCGAGCCCGGGCCTCGGCACCTCTTACCCACACAGTCTTTTTTATTCCAGTGGAGCTTGTATGCAGAGTGGCACTGGCATTCGTAGCTGCCCTCGGTGTTCACACAGACCTGCTGACAGCCTCCGTTGTCGATGCTGCACTCATTGGTGTCTGTGGAGCAAAACACTCTCCTGTCACAGCAGCCCGCTGCTGACCGGCTGACACTATCCCTCCACTGAAGAAGGAGCAGGAGAGGAGTTGCACAGCTGAAACCCACTAAACTAAGGGAAGGTGCTGACCGCCTTTAGAGTGCGCACGTGACACCTGCTGACCTACTCCCCGCTCAGTGGGTTTCCTGGCACGACCCTCACCAGGACGATCTCAAGTTCCATGCTTAACCAAACAATTCCCCCCGTAAGGACACTCAGAGGGGTCACACTCTACTTTCAGGTGTCCAACTCAGACACTGCACAGGCTTCCAATTTAAAGCTCCACCATCATCCTGGGCTACATCCCAAGGGACACAGAGGGAATTAGGATTCCCCACTTGGCAGTTCATAGAGTTGGGCTATTGGTAAGAAAAATGACTTGCACTAATCCCTATCAAGCTGAGACTGAGTCCAGGCTGGAAGGTAACTCCAACTAAAACCCAGGTACACATCCATATTCAGGGAACATGTCCTTGGGGTTCCTTGAAGGACTGGAAGAGTATGTTTTCAGCCATGCCAGGGATGTGTTGAAAAGGAGAAGAGAAACAACACCATCTACAGCAAATCCCTACTATCCATTCTTCTTAAGGACACAGGACACAAGGAATGGGCAGGAAGTACTTAGGCCAGGGGTTCCCACATGCTCAGATCCCCGAAACCACCCTGGAAGCCCTAGACATGTAGAATAAGAATCAGAATCTGCATTCTCAAAGGCTGCGGAATGAATCTGATGATTAGAGGGAGCAGAGAGACGGCAAATCTGACTTAAGCCATAGCCTACTTGGCCATAAGATCATGAGACATCAGAACACGCTGCTACAAGGGCTCAGAGCAAAGAGATCGAGTCCACAGTGCCACTTCCAGCTCAGAGACCTGCACAAAGTCCAGCTCAAAGAGCTCGAACCAAACTCTGCAGCGAGTTCCTACGCACAGCAGGGTTGTGGAATTAGCTGATGCGCTGCCAAGCCTCTCCGAGGGCTGTGACTTTACTATCTATTAGGAAGTTCCAGCGGACAGGGCATCAGCTCGTGAGAGACCCACCCATTCTCTGAATACAACTGCATCAGTAAAGTCCATAAAGAACTCACAGCTGAAGGAGCTCAGCTCTTCTTTCTGCTCCATTTCACACTTGACGAGTTAAAGGGATCAATGTGGGAAGATTTCCCATAGCAGCTGCTTCCCTTGAGTCAATGGACTCCCTACTACTGTACAGGGACTGGTATGTCCGGTTCAGCCCCCAAGGGGGAAAAATTGCCCTGATCTGGGGGAATCTTAAGAGTAAGGCCCAGCCTCATCCGACTCCAGAGGGATTCCACTCACCTCCACAGTGGGTGAAGCCATAGAGGGTGTACCCTTTGTTGCAAGCACATACAAATCTGCCAGGGTAGTTGATGCAGCTGTGGTCACAGGTCCTATCCAAAGAGCATTCATCCACATCTGTAATTGTCAAAGGGAGAGGGCAGCTGAAACCAACTCTGAGGGACAAGTGGAGAGAAGAACACGCTTAAGAGAACACCAGTTGCTGATCAATAACAAAAACAACACAGTGAAAATTATCTATCAGTTCTCCCTGCTCACTTATGTGAAAGAAAGTGTTGAGCTGCCCTCAATCAGTATACTCACAGCCCGGGACCCTGATTTCCAAATTCTATTGCAACTTGCACTTGCCTAAAAGCTCAGTGGGTCTCTCTCACCCATGCTTATCTGCAGGGCTGAGTAATTTAAACTATTAATGAAGTCAAATGAGATAACATACCTAAAAAGGGTTTGTAAACTAGTAGGGTGCTGCCTGTGCATTATTACTGTTCTAATACTAATTGGTAAAGGAGCAACAGTAATTTTATAAGCTATGGCCAATTAAAAGGAGAAAACACTTGAGTTGGAAATAAATATAGCCCTATCTCTTTTTGGTCTTGCCAGAATTCATCTTCTGGCCCCAGGAGGCCAGTTGATCCTGGGTTTTAATGCCCTCTGCACTAAAAGAACACGTTAACATTAACATCCTCAGTAATTTCTATTGTAGACACTGAAACGTGGTGTCTTAAGCACCAAATGGGATCCTCTTGGCCAATCCCTTGGCTTTGTTCCTCCCCCGTGTTTCAGTCCCAGGGGGCTCCTCCCCTCCCAGTTCAGTGTAGAGGCATCCTTGGCTTCACCTGGGGTCACGGAAACTAGCCTCAGGAGGCTGCATTTGTCAGTCTAATCATCTCTTCTTCCCTGGTCTGGTTCTTACATCTTTCCTGAACACTAGAATTTCAGTGCTTCACTTCAATTCTTTGGAAGATTTTAACAGAGTTATGACTTGTGTTTCCAAATGGATAAACCAGGACCAGTGCAGGACTCAGTGGAAGCCAACTAGACCATTGCTAGATCTGTCTTTCAACACCAAATGTGCCATGAGAAACTACATTAATAAAAAACAAACATTTGGAAGGAGTTGGAGGAATGAAAAACATGAAATTAAAAAGGGCAAAATCCTACAAAACCTCTTCATCTGTAACTTTTCCCAAAAGTCCTGGCAATTTCTTCAGTAAGTTTGTTCTGTGAAAATATTTGTTCTACGAAGACTGATCAGTGAAAAATGAGAAAAAGTCCATTTCTTCTGTAGTAATTGATGTCACTCTATGAACTCTTCTATTAATATCAGCCAGTTACCGAGAAAGTGGGCTCGTTCAGTAGCGACTTTGGCTGCTCACGACAGGCTTTTGCTTTGCCAAAAATAATGAGATCAACTTTCTAATTCCTTTTTAATGTGTTTACACAGCTTAAATAGTATTTCTTGCTCTATACATTATGAAACATTATGTGGAATGGCAAATTTTCTTTCCAAGTCAAACGGAAGAAATCTATGCAGTAGTCATCTAGAATGAACTTGCTGAATTCAAAGGGGGCTATATGTGAAGTGTATGACAAATTATGTATCAAGAAGAAAAAACCAAGAGAGAAATCTAATTCACACCATAAGATTTTTAAAAAGGTAATGTTGCATCTTTATTATATGAAGTGAAATCAGATATTATTTTCTGATTTTGATTTAATTCTGGGATTTCTAACAAAATAAGTTAGGCTGTTCTTATTCTCAGAACTAGAACAGAAATAAACGATGGCACATCTTTCCTGAGAGTTTCTTTCTGTACATCAGTGGGGCATAAAATGTGCTCATCTGAAAATATAAATGATGCCCCCCAACCCAAAACAGCTTATCACTGTCCAAAACAACTCTTAATATCAACAACTGCTACCCAGAGAAGCTCCCTTGCTGCACACCTTAGGTGGGAAGGATGTGTCCGAGAAGGAGTCTGAAATCCTGCCCAAGGACTGCCCAGACTTTCCTCCACTTAATCCTCTCCCTCCCTCACCTCCTACCCTTTCCCCAAACACCAAAGGCTGCTCATTCAAATAAGGCCTATAAGGAAGGGACCAACCAATTGGTTGAGAAAAGGTATGTTAACTAAATCAACATCTTTTGCCACCAAATTTTGTTAGAATATCCATACCATTAAAGGAAATTTTAGAAGAGGAAAACCAGTCATAATCTCAACACCCTAACGCAACCCTGCTTGCATTCTGTGATCCATTCCACTTCTAGCAGCAAGCTCTGCTGTAATCACACCACATGGGTTCTTTGAGGTGTTCTCTAATCATTAACAGGTTAATTTCCAAAATATACCTGTAAGCTACCTCAGTGTTTTTATTTTATTTAACAGATGAAATAAGTGAAGCACAGGCTGGAGGTTGGATTCATGGCTCCGTCGAGAAGCCCAGCGAGCCAGTCTCTGCCCGAGCAGGGTTTCGTCTTCTCCAATTCAACCAGCGGGCACTGCACAGCATAGCTACGTTTCAGCACATACCTTGGCAAGACTTCTCATCTGTTAATAATTTAAATCCCTTTTGGCAGCTGCAGTCAAAACTGCCCACGGTGTTTTTGCAGAAGTGATCACAACCTCCATTGCGCGTCTGGCACTCATCAATATCTGTAACAGGCAAGCATCGGCAAATCAGACAGCAGTACCTGTCTCGTTAGCCACAAATCCCTGAAGTGCTATTGTGTGTGTTTCATTAGTCTCTGAAACAAAAACAGAGCCATAAAAGCATTTAAGGATGTTTGCTGATGTTTTTAATCTTACACATGTTCTTTTGTCTGCTTTAACCCATTTTGAAAGACAAGTGCCTCACCCCCTGGAGAACTCTGACTTACACTGCCCTTCCCTTGACTAGGTTAAGGAAACAAACTATGGGAAAGAACGGTGATGTTCTATTATATTCTCATCCTTGCACTAGTCTCTCAAGATAAGATGGCTTCCTTTCCCATACTTCTCATTCCAGTTTAATGATTAAAGTTATAAGGAACTAGAATATCTGTTTTGGCAAATTACACCACGATCAAACAGCCTCAGTGCTCTTAAATGATTTCTGATACTCAATCTTATCTTTTCTCAGTTTCATCTGGTAACTGGTTATATGCTTTTTTATCACGTTAAAGAATTAAGCCTTTGTACTCTTGCCCGTGAAATACTAGGTCACTGGGGTCTCTATTCATCCGTACGAGTTAATGGTACATTCATTAAGTTCTCTGGATAACAATCTTGGCTGTTATTTACATAATAATCTCTAGGCTGTTATTTATGAT
Source organism: Hippopotamus amphibius kiboko (assembly GCF_030028045.1). Lineage (NCBI taxonomy): Eukaryota > Metazoa > Chordata > Mammalia > Artiodactyla > Hippopotamidae > Hippopotamus > Hippopotamus amphibius. The sequence goes on along the minus strand of NC_080194.1, from coordinate 34,944,443 downwards.
ATGATGATATTATCTCCTGCAAATGAATGTTTCCTTGAACAACTGCCTTCTTCTAAGGCCACTGCCTGAAATGGATCATTTGATGCTTGCAGAAGCTGACCTTCTCAACAGTTACTGTAATTAAGTTGGTTCTAATTAAGCTTAGTCAATTATAGCCTTCTACTAGCCCAGGGAAGAAAAGCTTCCTTTTGATCAATATGAATCATAAGCAAATCTGGAGTCATTCAGGAGGCAGGGAGGGGAAGAGCTGCCTTTACCCCCACACAGTAGCAGCACGGAGAGGCACAGGCTACCTTTACAGGTCTTCCCATCCAACTGGAGAGTGAATCCGACGGAACAACTACAATGAACACCTGTCGAAGTATCCTTACAGGTGCGATCGCAGCCTCCATTGTTGACGGCACACGTTTCTGTCAAGGAGGTAAGGAAAAGGCAGTTAGCTTCCTAAAGAAGTGCTGACACAGCTGGGAAGAAAGGGAATGGGTGCAGTGTTAATACTTGACAAAAATTCAGGAAAGTCAGGAAGCGTGCGGGGTGCTCATGGTCACACCCCAAGCCTCTGCCACCCACAGACGAGTTAGAGGGAGAACAGGTGCAGGTCCTCCCCACCCCCATCTAAATAAGTGACATCTCCCAAGGAAGCCTGACAGGGTGACAGAGGGGGAAGATGCCTCTGCCAACCTGCCGAACCTTTTTAGTGGCAGATTGGAAGGCATTCAAATCTCCTGTTGATTGACAGCCAGTGACCTGCAAGTATGACCACATCTAGCAGGCTAGATGTGAATGCGGAACAGAGCAAAGGTGGGTGTTCCTTCCTTTATCTTAAACTTTCCCCATTCACTATGTGTAATGGGCAAAGCAAGAGAGGGTAAACATTGCCCACCCCAACCATTCCCTTTCTGCAGACCGATGACTTCCTCCTGGCAACTGCCAAGTAACTCAGATTAGAAGTTTAACTTTCCTTGAAAGGAGAAAGACCTGTCATAGCTACACGAAAAATCAGCCGCAGTTGTCAAGCCATATCCATAGAGATGAGGAACAGCAAGTTAATGGCCTTCTAGTTCTGTATATCATACATTAATTCCAAGAAATACACAAATGTTATTCAACATTCATTCAACTGTTAGCACTTAGGTATCCAGAACTGATAGTAAAAGCCTGTAAAGCCTTGGTGGGGGGCGGGGCGGCAGGAAGGGGGCTAACTTAATTCTGATTAAATATGACAGATAGAACGTGTATGTTCATCTCTGTTTCCTCTCCAAACCTTATTAAAATGAGAGTAAATAAATTTTTTAAAGTATAAATCCTTAAGGACAAGTAAAATAGAAGACGATAGATGAAAGATGTCAAATCTTCTGGAAGTGGCATGTCAACGGAGGAATAGTAACCGGCATAACAGAAGGTTAAACCCTGGCAGCCTGCAGAGGGATGCCAACAAGTGCTCAGCTCATCTGAGCCTCAGAATCCCAGACAGGCTCAGGAGCTGGAGGTACTAAAGTTACTCTAGAGGCAGAGGTGAGGATGGAGTTAAAAATAGGAAGACTGACTGAGAGTCTATATAACAAATAAGCTCCCAGATCCCCATCTTAATACCACAGCCCACAGCGCACAGCACACAGCCCACAGCCCATCCCTATTTGGGCTAAAGCAGATACATTTATTCCCTAGAAAAGTGGGACCAGAGAAGCCCTGGACTCAAGGGCACCAGTAACAGCAGAGGAGGGAGGGAGAGGCGTTGTCAGGTGAAAGTCTATACTGTGAAAAGAGAGATCTCAAACTTTCACTCCCTCTACTCCCCCGCCCCCAGTTCCCAGGACACTGACAGACAACCCTAAATCCCCTCAGCAGGAGATTGAAGGATTCCCCTCCAGCTAAACTCACCTGCCCAAGTGAAAAGACCTATAGATATGAGCATTCAAAGATCTCCACATGAAATGACTAAGCCACTGCCTAGTCACCCAAGCAGAAAGCCCACTAACTGACAGGATATCCAATTGGCTTCTCAATATTTCACTATTAAATATGAAAAGTCAGGCAAGGATCACCAGACATTTCAGGAAAGCCTCTAGTATGAAATATATATGCCAAATCAAACAAAAAAAGGAAAAGGAACCTGGGGGAAACAAAGACAATACAGGGAACAACAGAGAAGTTAGAAAATCTCATCATTAATTTCCTCAGGGAGGGACATGGATGGACCTAGAGACTGTCATACAGAGTGAAGTAAGTCAGAAAGAGGAAAACAAATATCATATATTAACGCAAACATGCAGAATCTAGAAAAGTGGTACAGATCAACTGGTTTGCAAGGCAGAAACTGAGACACAGATGTAGAGAACAAACATATGGACACCAAATGGGGAAAGTGGGGGGTGGGGATGGGATGAATTGCGAGATTGGGATTGCCATATATACATTAATAATAAGAAAAAATATCGAATTGTACACTTTCAATATATGCAGTTTATTAAAAAATATATGCAGTTTATTGTATGTCAATTACATCTCAATAAAAGTTCTAAAAAAAAAAATTTCCTCAGGGAGGGAAGAAAAGCACCCATGAAATAAGAACAGGTTCCTACAACAAAAGACCAAAGTAAAATTCTTGAAAAATTAATATATGAAAGATGGAATTTAAAAATAACCCTATAGAAAGATTAGAAGGAAAAAATGAAAGGTCTCCTAGAAAGTAGAATAAAAATATCAAGAAGAGAAAAAAGAAGAAAATTTGGGGAGCAATCCAGGAGTTACAACAGCCCACTAATAGGAGTTCCAGAGACAAAGACAGAGAAAAGTGAAGAAAGTTACCAAAAGAAAAATACAAGAAAATTTCTCGGAACCAGGGGATGCAAATGTCCGTCTTGAAAAGGCCTACTGAGGGCTCAGTATAACAAGTGGGACAAATCCCATGGGGGGACATTTCATTGTTGTGAAATTTCATATCACCAGGGACAACAAGAAGACCCTGAGAACACCCAGAGAGAAGCTCTCGTAGCTTACATACAAAGAATCAAGAGTAAAAATGACTTAGACTTCTTAAAAGAACACGAATACTCAAAACAATAGAGCACTATTCAAAACTCTGATGGAGGGACTTCCCTGGTGGCACAGTGGTTAAGAATCCGCCTGCCAATGCAGGGGACACGGGTTCAATCCCTGGTCTGGGAAGATCCCACATGTCTTGGAGCAACTAAGCCCATGTGCCACAACTACCAAGCCTGCACTCTAGAGCCCATGAGCCACAACTACTGAGCCCGTGCACCAAAACACCGTACTCTACAACAAGAGAAGCCACCACGATGAGAAGCCCACGCATTGCAAGGAAGAGAAGCCCCCACTTGGCAAATCTAGAGAAAGCCCATCTGCAGTAATGAAGACCCAACGCAGCCAAAAATTAATTAATTAATTAATTAAAAACAAAACTCTGATGGAATATTCTTCCCAACTTTGAATTCTATACTGAGCCAAATTCTCAAAAAGGGTGAAGGTAGACTATAAAGGCATTTTCAGGTGTGCAAAGTTTTTAAAAACCTATAGCTACCCATGTAAACTAACAAAGGGAAGACATGGGATCCACCAAAATAGGAGCATGTGGAAGGGAATTCCCAGGCTGGTGCTCAGGGAAAGGCCAGGATGACAGACATGCAGCTGGCCCGGGATTCAGGCCCCGCTAGAGCAGGGTGGAAGCCTCAGAAGAGACCTTTTTAAGAAGAAAATGGAATTGATAAGTTACCTGCTGTATTTAAACACATTGTAAAGGGTTTTAGAGCTCTGCCAGAAATTTGCAAAAAAAAAAATGGTAAGCGGTACTAGGAAACGAAGCAAACAAAGAAAATATGATCATAGCACATTACATGACTCAGGGGTGAATCATATTTAGATATTCATAATATGTAAACACATATGTTGGTAAATTGTGATAAAAGCATATTAAGGGTATGGGGTGGGGGAATGTGTATGTGTGTTGGGGGAGGGAGACAGAAGGGAGCTATAACGTAGTCTTCTGTGGTAGGAAGTCACAAGCTAATATCTAAAACTGACATATCAAGGGACTTTCCCAGTGGTCCAGTGGTTAAGACTCTGCACGCTCATTGCCGAGGGTGCAGGTTCAATCCTTGGTCGGGGAACTAAGATCCCACAAGCCATGCAGTGAGGCAAAAACAAACCAAAACAAAGCAAAACATAAAAACCTGACCATCAAGAAATAACTGTATATACCTCCCTTTTCAGAACTATGGGGGAGAGGGAGTCTGGAAAAGAAGAAACAACTAGGAAAATTGAACATTGTGGCCTCGGGCAAACGGCAAGTCGTGAGACCAGGAAATGATGTATTGCATGACAAGCTTAACAGCATTAATTAAATTTTTAAGGTTTTTATAGTATTCATATGTACTATTTTAAGGCAATTAAAAATAATAATTTTAATAGGGCAGAAGGGAGCTCAGAAACCTCACCTGCCTGGTAACGAATGGCTGTTTAATATCTTACCTGACTATTAAATCTGGAAGCTATGAAAAGATCAGTTGTGTTTAGGTCAGGCCGAGCATTCTCCAGAATAATAACGTAAAGGATCTGTCGGATTCCCACCCCCACAGCCATCGCTGAATGTCTGCTGTCATCTCTAGCTCCAGCAGACCTGCGGGCAGACCTTCCTGTGTCCCCCAGCCAAGTGCCACTCTTCTCCATTCATCTCTTCTGCCATTAACATGGGCTGAGTCCCAAACAGAAGACACAGCGGACAAAAACCCAGCCAAACTGCCATGCTAAGTAGAGGCTGCCCCAAATGCCTCTCTCGTCATAGTTACTCAGAGTGGCGGGGGGGGTCTGATATGCGCTGACCACCCACTAAGTCCCAGGCAGTGGACTCTGGGTGCTTTTGCATATTATTGTCTCAACTGAGCTTCCTGATAACCCTACGAGGTCAACTGTATTCCATCCATTTTAGAGGAAGACCGGGACACAGTGGCTCGGGACAGTTTGCCCAAGTCTCACCACAAGTCTCAGCAGTGCTGCGACGCTAACCCAGGTATTCTGACAGCTGGGCTGGCGCTTTTCCAGCGACACCAGGGCTCTTGGGTGACTAAGCAAAAGCAATGAGCGGAGAACAGACACACCCTAGCTGGACAGGAGCTGCTGACTGCGGTCCAACTGGTCTGAGGGCACATGGGCCCCAGGTTCAGGCCCGATGCAGTAGGTTGGGGAAGGAGAGGGACAGCGGCAGTGGCGGGGGAGGGGAAGGGAGGCGCCTACCCATGAGCAGCCGCCGTTTCACCCGCTTATCCCCATCTGCCATGGATGTGGCATTGCTCTCCATCACCTCCAGGGCAGCGTCCTCTCGCTCTGCAAGAGATGCAAAGAGCACAGCTCTCAGACTGAATGAGTCCGGTTCTTCATCCCCTTCTGCACGACCACTTCCGCGGAAATCCCAGACATGTGAGCAATGTGAGAAATGTGACTCTGTTCATTCAATAATAATATGTTGTAATGAGGCTCTGTGTTAAACGGCAACAAAAACTTAATAGACATTAAATATGGAAAAGATTTTTTTATGATGTTGTACTGACCAGAGACCTTGGAGGAATGCAAGCGTTAGATTCACTCCAGAACCCTCAGTCCAGGACAAAAAGAATCTTGGACCAGGGAACCTCTGAAATGGGGCTAGCGAAGGACATGCCATGAAGGTCAGGGTAGCATCCGACCAGAAGTATGCAACTCTGGCTCCCACTGATGGCAAAGGCTACCCTGTTATCACAAACAGCTAGCTTTAACTTTGCATCGCCCTGGCCTCTTAGAATGTGTTGTTCCAATCTCCAGAATACCAGCTTCAGGAGCAGCCTAGTCCAGGAGAGGAAAAAGAGTTTTCCAAGGTCTCACAGGGAGAGAGGGGCCCCTATCCCAGGCCTGGACTACTCCCACTGCCACATGTGAGCCAGCATGGGACCTGCTTGAGGGCAAATGCACTGGAAACACCCTGCATCTGGTACTAAACACTATTAATAGTTAGGCTTAGGGTTGGGTCAGGGGTGAGCAGGCTGGGGAAGACCCTAACCCAGTGTTGGGGTCACCATTCACCAAGGCAGCTCCTCCCATCCGAGTGCATCTTGTACTGGGGATGGCAGCTACACTCTGGGCCTTCAGCAGCATCCTCACAGGAGTGCTGGCATCCGCCGTTTCCATGGTTACAGGTCACTAAGAGGAAAATGAATCAATACATAAAGCACTGAGATTTCCACAGCCGGGGCTGTGTTTGCTCCAGAAGAACTCTGATTTTCATTCAGGAAGTATTCGAGCACCTACCGTGTGCCAGGCACCGTGCATAAAAGAGAGAACCTTGACTCGGACCACATCCCTCTCTATATAAACAGGTAGTCACAATAAGACTTGTAGAAATGCTGAATGACAGATTTGAGCAACGTTATATAGAAGGATAAACATGGGAAGGTCGGGGGAGACTTTCACTATTTAAAGGAAATTATACCCAAAGATTCTAAACTACTGCTTTGCTCTCTCACGAGAAGTACTAGGGTGTTTGGAAATGCTATAACACTTGATGTCTGGAACAAACAGACGATATTTAATTTGTATGTATATGTTAGGATTTCTCTCATCAGATTCCATCTGGATTAGTTAGAAGGGAAGGTCATCAGGGGAAAGGATGACTCTTTGCACACAGTTTATGCAACATTAACCAATAATTACAAAGACTATGTATGAACACATTGATGACAAGCCAAAGGCAGGGAAAAGCCAACTACAAAACTATCTATTCATCAAATTCAGCAGCAGTTACCTCTGGCAAAGAAAACGGCAAAGGAAAAGGGGGAAAGGTTGTATGTTTCTTTGGATTATTTAAATTCTTACACAACCATTTTTAATTTCCTAATTTAAAAGAAGTAAAAACATATTTGCGCCATGAGAAAAAACTGTTCTGTAACTATAGCTGTGTAAAAATTGTGTGTGCATATCAACAACTAAATAGGAATATGAAAAAAGCGAAACAACTGATTGTGTGGTGGAAGTCCGAATTTTTTCTTTATTATATCCTCAAGTTTTATAATACCTGAATATAATCTTATAATATTATTTGAGCAGTGATATCTTAAAAACATTGTCAATTTTAAAAAATAAGCTTTCAGGTATTCTACTGGCTCCCAAAAAGCTATACAATGCTGAGAGTTTCACTGCACAGATGAGTCTCCTGTGGAGACCTGGGTCCTCCTTGTGAAGACAGCTGGAGCCAGCCCTGTTTTTAGGGGCACTGTGAGAATGTCGGAACCACTTGTTGGTGATGGTGGCACCGCCCTGGTTTGTCAGGCTGTGAGGCTGCACTCTTGTTTGTGATGGAGACAATGGAGAGAAGTCTCTCACCGGCGAAACTGCCTCCCCATCTCTTAACCACTGAGGTCTACTCACTGTAAACAACCATCCCTAGCAAACTGCAGGCGCCTTCTAGAAGGTCCATGACGTTGGGAAGAGCTCCAAAAGGGAAACCCTCAGTGTTTCCTCTGGCATAGATAGTGGTTTAGGAGCACCTTTAATGGAGCTTGTTTCCTATTATCCATTGGAGCTATTAAGATGCTTCCTCACCATGTGGCAGCTGCGTCTGGACTTTGTACACCATGCATTGACTCATCCATTAAACAAATGTGGGTTGAGCACATCTGGGTGAAGACCAAGAGGCAAAAACAAGACAAGATCCCTGCCTTGGAGGGGCTTGTAGTTGGGGAGACAATCACATAAACACACGGTTCAACCCCAGAGTGCCACATGCTATCACTGAGCAACCAACAGTGCTGTGGGAGCCAAGACACAAACGGGCTGCCTCGTCTGAGGCCATCGGGGAGGGCTTCTGAGGTCGCGTAGCATGGTGATTGGAGCACAAGCCTCACAGTTAGGCAGGCCTCCGTTCAAATCCTACATTTGCCAGGTACTTCCTGTGTGACCCTGTAGATTTACTTCTCCATGATTTTCTCAGCTGAAAATGAGGATAAGAATACTTAGCTCACAGGGTGGTGACTGTAAGAATTCAGTGGAATATGGTACCTCTGTGGACAAGCCTTTGCACATAATTAATGCTCCCCCAAAGTAGCTATTATCTTTATCATTATTAGAAGTTAAGCAGGATATTAAAAACTGAGTGAGAATTCACCAAGCTAGGAAGCGAGGAAGGCTTGGAAAAGCCTTGGAGGCATGAAAGAATGGGGGCTGTTCTCAAAAAGCAAGGAGTTTGGTGTTTGGAGAAAGGAGGCTGATGAGGCTTGTACAAGAAGCAGGAAGTGGGTACCAAAGAGCTGCCAGATGAAGAAATTTGATTTCATTCTGTGGGAACAGAGAGACCTGGCCCACACATTCACACTCCTTACTCCCTAGCATTATTTCCTTCTCACTGGTTCCTTTAGAAACATCATTGCCTGGGACTTCCCTGGTGGTCCAGTGGTTAAGACTCCACACTTCCAATGCAGGGGGCGCAGGTTTGATTCTTAGTTGGGTAACTACGTTCCCACAAGCTGTGCAACCAAAAGAATTTTTTAAAAAAAGAAAAGAAAAGAAAAATCAAGAAACATCATTTCCCTTCCTTACAGGAGACTACCCTCAATATCTCATGGACCTTCCCTGATGTTTCTGATGCTGGGCTGCATAAGACAACCTCTGGGGTAGGATGGTTCCCAGGTGGGTGTGTGCCAGTCTGTACTTACAGATGCAGTCTCTCTGGTTCTTGGCCAGCTCAAAACCAGGCCTGCACTCGCAGGCGACGCTGCCCCGCGGGGCCTCCTTGCAGATGTGACTACAGCCGTGATTCCTATTCATGCAGCTCAGACCCTCTGCAAAATAGCAGCATGCAGCCAGTGACCAGGTTGCACCAGAACCCTGAGCCCAGGAGTGTTGCAAAGGGCTGGGGGATGGGCCACAGACCTGCCTGCCTGGGTGTCCATCAGCCCCATGTTTTAAAAGAATATGTCATTCAAATCAAGCCAGGTCAGTTAACAGAGATACGAAAAATTTCTTATGTCACCCAAGAGATAGGATGCTTCAATTTCCCAAAAGAAGTAGAAGCCCTCCCCATACACTGAAAAGAAAGTACCCACCAGGAGCTCTCTGCTGGGTGTGGAATCAGAGCCTGTGGACCCCCTGGACTTTTCCTCAGACTCTTATCTCTGCCATGTTGTTACCCATGCTGATCAAGAATGTGAAGAGAAAAGGAGAATTTCTCTACAAAAATTGCAGATAGACTGATGAGGATTCCCAACCTTTTCACATATTCTTGAAGATGATTTTCAGAAAATTTCAACCCTCCTCTCTACCCCCACCAAATCCACACTTTGGAGATGACTGTGACAACTGCCTTTTGGCATCACCCCATGAACACCTGCCCAGGGACCTCTCTTATGTGACCACCTTCAGTTTGTCCCTGGGCCCTACCTTAGCAGGCCCGGAGGACAGAGAGAGACCTCATACATGTGGTTTCCTTTAGCTGCTGCAAAATCCTGTTCAGTATACTATAATTTTCATTAGGCCTGATCTTGTAACTGTGGTGGGAAGGGGGTTATTTTCCTGGATGGTTTAACATGCATCCAAACGATGTGGTCATAGTAAAGTAGACAACTGTGTGGTTTGCCAGCCCCATGCCTCTTAATACCAATTCTTTAGGACTCTGCCTCCTCCCAGCACTCTGAAGCAACTGTTATCACACCCAAGAGTATTCTCAAAACCTCTCCTTGGTTTGTACGCCATTAATAAGTACATATTTGTGTGATGCTTCTGTGCATCTGTGCAATGTAACTCTGAAACATCTTTAAGAGTAGGGATTTTGTTCTCATTGATTCTCTGCTAACAAGACATTTTCTAATACTGGATGTGGCACTGTTTTAACACGAGTACAAAAAGTTTTCATTCAACTTCTCCAGGATCCAATACTGTTCTGTATTGTGCACCTAAAACCTTAGCCAATTAGTTCTAATGAAGTCAAAAGTCATTTCTCTCCAATTCTCACCATGGGGCCGTTGATCTGTGCTTAACTGGAATGATTATTTTAATACAAACAGATGTCGTTCCTATTCCAAAAGACAGAGAGCAACAGTTAATACATCCCATATTCTCTTAAAACCATCTTGTTTCTTATCTGACAGTTACGAGCTGTTTGAACTCCAGCACTCAATCTGCTGGAAGTTGCTGGGATTCATTCACCCATACCAAGGGCTGCTGGCAATTAACACAGAAAGAAGCTTGCATGGAGTCAGTGGAAACTCTCTCTTTGCTCTGGCCTGTGATTTCTGAAGGTGTTATTTGCTCCCAGTACCAAGATGGCACAGAAGGTGAGAACTGCCTCCAGAAGCAGTGTCCTGTCCTCCTAGAAAGGCCCAGAAAGCATTACATTTGTTCTTGGATCAGCAGAGCATTTGAAATAACAGGCTCCCTGAGCTCCCAGGGGTAAACATAACAGTGCCCAAGAAAAGGCAACAGTAACACCTGCAAAGTACACTCCTAAACAGGTCAGCTGCTTCTTCCTCTTCTTCTTTTTCATTCTGTTTACAAGTCTGTTAAGACATTTATTTGCAAAGTGACCTTTACCCCCTCAGAGCACTTCATTTACACAAGAAATATTTTGTAAGAACCGAATGCCAGACACCAGGGATACACAAAGAAGTTGCCCCCTGATGTCACATCATATCAAACAAGACCTAAAGTTACCAGGAGACATGAGAGGTTTAAATGGCTCTGGAAATGTTTCAGGGCTTTTTGAGAGGTGACCCTGAAGCTCTTCAGAGTACCCTGACTGAACAAGGCCACTGCTAGGGGAGGTAGATGGATCTGGTCCAAACTGGGAGGCCCATCTACAGTTCTGGCTCCCCCAGAAACTGCCCAGACAGTCTTGTTTAGGGTTGCTAGTTCACCAGGAAGGAAACAGCTCAGAAATGTGAGAAATATCCCATTCTGGTGGTCCCCAGGCTCAGGGTCTCACTGAAGAATATTTCTGGAAACCGAATAAAAATATGCCTTGCAAATAGGTCAAGAAAAAGGGGAAACGGGCTCTTTGACAGCACAGCCCCTTCCTCATGAACCTGACACCTCCCTCACTCCTCTAAAAAGGCAGCAGTGCAAACATCTAAAAATATTCTCAGAGTGGACAAAACAAAAGAGGAATGCTCATTTTGAGAGCCTGAGCTCCCATGAATAGGAACAAAGGCAGGCTGGGCGGTGTGTCTCTCTGCAGCCTACCCCCATTACATGGGTGAAAACACACAGTCTCTTTATCAGAACTTTGGGGTCTCTAAGGATGAAAACAACACAACAGCTTGAGTTTCTCTCAGGATCAGCTATTATGATCCCCTATATTAAAGAACATGTAGTAAATAATTATTAAAAACAACAACTGCAACACTAGAAAATACTAGCTTGCAGTGTTTACCTTTTCAACCATTTTTAGAGTATCAACTAAAATGGGTTTTATAGCCTATTTTAATACAGTGTCTAAGGGTTTAATGTGCACATCAAGGAGGAAATCCTAAAGAAACACAGTTTACAGACGGCTCTATTTGAAGAGTTAAAATCCTAGGATGGAAGGGGGCAACTGCAGACTGCTCCAATCTGCTGGTCCACGCTGCTGTGAATTCACCCAGCGATCAGGTTGAAACACGACAGAAAATCAGAGAGCGCTTCCAGACCACAACTCAAATTCTTGGATTTTGGTTTTTAGCTCCAGACAAATATGCTCATTTTAAATGCTCTTCAGGGGTTCTAAGAATGTCTGAATTGTAGAAAATTTAGAAAACACAGACTGCGGAAAGGAACTGCTCTTGTATTTACTTCTGGTGTGAGGAGGCTCTGTCTGTAATCAGTCCGGTGGGGCTTGTGGGACAGGAGCAAGGGGCTGAGCCACTGCTTTGGAAGAGGGAGGGTAAGAGTGGCTTCGTGAGTGGTGGGACCCATACTGGGGGTGTTCAAGCATCGCTTGACCGCCACCTGAAGAGAAAGCCAGAGTGACTTTCCAGGAAGCAGCTTTAAGCAACCAAAAGGGAGAGGCCCTGAGAGCCAGATCATTCATGCTACCGGCATCTTAATACAGCCTCTGACCAGATGCAGAGCTCATGGAAGAGTCCAGAGAACCCTGGCAGGAAAATGAAAATGAAACCTGACTGCTGCTCAATCAAGGGCCACACCTGCATGAGATAAGAGATCGGCCTGATTAGAGTCAGAGTCTATGACTTCCCAGCTCACATACTGACAATGAGCAGCCCGGGGGGGAAGAACACCCCACTCCCCATTTCTCTGACCCTTCTTCGCAGTCCCCAAACAAGCCTCAGGGATAAGGAAGGGGCCATCGTTCTTGGAAAATGAGGCAAAAATCATCTTCCACAAAGAAACCCTTGAAAAATCACTAAAACCACCATGAGTAAAACAACAAATCTAGGACTTCCTAGCTGGCGCAGTGGTTAAGAATCTACCTGCCAATGCAGGGGACACAGGTTCGAGACCTGCTCTGGGAAGATTCCGCATGCAACAGAGCAACTAAGCCCGTGAGCCACAACTATGGAGCCTGTGCTCTAGAGCCCGTGAAGCACAACTATTGAGCCTATGTGTGGCAACTACTGAAGCCCACGTGCCTAGGGCCCACGCTCCACAACAAGAGAAGCCACTACAATGAGAAGCCCACACACCACAATGAAGAGTAGCCCCCACTCTCAGCAACTAGAGAGAGCCCATGTGCAGCAACAAAGACCCAACGCAGCCAATAAATAAATAAAATAAATAAATTAAAACAAACAAAAAGCAACAAGTTGATTAAATAGTAGAAGAACTGAAAATCACCTCATTCTTAAGTTATGAGAATGACTAAGCAGCACATGACAATGGAGTTAATAGTCTAGTATTTGGGGCACTTCCCTTAAAAACAGGCACAGGCAATCTCGGGAGACATACAGCCATCAAAATGTGGTTCTTTGGCTTTAGAAAGAGCAGAGAAGAATTGAAAGCACATCACTGAGTTCAAAGTGGTTGACTGGCCACAAGTACTTAATGCCTGTACCTCCTCAGAATCCACTGAGCTAATCGAAGAATAAAGTAGATATAAACTCAAAGCAGAGAGAATGAAAGCCATCAGAGGAGAAGGGTTTTCTGGAAATTTATGGAGGAATAGTAAATGACAACATGGGTGAAGGAAACCATAGCATAGAGACCCCCAGTCTGGGGAAGAGTCCACCTGCCCCCTGGAATCCCAGAGGCTCAGAGTTCAAAAATGCAAAATACAGAAAATGCCATGTCTAGTCAGGGCTGAAAACAGGGCAATTCATTGAGTCACCGAAGGAAGGCTTCAGCCCCCTGCCTCCCCACCCAGAGCTTGGAGCAGGCTCACACGTGGTGCTGTGGTTTGCAGCACCTTTTTGAAAAACTTGGCAAATCATCCATTGCATTTCTCCTGAGACATCTAGTCATGTTTGAAATGAGCTCTATTCAGAGATTAGAATCAGAGAATGTGAGAGTTTGAAGAGACCTCAGAGCTCACCTAGCCCAACCCACTTACTCTGCAGGGTGAGGAAGGTGAAGCTAAAATGACTTGCCCACTTGTCCTCAGGTCTCCCGACGTTCTATACCCAGTGCTTCCCCTCTAGAGTCCCTGAGGGTGGGGGGGATCCTCAGATGTGACTCTGCCCCACCCCACCCCCTCCCCCCGCCCACAGCTGCGCAGAGGTACCTTCTGAGCGGTGAATGCACGTGTGCTGGTTGTCACTCAGGAAAAACCCCTCCTTGCAGCGGCACTCGTAGCTCCCCATGAGGTTGACACAGGTGTGCTGGCAGCCGCCGTTGTTCTCCAGGCACTCGTCCACATCTGGAGGGGGAGAAGGCTCAGCCTTTGCTTTCATGACTGTTTCACACACTGGACCCCCCTCCCCGGCCTGCCCGGCAGCTCGGGGTCTCCGACTAAGTAGAGACAAGGTCCCTCTTCAGGTCCTTGCATCACAGAAGCTCTCAGAACTGAAGCCACTGGGGCTGCAGGTAACTAACCCAGCTCTCGTGGGTCTAGAGCTCCCTTAAACGGGCCCTCCACCTGGACAAAGATAATTAGTTCGGTAAGTATTTATTGAACACCTACTCTTTCCAAAGCACAGTGCCAGAGAAGACAGTAAAATACAGGTGAGTAAGATCGAATTCCTTTGCTCTAGGAGCATCCCCTTCAGCAGAGGGAAAGAGACAAGTGTACAAGTAATTGTGAGATAAGGTAAATGGTGGTACAAAGGAAAGAGGTCACATCTGGCTATGGCTATCAGGATGGTTCTATAGGAAAGCTGATGAAGGATGAGCCCTGCAGGGTTTCTTCAGTTATAAATCAGGAGAAGGCATTTTAGGCAGGAGAAAGGGTGTGAGCATAGCATGAAGGCTGGGGGACATGGAGTATGTTCAGATAACGGTGGGTCATTCAGTTTGGCTGCAGGTAAGTTACTGAAGACAGAGCTAGGAAGACAGACTGGGCCACACTGCAGAGGACCTTGAATAGCAGGCAAAGAAGTTCCTACTTCATCTGAGACGTAATTAGGAACCCCTGGAGCAGGGTGACACGGTCAGTCCCTTGTGTTGGGAAGAATAAGGCAGCAACTGAGGGAAGGACACAAGGAAGGGGAAGAACTGAAAGCCTGGAAATCCAGCTTCACACGTGTTTCTGAAATAGCCATGGCTGGCACTACTGGGGGACCGGACCTGAGGCCTGGCAGTCAGGATGCCTAGGATGGAAGAAATGGGCACTGTGGACAAGATGCCATGTGGACATGGGGTGAGGTGGCTGAGAAACATGGGGAAGACCAGTGCCGGGTACAGAACTGGGGGTGGAGAAGTGGTTGGTCCCTAGCAGGGCACGGAGGTGATACGTGTGAGATGCTGACACTCAGGACTAAGTCCAACAGGCTGTGGGAAACCTGAGCCTGGTGTGAAGACAGCTTTGAAAACCCCTTACTTGTGGTGTCCTGATAAAGTGGTGGATGCAGATGAGAAAGTCAAAGGCAGGAGTGTAGGAAGGGAGAGAAGGGGAGAGAAAGGAGATGGCCAGAGGAAGAATTTGGAGAACACTAGGGGTAGCAGGAGGAGACAGCAGGAGCCCCAGAAAAGGAGCCATCAACAGGGGGGCCGGGAGGGAGCCTTGCCCCAGGGCTATGCCCCCAGGGCGAGGTTAGGGGACTTTCTTTCCACTGTGTCACATACTACCCTGTGCACGGCTCCATCAGTACACTTACCACAATGCATTCTCGAAATCTTATTTTTTTTAATTTGTACCTTTTGACTCCTCAAAAGCTCTCACTTATCCATCTCCAGCAGACTGCACACTCCTTGAGGACAGAGATTTTTGTGTTATTTAGCATAGCCCTGGAGCCTGCAGGCATATATTAACTCTTCAATGCATGAATAAACAAGCTAGGAGAGCACAGCATCATCAGAGCTAAAGAAGAGGAAAAGTCCAGAAAAATCTCAAACATGACAGAAGCTCGAGGAGAAGGCTGATATAAAAGCAAATTATTTTCTCCAGCCCTGATTTTCCATGTGCCTATCACTAGCTCCTAGGGGCATCCATAATAAGAACATTCACATTTAAATATCTGTTATCTGGTTTCAAGCTTCAGATCTTACAGTCATTCCTCCTCCCACACTACCCAGCAGATGCCTTTCTAAACTGATGGGACGTAAGCCATCCCCTGAAGCCTAACAAACTTGCCCTTCTCTGTGCCAAAGGGTGAAGGGAGCACATTCCAGAGGGTGAGATGCACTGGAACACACCTGGCCCCACTGTTCCACAGCGAGGACTGGGGTGAGCTGGAGAAATCTGTTTCCCTGAAAACCAAATCCTGGCCTGGTTCTAAGTAAAGGTGTGCTCCCCTGTGAGCTGCCCCACCCCACCCCATGTTTAACCCACTATTCTTTTTCTCCAAAGCAATTAGAAATGTATCAAGTTGGGTGATGCACTCTGATTGAATTAATACAAAAGTTCACAGGCACAAATGTGTATTACTAGGCTGGTGAGTTTCTGCAGGCCTTAAAACAGTGTTTCACCAACCTTGGCTGCATGTTAGAACCAGATCCCACCTTCTGAGACACTGATCTAGCTAGCCTTGGATGAGACCTGGACAGTGGTGTCTTCTTAAACTTCTCAAGTGATGTTGATGTGCTATAGGACCTAGTAGCTATGCTGTGCTCCCAGACATTCAATAAACAGAAACCCAGTTCAGGTGGAGTGAGCTATGTGGAAGAGCTGCATTTTGTTTTTCAGGCTCACAGGTATCCAGGATCTCGGAGCACTCTGGGTCGAATGCCAGAGCTAAGTGGTGTCTGAACTCTGCGTATCCTGCCCAATATACTGGCGGCTAACGTGCAGTCGGGGGACAGAGGAGAGGTAAGGGTCATCCCCGAGAGCACAGGAAACTGCCGCTCTTAAAAAATTTTGGCTCTGAGCTCCTTTCTTGTCACAAAATGCTTCTGCTCTTTCAAGTCCAAATGGCAGAGAAGTCTCTACGTGTGCCGGTCCTGCTCTTCTCAATGTACCACTGTATTTTCTCCTGCCTTCCTTTCCATAGAATCCTTAGCCCCTTTAGATATACTCAGTGGATACTCAGGGTTTTTCTGCAAGGCAGACCCCTGCTACCAAACCCTTAAAAAATACCCCAAAGAGGGAAACTGGAGATAGTCTGCTGAAATATCTGTCTTAGCAGCCAGGCAAGAAAGGACTTGGGGCCTCAGGATTTTTGAGCAGGCCTTTACTGCAAACCACCCCACCCAACCTGGCCCAGGTCCTTAACTCTTGGACGGCTCCACCTGTTGTTCTTAGGAGGCTCATACTTCCCCCAGGCTGTGGGTTTGGGCACAACTGTGATGACTGGGTCTTCCATCAACTACAAATCCTCAAAATGCCATTGTTGGCTAATCAAAGGGAAATGCGTGATTTCCCCCAGAACATGGTTTAAAAAAAAAAACAACCAAAAACGTACTGTATCCTTCTCAACAAATTACACCCTAAAAGTGATTTCTTTCTTTTTTTTTTAAAGTTTTTAATGAATCCCAATTTATTGCCGCTCTCAGGATAACTAACCAATCAATTCTTCCTGATAGCTGCAGGCTTAGACGGCTAAGTGGTCCAATCATGTTTGACCTCTCACACAGGGCATAGACAGGAAGGGACAGAGTCTACATCAGGATGGGGCTCCAGGTGATAGGATAAAGGTCATATCAGGGCTTAGTCCCAGATACTCTCCTTCCCCAACACTAAAAATACAAGTTCTGCCTGAACTCACTTAGTGACTTTTATGCTGATCTCAAAGCGTTTGACCAAGTGGCCATTCCCACTGCACAGCAAGGGAGCATCTGAATAGCTGTTCCCACAGAGCCAGGGCCTGGTTCAAGTTGTTCCTTGGTTAGCCAAGTGGACATAAGTGGGTCAACCACATGAAGAATCATCAGTGTCAAAGGAATCTAATGCCATCTGGGTCCCATGTCCTTCTGTACCACTGCTAACAGCAGTCTTAAAGTTCAAACAGATCACAAACACTTGCCTTCCAGGTGTGCTGCATCTTCTAAGATTATCCAACATTCAACTCTATCCAACTGCTTGCTATTTTTAAATTCTGTTTTATTCCTGGCATAAGGAACCAATGTAAACAATGCTCTTTGCAGTCCCTAACACAGAGACTGAAACTCAATACAGATGTTTCTGGTTTGTGGAACACTAAGAGGATGTTAATGGAAGGTTTCTATTTGAATTTCTCTCTCTTTTAAGAAAAAAGAGGGGGGTCTACCTGGCTGAGATCCAAGCACACATGTGGAATCTTCAGGACAAGTAGTTTTACATGATTCTGGAATAGAGACACTTACAGGATTGAAGAAATGGTTATAGATCAAGACCCTTTGAACACAAGACCAAAGATCTTAACGGTAACAAGTCAATGCCAGAAAGTCAATAAGTAGTAATGACAAAGTCCACCTACCTCCTTGGACTAATGGAAGATTTATGTTATGAATGATCACATAAAAATTAAAATACTTAACCTGGTCTTCTATCAGGGAGTGTGATTTCTAGGGAGCCAGCAAACACAAGTCTCTGATCCCATTTTTCTTTTAATGAGTATGTCTTTGTCAAAGAATAGAAAGGGGTGGGAGTGCAGGAAAGTAGGGAGAGGAGAATTTCCATTTCCAATCATTTTCCTTACCAAGACAATTATGACCATCATGAGCCAACATGAAGCCATCAAAACAAGTGCAGCGGTAATTGCCGGGAATGTTCAAACAGTCATGGACACAGCCTCCATTGAGTTCATTTTCACATTCATCAATATCTGAGGAGTAAAACAGAAGTAAACCACACAGGCCCTATTTCTTTAGGGTGGAGAAATATGTATTTACCTTTTAACCAGCCATCCCACATCTAGGAATCTTCAACCATAGTAAAATAAATACGCATAAGGTTATTCACTGTAGCATTTGTAATTACAAAATACTGGAAACCACCTAAATGCCTATGCACAGCAAGTAATTGAAGAATTAAGGTACAGTTCCTTGGTGGAATACTATGCAGCTATTAAAAAGAAACAATTGCAAAGATCTCTATGAACTGATTTGGAGTGATTTCTAGAATATACTAATAAGCAAAAAAAATTCAAAACGCAGAAGAGTATCTGTAGTATGCTATCTTTATGTAAAAAAATAAGGAGATATAAACACACATACGAAATTTCAGAATGCTTTTTTTGCAGAACTTAAAATTTATATGGAAATGCAAAAGACTCAGAAGAGCAAAAACAATTTTGAAAAAGGCGAACGGATTTGGAGGATTTTCACTTACTATATAGCTACAGTTATCAAGACAGTGTGTAGTACAGGCATAGAGCCAGACAGATCACTGGAACAGAATCAAGAGTCCAGAAATAAACCCTTATATTTATGGTCACTTGATTTTAGACAAAAGTGCTAAGGCAATTTATTGGGAGAAATGATAGTCTTTTTAACAAATGGTGCTGAGACCATTGGGTATTCATATGCAAAAAAGATTGATTTTAGGCCCTTAACTCACACCATACACAAAAATGACAAAATGCATCAGAGACCTGAATATAAGCGCTAAAACTAGAAAGCTTTTAAGAGAAAATATAAAGCTTTTACGAAAATATCTTTTAGACTTTGGGTTAGGTAAAAAGTTTTTAGATATAACACCAGATACAACACCAAACACACAATCTGTAAATTTAAAAATTAATAAATTGGACTTTGTGAAAATTTAAAACTTTTGGACTTCAAAAGACATCACTAAGAAAATGAAGAGAAGCCACAAATTGGCAGAAAATATTTGCAAATCACGTATCTTATAAAGGACTTATAAAAGAACTCTTACAATTCAATAAGACAGACAACCCAACTGTAGAATGGGCAAGAGATTTGAACAGACATTTTACCAAGACAATATGCTAATGGCTAATAAGCACATGAAAAAAAAGTACATCATTAATTATTTGAGAAATTTAAATTATAATCACAATGAGATAGCATTTCACACTCCCTAGAACAGGTATAATAAAAAAGACAGACAATGACAAATGTTGGCAAGGATGTAGAGAAATAGGAATCCTCACACATTGCTGATGGTAATATAAGATGGCATAGTCACTCTGGAAAGTTCCCTGGCAGTTCCTTAAAAGGTTAAACACAAATTTACCATATGACCCAGAAATTCTACTCCTAGGTATATATCCAAGAGAAATGCAAAATCATGCCTACACAAAGACTTGCAGGTGCATATTCATAACAACATTTTTATTTATAATAGCCCCAAAGTAGAAACAACACAAATGTCCACGAAATACTAATTAACAATAAAAAGGAATGAAATATCAGTACAGGATACGACATGGATGAACCTCAAAAAAATTATGCTAAGCAAAAGAAGCCAAACACAAAAGACCACATGTTGTATGATTCCATTTATATGAAATGTCCAGAAAAGGTAAATCTACAGACAGGAAATAGATTAGTGGTTACCTGGAGCTGGAACTGGGAACAAGGATCTTCCTGAGATGAGGAAAATGCTTGAAAACTCTATTATGTGATGATTACACAACTCAACTAATTTACCCAAAATCATTGATTTGTACACTTAGAATTGATGAATTTTATGATATGTAAATCATAACTCAGTAAAGTATGTAAAAAAGAAAATACATATTTAGCTGCTTATTTGTGCAAAAGAAATACAGGAAGGATAAACCAGAAGCTACAGAGATTGGTGACTCGCAGTGTGTGGGAGAAGGGGTGGCAATAAGGAGGAATGGAAACAGGAAAGGAACAGGAGGAGAGATTAACACTTCTCTGAGTTTCTCAGCAGCTTTGACTCAGAGCCATGGTGATGTTTTACACACACATGCATCAACCAGGAAACAGGGGTAGGGGTGAGGAGAGGGATAAAAAAAATGGAATACAGAGAGAAACAAATGAACCTAACTGTATTATAAATGAACCACACAACCACACTGAAGGGGACAGGGAAGAAAAGTACTAGCCTAAGTATGTCTGAAAAATAATATCTTGACTGGTTGTTATAAGGCTAAAAACAAAAATAGTTGTACACAAATACTGTACCCTAATTATTAAATCTATTTTATTCCCAGGACTGTGGAGTGGTAATTCTGTAAATACTTTATGCTTATACTGGGATTGAACAAACAGGTACATACATCGCAGATGATGAGAGCCAGGTTTCTCATTGTTGGAGAAAGAAGTTATGAATAAGCCGAGAGGGAAGTGAGAATGAATACTGTGATATTGCTTTGGAATCTGAAGTATCAGTGTAACTCACTGTTTTTAATATATATAGAAATGGATAGATATAAGGAATAAATATAGATAAGTGCATATGTGTGGGTTAGTATATATACATATGTTTCCTAGCTCTGTCCACTGACAGAGCCTAGGAGGAATGACAACCCAGTAACAATGAAAACACCACGCATCCAGATCTTGGTTCCTATACACCATTTTCCAATAAAAGGAAAACCAGTGCTCCCTGGAGCAGTGGTTGATTCCAGGGCTAGGGAAGGGAAATGCAGGTTGAGGCTGGAGCATTTTATGGTACTAGAAAATTAGGAATTTCTCAATAAAGGATGGGGGAATGTCGACAGGATACAGGAGGTACCACGTGAAGGAGCTCCCAATGGCTAAAGCTGGAACAACTTGAGCCAATAATAAATAACTATATAATTAAATAAATACCCATGAATCCATACTGGCATAAATACATAAACACATAAATCAGTGAATAAATAAATGGTGGAGAAGGGAAAGATCTTCCTTAGAGAAGAATGCCAATTAACAGATGTATAAGGATCTAGAGAAATACAAAATTACTAAGAGTCGCATATCACAGTAATAACTGTTGTAGGCAAGATCCACCGTTGGATGCTAAAATCAGCATAGGCTGAAAATATCTGCCCCAAGATATGCATATCTATTGAAAGGGAAAAAATTGTAACTTTATAGTAGAGAAACCCAGAATACACCATTTTAACCAGGTGATCAAGATTAACATCACCTGTAGTGGGAATGTTGACATCATGTGCCCCAGATGTGATGCACTGAAAAGCACACAATAGCACTTCTGTAGCAGCCTTGCTCAAAGCTTCACTTTTGTATTACTACAAACCCATAACCTCAATTTTATCATGAGAAGACACAGGACATTCTATTATCGTGCCAGTTCCTACCATACCACTTCTCATCATGTGAAAACATAAGGCTGACAAAAGAACTGAACAGTACTCATCAACGTGTCACTGTCATGAAAGACCAGGAAAGACTGAGGAACTGTCACAGACTGGAGGAGACAAAGGAGACAACAGTTAAATGGAATGTGGAACTCTGAGTTGGATTCTGGAAGAAAAAAAATAGAACATTAGGACAAAACTGGTGACGTTTGAGTAAGTGTATAATTTAGTTAATAATATCGTGCCAAAGTTAATTTCCTGGTTTTGATACTGCACTATGGTTATATAAGCTGTTAACATATAGGGTAAGATAAGTGACAGACATATATGAAGAATTCTGCACTTTTTTGCAAATTTTCTGAAGTCTGAAATTATTTCAAAATAAAAAGTTAAAAAAAAAAATACAAAGGCCAAGTCTAGTTTCATCCCTGTTAAACCCGATTCAGTTCTTTAAACTGAGAAATAAGGACCATATAATGAATACTGATGGCTGAAATATCTCCTCCCCAAAGTCTGGGATATAAGCTAAGATCATGTAGAATAAAACATCATTTACCTAAAGCCACTTCTGAATCACATTATTTTAAAAAATACTTATTCAGGGCCCGTACTTTCATTTTTCCAACATTTTGGTGGAAGAAATTGATGGAGGATAAAATTCTGCTCACTCTGAGCAAACCAGTTCCCATCCTTGAACTTAAAGGTGATAATCACAACACAAATGATGCCACAGATTGGACGCAATAGGCTTAAAAACTAATAAGCCAGGAAATACACATAAAAGAGTTACATCTTTGAATATCTATATTTCTGAATCTTTACAATCCCTATTTTCTTCCTTTTCCTTCTTGGAAGAAAGTTTCCACTTCTGGATCCCTGTACCGAGAAATCCAAACTAAACAGGGACATCCTTACTCACTAGGTTTATAAATAGTACAAGTACTCAAAAGATTCAATCTTTCCTGTCTTGAGGGAGAATATATGCTTCCTGTTAGCAGTGATTACCTATGGATAAAAGAAGAGGAAGGTCTTTACTCTTCTATTTTACACGTTTTTGTATTGTATCGTATTGTATTGTACTGACCTTCTATAACAATAATCACATATTATTTTAAAACCAATTTAAAGGTATAAAAGCAGTGATGCTAATCATTAATTATTTTAAACTAAATAGTAGACTTTTTACTCTACACTGTTAGCAATTCAATTTTATTTGTGATAAGCCAATCCCAACAGCTAAGAATAACCAAATTCTTGCCACTTGTCATTCAACATCATTTACTAAATATGTACTTTATCCAAAAGAAACTTTGGCATGGTTTCTACCCCCAGAGAGCATACAGTGACCGGAGGTCACAGTGAAAAAGTGAACATTTTTTCCCCAAGCAGGGTTCCAACATGTGTGAATTCCAGTACTGTAAATAGAATATTTAATACGGTGAGGATGTGGTATGGAGGAACTGGCAGAGAGATGTTTCAGAGAGAGGTAGTCTTTTGGCCTCCCATCATGTAGGGCAGATAGAGAGACACAGAGAGAGAGAGAGAGAGAGAGAGAGAGAGAGAGAGAGAGAGAGAGAGATGGCTGGCTGTCTCTGGGAAAACATGCCTGAAGAAACAGAACTTGCTGCGAACCTGACCAGAAGCGTGTCTTCTCTGATGGGAGAGGCAGGAGTTTTGCTCCTTGCGCACAAAGGAGACTATAAATGTATTAGGATTTCTCACCCAACCAAAGAGGGACACCAGGAGGCTGAGTGAACAGGAGAGATGTGGGGCCAGGGACAGAGCTAGAGTGGGGATCTGACTTTCTTTCACCTGCTAGCTAACTGTGTGATCGTGCCCACAGTCCCTTTCCAGATTCCCCTGAGCCTCAGTGTCCCCATCAGTAACATGAAGGATAGGATTGGCTCAGAGCTCCCTGAAGAGCCCTGCCAGCTCCAACGTGCCACAATTTCCATCCCCTGAGCAGCCTCTTCCTATGAGAGTCCAGTCTGTGGCTAGTTCTCAACATCAGAGTTCCTGACACTGAGCTAATCCCCAGTGGCCAAGAACACAAAATGGCAGAGTCCAGACTTCAGGCTCCCAGATATGGAGCTCTAAAGGCTTAAAATATCTCTCTGTACACATCTTTCCAGGGCCAACTTGTAGCTCCAAATGAGGCGGGCTCCCAGTGCAGCTCTAAAGCTTGGCAGGTCACAACACCAAACCGCCCAAAGTCATGGACAAGATGGAGCCACCAGAGCCTCAGGGGAGGGCAGGACTCTGGCACTCAGACTTCAGAGAAAGGGTGCTGCCCAGGGAGGCGCAGAATCAGCCCTGCTCTGGCAAGCATGGCTCTCTTGATCAACATGGCTGTTGACGTTCTGCCCCCAAACTGAATGGGACCAAAAGATACTACAGCGCCTCTTCTCCTTTGCAGAAGCTAGACAAAAGGACATTTCAGAGAAATGTATAATCAGCCAGAGAAAACTGTATGATCTCCTGATGTCCCCTGCTTTTTAAGGATCTGAAATGCATTTCAGAGAGTGGGTGATGTGGCCTGGGGCAGGGGGGAAGGGAGGGAGTGTAGAAGCACTTTTACCAGCATGAGTGGCCACAACAAAAGCTGAAGAGGTGGGGCGCTTCCCCTGCTGGCCCACCCACTGCTGGTCCCCGAGTCACTTACCCTCACACTGCCTGCCCTCCCCTTGGTAGCCAGGCCTGCAGGAGCACTTGTAGGAGGTGGGTGTGTTCTGACACAGGGCATTGGTGTGGCAGTCATCTAGCCCCTGGGCACACTCGTCCACATCTGCAAAAGAGCACAGCAGCTCCTGGTATGGTGCCCCAAGCCCTGGCGACCTGGCCTTGGCCCCTCTCTAGCATCGTCTCCCACCAGCCTACCCCACTCCATCCCTCACCAGTTAAACTGCTTGGGAGTCCCTGGGATGAACTGTACCATTTTCAGGCCCCTGTTTCCAGGCACAGCCTGTTCCCTCTGACTGCGATACCCTCTCTACAGGCCTTCAAGACTCAGCTCAGATCCACCTCCTCTAGGAAGCCTGCCAGGACCCCAGAGTGTAAGTGAGGCGTCCCCCAGGATGTGCTCACATATTACATTGTCACTGATTCCCTGCCTGTCTCCCTATCTAGATGGTGTCTTGATTACAGATTGGGTCTGTGTCCCTGAGGCCAAGCACAGTGCATGGCACATGAGTCGGCGATGGTAAAGGCCTGCTGAAGGAAAGATCAAGCTGGCAAAAACGCTTTGGAAACCGAACAGTGTCTGTCAGCTTTCTCGGGGTTTGGGGTATGGGGAGGAAGCTTGCCCTTGCCTCTGACCGCATCATCCTGAAGCCTCAGACCATGCAGAGAGGTAATGGTGCCCCCACCCCTGGACCCCTTCACCGCTGCCCACCCTGTCAACCTGGAAACCAGCCTTGGCAGAAGCGTTTCCTTGGCTGATACCCCCCAGGATGTTCATTAAAAACAAAAGAGTTTTGAAAGTATAGCAAGTCCAGTTAGCGCACAACGGGTATTCCCAGATTCTCACACAGCAGCTGTTCCACAGATAGAAAAATCCTGCAGCCGACCCTGAAGTCCACGGGAGAACTTCTCGGCCCCAGAAGAAAGCAGCGTGGCTGCCAGGGAGCTCACGACGCACCGCGGCCGGAGCCCTCCGTTTCCCCACCTCCGCAAGGAGACTCCAAAGCCCCGCTCCCGGCTCAGCCCGCGCGAGTCTGAGCAGCAGGCGCTCCCCGGGGACCGGAGCAGGACCTGTCATCTGCCCCGGGTCCGAGGCCGGGCCGCGCACTCAGGCCCCGGGCCTCTGGCTGGCGCGGCGGCGGCGCCTCGGCCCGGCCGGCGGGTGGGGCCCCAGGGGCACGGGGGCCACGCGGAGCTCCGCGGTCGGGCCCGGGCGCCCCCGAGAGGGGACCGGGAGCCCTTCCCGACGCCCGCGCCGCCCGCCGTGCCAGGTGCGCCCCCGCGGCCGGACACTCACCCTCTGGCGGCCCCGCGGCGCGGTCCCGACCGGGCGGGACGGCCGCCGCCAGGAGCAGCGGCGGCAGCAGCAGCAGCGGCAGCGGCGGCAGTGCCCGGGCCGCCCCCGGGCGGCCACGGCCCGCGACCCCCATGGAAGGCGCGGCGGCTGCGGGCAGAGGCGGTGCAGCGCGGGCGGCGAGCGCGGCGGCGGCGGCGGCTCCGGGAGGTGTGTGCGGGCGCCCAGCGCGCCGCGCTCCGACACCCCCGGCCCGGCCCCGCCCGGCCCCCGGGCCCCGGCCTCATTTTCACACGGTCCTCCCCGGGCCGCCCCTCCCGGCCCCCTCCCTTCCCCCTCCCGGCCCGGGCGGAGGGGGCGCGGCTGCGGCGGCCCGAGGGCGGCTGTCAGCCTGGCGGGGGCGGGCCGGGCGGGCCGCGAGTCCCCCGCGCAGGCCCCTGACCCAAGCCCGCCTCTCCCGCACGGCCGCCGCGCTCCGCGCGTTGCGGCGTCCTCCAGCTTGACCCGGCCCCTCTGGTGAGGACAAACAGCGCTTCTAGCCTGAAATATTGGGACGCGGGGTACCCAGAAAGTGTCCCGTGTAGCTCAGAGTCCTGTGGTCCCCAAACCCCAAAACCACCTACGGGGCTTACCCACCTCTCCACTGAGGAGGGGGATGTGGATGGAATGAAGGTGATTCTGCACGCTTCGGATCCTCAGGAGAACTCAGTGGAGAGCGTGGCTGCAGCTTCTCTGCTCACCTCCGCACACGCTCTGTCTGCACCCTTCTCCATTCTGCCCAACCCAGGCCTTCTCTGATCTCCTGCCCCAGAGTCCTGGTAGGACAGTGGCCCACTTGTCCCCTCGGGGCACTGCTGAGGCTGTCCCTCCCTGGCACACGGCTGGGCCCAGAATCACAACAGAAAGTGTTCATTTCACTGAAAACCGGTTAGATGTATCTTCAGAGCAGCCTAAAGGTGAACGGAAAGGGGGCCAGAAGGTCAAGGGTGAGCACCAGGGACAAGACACAGCCTGGATACAGCATGGGCACAGGTGGTATCTACGACCACCTGAACTCATAAACATCAGGTCTGGCCAGCTGCAGATACAGGCAGTGCTTGTCCCCTGGCCCTCCAAGCAAGACATCCTCATGAGGGAACACACCTGCACAGGGCCTTCCCACACCACCCTAGGCACGGGTGACTGGCGCCCACCACGAGCAGCCTCAGCATCGCTCTAGGAACGAAGGTAGCAGCAATTCCCAGATGCAACAAAACACCACACTCAGGGGTTTTAACGTTCTTTGAGCATCTCTATATTTATTAAATTTTCTCCTGTGAATATACACGCACACACGTGTGTGTGCGTGTATATTCATTCCTTTGATAACCAGAAAACAATAAATGTCACAAAAAATCCCCACCTAGCTCATGCACAAAAACATGTCTTCCTAGGGTCCAGCGCCCTCTCAGAGCTCCCAGCTCAGCTCCGCACTCCTCCTCGGCTGCCCTACCCCTCCCATCCCCAGCAGCACCCAGGCTGAGACTGCCTCTTTGGGTCTTCGTTCCTGTGCTGCTGTCTGATGGAGAATCTGAGAAAATAACTTTTCTGTGGTTGTTTTTCTTTTGACCTTTTCATTCCCAGTGAAAGTAAGCAGGTTGCATCCCTTTTTCTGTCTTTCGCCCCTCCCTCCCACCCCCTTTTGTTTGGTGCTGAGAGAGACACTCAGCTATTTCTTGTCATAAGGGTGATTTTTACACATTTGTAAATCTTCACTTAGTGAAACGTTCTCTCCGCCTTTGTCTTTGTGTCCTTAATGGTAGCCATAAATTATCGCCTTCTTTTCTCTCCACTGCATCAGGCTTCATTGCTTTTGAAATGATCAAAGTTATTTTCTTTTAAAATCCAACTAGAAACTGCCCATTGTGTGGCACAGACCTCGTTAGCTCCAGTCAAAGCTTATAAATACATAAAGCTGCCCATTAAACTTTACGGGAGCCTCCTCCAGTCCCTTGTGCCTGGTAAGAAATAAGATGCACTGTTCTTTCCCTTCACCGTTTCGCCAAGTTTATATTTCAGTAAGAATACAAATTAATTATGAGACCCAATGCTTTTTTGCCTGAGGGCCGGTTTTCGTCGTATTTCCCAGAAAAGTTTACCACTGGCACAGATCTCCAAAAATGTTCTGAATCCTATTTTGTTTGCCCTAACTTCCATACAAACGTGCTTTCAGCTGGTCGGCTCCCAGATTCCTGGGCAACCTTTCTGACGCTTCAGATTAAAGTCAATATGGTTTACAACCAGGAATTTCCATAGGGGGAAGGCCCCAGGGGAAATCTGTGCTCAAATGTCAATGTTTTCAGTGTTCCAATGGCAGGAGGGACTTCATGAACCCTGAGCTAGCTGCCATCTGCTCTCTATTGTCCCACCGAGGTCCCCACACTGTCCCTGGACTAAGGCTGAACCTCCCTCTCCCCTCCCTCAGGCTAAGAAGCCGTGAACCAGACCAGAGGGTAGACAGCCCAGCCAGCCCTGTCTCACTGGTGTGGGCTCTGGGCCCTAAGAAGACTGTGGAAGCGGAAGCTGCGGGTGCCCCTGAACTGCACATAGCTAAGGTAAACTCTGCATTCACCGGACACCTTTCAGTGCCCATCTTTTCTTGCCTCTTCAGCAGCCTTTGGAAACTCCTTTTAGAAACTCTCCCTCCCTTGGGTTTTCATGGCATCATGAAAGCTCCTGATTTTCCAGCCTCTCAGTCATCCTCTTGGGATCCTCTTTCCACATCCTCTCCCTGATAGTTCACTCATTCCCTTGTTTCCATGATAGAAATCTCCCTTTCGTTTCAGTTCTGTGTGTTGTCTCCAGTTGTCTGCTGGATACCTTCCCCTTGATCTCCCACAGGTCCCTCAGATTCAAGATGTTCAAAACGGAGTTCATTTTCTTCCTCAAATCTGCTCCTTCTCAAGTGCTTCCTCTCTTTGAGAAGGGCACCACCATTCTGCAAACACCAGGTCAGAGACCTGGCAGTCATCCTAGACCCCATTCTCTCTCTTCCCACCACAGGCAAACCCTCATGTCAACTCAACCTTCTTACCATCTCTCAAAACCATCCTCTTCCTCCAAGCTTTCAGAGCTCAGGCTTCATCATCCCTCACCTGGTCTGTTGCTCCTAGTCTAGACTCTCATCCCTCCTCAGTGCGTCTTTCACAGAGGCTGCCAGAGTAAAATGTAAATTTCATCACACCAATCCCAGTCCTCCTCAGGCTAAAGGTCAAACTCCCTTGATACAACAACTCTGAGAACTGTTGTGTACTATCTATTCAAGCAAAATATGACTACCCACTTTTAGGTACATACCCAACAGAAATGAATGCGTAGGTTCACATACAAGAATGTTCATAATGGCTGTATTCATACTAGCACAAAACTAGAAATAACCCAAATATCTAGCGACTAGAGGATATATAAACAAATTGTGGGATAATCATTCAACAGAATACTATGGGGCAATAAAATGAACAAACTCTAATACGTTCAGCAACACAGAGGCATCTCCTGATTATTGTATGGATTGAAAGAAGGCAGATACGAGAGGGTACATATTGTATAATTCCACTTCTATGAAGGTTAAGGACAGAAAGAACTACTTAATAGTGATAGAGGCCAGAATAGTTCCCTCTGGGGATGACTGGCAAGAAGCATGAAGGAACCTTCTGGAATGCTGGAAATGTTTTAGATCTTGATCTGGGAGGGGATTATACGGATATATACATATGTAAAAAATCATTGAGATGTAGCCTTACACCCTACACTTAAAACACTTCATGCACTTTATTGTATCTTTTTACCTCAAAAAATAAGTTAAAACAAGAACTGCTTAGCCCAAGACCTTTGTGCTCTGACCCACTTCTACCTTTCCAGCTTCTCTCCTACTACACTTTTACCCACAAGCTACACTCAGCAAGATCAAACTACTTGTATCAGGAGTTTGTTATTTTCTCCCCCATACAACTTTTCTTTTGCTCACGCCCTTCCCTTTGCCTAAAAGACATGAAGTGGGTCTCAATAAATACTTGAATAAATGAAGTGCAACATCTTGATTAATAAATATCACTATACCCCAAGGAAAAAGATGTTTGCTGAGATGTCCCCCAGACAGCAATGAGGTATGGATGAAAGTAATAGAGCCTGCGGGTTAGCAGGTCCTGAGAACTAACGCAGAAAGGAAAACCCATCTGCTCTTGCACACACAGTAATTTCTTCTCCCGTGGATGACCTCTCCATCTCTTGGAAAGCTTTTTCAGTACGTCTGAGATGGATGTGGGGTAGTAAGTTTTTCTAGTTGCTTACCCGTCTCCATCTGCTCCTTCCTCCTTTCCTGCCAGATACTCACCCCTTCCCCAGACAGCCCACATTGCTAGGAGGGAAGCTGCCCCACCCTCAACTTCAGGCTCTGGAGTTGGATTAGGACAATCAATATCTTCCATTCCATTCCCCCTGCAACAGTCATTGGTTCAGGGATAAACAATGACAGTATTCCAACCAGTAGGAATCTCCGTCCCTTTGCTTAAAAGTTTGGAATGGAAAAGTTCTCTCTTCTTGCTGTGATATGAGTGTGATGAATGAGAAGCTGTGGCAGCCACCTTGATACCGACCCAAAGAGGGTAAACCAAGAGGAACATGCAAGCCCCACCTGAGGCACGCCCCACCTCGGGACCTCCAGGTGTATGTGCCAGTACACTTCCTTAATATTTGAATTGGTTTTTTAAAAAATATTTTTATTTTAAAAATTGTAGTCAAATATACATAACATAAAATTTACCGTTTGAACCATTTTAAAGTATACCCTTTAATGGCATTGAGTACATTTACACTGTTGTGCAATCATCACTGCCGTCCACACACAGATCTTTTTTCATCTTGCAAAGCCGATACTCTGTACCCATTAAACAATAATTGTTCACTCCCCCACCCCACCCCAGCTCCTGGCAACCACCATTCTACTTTCTCTTTCTATGAATTTGGCTACACCGTATGAATAGAATCATACAGTATTTGTGACTGTCTTATTTCATGTAGCATAAATTCTTCACGATTCATCCATATTGTAGCATATGTTGGAATCTCCTTCCTTATTTAAGGATGGATAGCATTCCATTGTATGTGTATACTACACTTTGCTTACCCATTCATCTGTCAGTGGACATGGGTTAATTCTGCTTTTCGGCTATTTTGAATAATACAGCTGTGAATGTGAGTGTAGAAATATCTATTTGTGTCTCTGCTTTCAATTCTTTTGAGTATGTATCCAGAAGTGGAATCGCTGGATCATATTGTATTTCTATTTTTAATTTTTTGAGGAACTGCAATACTAATGACTGTAGCAGCTACACCATTTTACATTCCCACCAGCGATGCACAAGGATTCCACTTTCTCCACATCCTCACTAAAACTTACTTTCTGTTTTGTTTTGTTTTAAACAATAACCATCTTAATGTATGTGAAGTGGTGGCTCATTGAGGCTTTTTGAATTAGGTTTTCTGTTATTTACAGACAAAAAATATTCCTATTCAGTTCCAGATAAGCCTCCATTAGGAAACTTTGGCTGGGTAGCAGGTGATCCTCTGAGAGAGGTAGGAGAAAGATATTTGGGTAGGGCTGAATTCTCTCAGGAGCCTAAGTAACAAATGATTGTTTTATTCACAAAGTTGATTCTCTCTTGGTATAAATGCCAAGACTCTATTTCTTCAATGGTTCTGAAAGCTGCACCAACACTCCCTTTTGCTTACAGAGGATTAAAAATCTTTCCAATAAATTTTTCCTTAAAATGATAATATTTGAGTGAATACTAAATGCCAGGCATTATTCTAAGTACTTCATATACATTAGTTCATTTAATCCTCATAGAAACTCTAAGAAGCAGATATCATTATTATCTGTATTTTATAGGTATAGAAACTGAAATGAAGAGAGGTTAAGTAACTTGCTGGGAGCGGGCAGACCAGGACTTAGTGCCAAGATGTCTGGCATCAGATCGTCCTTCTTAGCCACTGCTCCATGTGGCCCCTGTGTGTGCCAGGTGTTGTGCTAGGCACTATGGGAGATGCAGAGATGAATGAGAGGCAAACCCTGCCCTCAAAGAGCTTACAGTCCAGCAGAAAAGAGACATAATGAGTATTCATCCTCAATACTTCTCCCAAAATATAAATGTGATAATTCTTTAAAACCCTTTGGTGCTCCCCTGCCTGCATCATCTATACCTTGTGGGCAGGACTAGCTCATAATTTGCAGAGCCCAATGCAAAATTAAAATGCAAGGCTCCTTATTCAAAAAGCAAGGGAAAAGTTTCCTTAAAGGTGCTAAAAAAAGTTTTTTTCCTTTAAAACTATTTTATAGGGGTAATAGTGATATATGAGTAACAGCAAGCTTGCAAAGTGCAAAAATAACATTTCCTTATTAATGTATCTTGATTATCATACGATTTTCTTCTGGGTCATTTTTTTGAAAATTCATTTATTAGGTCATCAAATTTATTCTTTTGGGATCTTTATTTTCAATTCATTCTTGGCAAATGAAAGGTCACAAATAATTTTTTTTCACAAATAAATTTTGATAATTTTTAGTTTTGAGAAGGATCTTTCTGCTGATAAAACTGTTATTGGATCTGTTAAGAGTATTTTATAGGCTGTAACACACGGGGATAAATTTTTGATAAATTACTTTGAAATATAAATTTTAGCACATCTAGAGATGATGATTCTTGCAGAAATTTTTTTCTAAGAAGATGTAACTTTATATAAACCATTTGGGGTAAGTCCAAATTTAATTTTAAATGTAAATTGATAGAATGGCATTTCAATGTTTTGTTTTTTTTTGACATTTCCTATAATTTGTGAAGATCATATAAGACTCCGAAAGTGGCTTCATGATTTGTGTATAATTCACAACACTTGTTTATGTATTCAGGTGTTCATTGCTGTATCTTCAATTACAAGGAAAAATTAATTTTTAAATTGTCTTATTAATAATTGGTTAAGCTGAAGCTTCATATGTAAATAGGGTTCTTTTTCATCTAATGGAATGATTTTTATATTTGGTTTCTGTTTCTAAGCCTGTGGACATTTGCCTTGCAAAGTTGCAGCAGTTTTAAAAACCAGAGACTCTAAACTCCTCAAAGAATTCTAACTCCCTGCTATGCTTTATTGCCACGTGCGTGTGTTTGCTTTCCCTTTGTAATAATTTACTGACAAAGTTTACAGCCTAAGTGTTGGCAATTCCTGTCCCAGTGCTCAGGCTGGAGTTAATACTTGTGCAGACACCATAGGAACGTGCTCTGTAGATGGAGGGGCCACCACGGGTCTCAACTGTGCCCCCGTACAGAGACCCTCCTCTCTTCTTGCTGCTGCCACTGCCTCAGCTGCCAGTCTCGGCCCTGCATTAGGATATGAACTAGTTTTATTATTCTTACAGTCGGGAAGCTGTAGATACTATCTAAAGAAATGGAGGATGGAGGATGAAGGACGTCATAGAAGGTTTTAATTATAAAGGCAACTTACAAGAAGAAAAGCTAAGATTTCTAAATAGCAGAAG
Source organism: Hippopotamus amphibius kiboko (assembly GCF_030028045.1). Lineage (NCBI taxonomy): Eukaryota > Metazoa > Chordata > Mammalia > Artiodactyla > Hippopotamidae > Hippopotamus > Hippopotamus amphibius. Next base: position 34,911,181 of record NC_080194.1, on the reverse strand, counting down.
AGCCATGCACACAAAACCAGCCTCAGAAGAGAGAGAAATGATGGAGACCAATTTGTATGGAAAAAATAAAGAAGGTTGTCAAAGAGCGACCTTACCTCTTAAAAAAGCAACAGGATCAGATAATTTCACAGGAAAACACTATCCAAGAGAAAACTTGAATAAGTAGAAATATAACATGCTCTTGGACAGGAATATGTAATATCATAAAAATGTCAGTTCACCATAACTTAGTTTGAAATTTTAACATGATCCAATAGGCTTTTCTTTTTAATTAGATAAACTGATTCTAAAGTTTACATAGAAAAAGAAAGGCACGAGAATAGTGATAAAAATTGTGAAAAGGAAGAGCAATGGCGGGGAGGTAGGTAAGCACTACTAGATATTAAAAGATATTATTAAGCCTCAGTAATCATAACAGTGTAATGGAGACAGATAGGCTAATGGCGTAGAATATAATATCCAGAAATAGTCACAAAATCATACACAGATACAATGTAATAAAGCTGACATCTCAAGTCATTGGAAAAAATATGGACCACTAAATAAATGGTATTGGAACAAATGGGTAGCCACTTCGACCAAAATGAAATTGAGTCCATTCCTTGTGCCTCCTAAGTTAACTTCAAATGAATAAAAATTTTCACTTTCAGGGAGATCTCTGGTGGCCTAGTGATTAGAATTCCAGGCTTTCACTGTCGTAGCCTGGGTTCAGCCCCTGGTTGGGGAACTGAGATCCCACAAGCTGTGCAACCAAAAGAAAATTTTTTAACTTTTTAAAAAACCTCAACAATTCTAAAAGAAAAATGAGAAAATACCTTTCATCTGTAGTAAGGAAAGTCTTTCTGTCACCCCAAATCCAGAAGCCATAAAAGATTAATAAGTTCAACCATACGAAACAAAATACTCTAATGTTTAAGAAACATTATATCAAAGAATAAATAAATAATAAATTGGGAGAAATGTTTCATATCAGATTACAAAGGAGTAATCTCTTTCATATGTAAAGAGCCTCCAGATGTCAATAAGTAAAGACCAGTTACCCAATAGAGAATGAGCAAAGGACATGAATTAAACGAAACAGAAATGAGTCTTGAACATATGAAACAAAAAAATTCAAAGTTTGATAACAGTTTCATAGCAAGTCTAGGAAAACAGACGTTTCAAACACTAGTGGTGGAAGTGTATATTAACATAAGTTCTACAAAAAGCAGTCTTAAAACATCTATTTAAATTAAATAAACATATATAATGCATATTGACTCTCACATGTGCAACATGACATATGTACAAAGCTATTCATCACAGCATTGTTTGTAGTAGCAAAAGATTAGAAGCAATTCAAATGGCCAAAAACCCCAGGCAGAAATATACATTATGTGACATCCATAAAATAGAATAATATATAGCCATAAAAAGGAAGGAGGAAGCTCTATATGTTCTAATATGGAAAGCTCTCCAAGATATACTATTTTTTTTAATTTTTTTATTTATTCATTGGCTGCGTTGGGTCTTCGTGGCTGCACACGGGCTTTCTCTAGGTGCTGCGAGTGGGGGCTACTCTCCACTGTGGTGCACAGACTCCTCATCATAGTGGCCTCTCCCGTTGTGGCGCACAGGCCCTAGGCACGTGGGCTTCAATAGTTGCGGTACATGGGCTCAGTAGTTGTGGGTCACGGGCTCTAGAGCACAGGCTCAATAGTTGTGGCACACAGGCTTAGTTGCTCCGCGGCATGCGGAATCCTCCCAGGGCAGGGCTCGAACCCGTGTCCCCTGCACTGGCAGGATTCTTCACCACTGTGCCACCTAGGAAGTCCCCCAAGATATAGTTTTAAATGAAAAAAAAAAAACAACAAAGTACAGAACAACATGTATATTCTGCTACCTTTTGTGTAAAAAAGAAAGAAAAGCAAGAATCTGTATTTGTATTTTTCAGTATGTATATAAAGAATTTCTAGAAAGATATGTAAGAGATTAGGAAGATGGCTGGGTAGATGGAGGTCAAGGACAAGAGGGAGGTTTCAGTGATTGTGTGTTTACACTTTTTAGTTGTTGAACCATTTAACTATATTACCATAGAAGGAGGAGGAGGGGGAGGAAAGGGAGAAGGAGGGGGAGGAGGAGGAGGGGGAGAAGCAGGAGGAGGAGGACTGGAGTGGAGGTAGTTTTTATTTCCATGACCACCAAAGTACCTCAAAACTGAATGAAGTCTAGAGCCCAAAAATTTTTGAAAATCATGGGAATTTTCAATATGAGGTTTATTTGTAGTTCATTTTCAGCCACAGAGTATAAGTGAATTTCTCCTGCTGCCTTCAAAATGTTGACACCTGATTATAGTGAGTTATCATCCTGGACCAATTTAGGCTAAACAGGCAACAAATAACATCTTCTAAATTCTTGTGGCCACATTTTTAACTACTGCCTAAAGCCTGTGGGAAGAGAATGGCCAACCAAAACACACACACACACACACACACACACACACACACACACACACACACACAAATACTTTGGTCAGTCATTAAAATCATCATGTAAGATTACTGCTATGAGAGATGCTGTAATCCTTTTACATTACCTCATAGAGCCTATTAATAAGATAAGTTAAGATGTGACCTATGATTCCTTTCAATTATCCATTTTGCAGTTTTACTGCAGGTAACCAGCTATGTCCTTTCATTTCTTAATAGGTCAACACAAGCCACTTTGTTAATTATTTCTTATTTCTGAAATATTGTTCATGCAAGTGTTCAATGGGATTAAAAAAAAGAGAAAAAGAAAAGAAAAGAAAAAAAGTAGAGCTCATATATCTTGCATGAAAAACTTGGCAGCGTATGTCATAGAAGAAGCAGATTTTGCAATTATATAAATTCATTTGTAGAAAAAGTAGTGCTTGCTTCCATCCTGCTACCAAAACACAAAAGGGATGATGACAAAGTTTGTACAAAGAACATACATTACTTTTATGATTAGGAGAAGAGTTTTTTAAATCTAAATGTGTGTACACTGAGTATGTAGGCAGACTTGAATGTTAACTCTGAGCATCTTGGTCAGGTCATGTTAACTTCTTAAGAGTCTCGGTTTCCCTGTATCTAAACTGAGGGTAATCATACCTGCTTTTCAGGGTTGAGTTGTGGATGTGATGATGTTTGTGAAATACAGAGCACAGACTCTGGCAACATGAGCACATAGTAAAAGAGATTCTCATCCCCCACATACCCAGTGGAGGCAGGACCCACGGAAGCCAAGCCCGGCTGGGGCCCTATTTCCTGACTTCCTCTATTCGGGCTCTTCTATGGCTGTGCCAAAGCCCAGGTACTTGCCCCTGCTTGTTGAGAGAAACTTGGCTATTAATCCATACCTATGGTGTGATTGTAATTAGGAAACCTGGGATTTGGGGAGATAAGCTAGCTCTGTCCAGATCCCAGAAGGGTGTTGCCCTATTATTATCTTAGTGAGAAGGTTTCAGTGCAGGAAACTGAAATGGTTCTGAAAGTATTTAACAGAGAGAACTAAGCATTCACAAAATGTTTGGAAGCAGTGAAGGGGTGAGCTCTAGGCTGGGCCTTCAGGAACAATTCCCAGACCTAATCTGCAAGGGTAGCCACTACTTCTGCACAACTGGGGCAAACCTCGAGAACTCTTCAAATAGCTGTGAATTCAGACACCTGAGCTTGAACTCTGTCACTTATTATCTATGTAACTTTGAACAAGTTACTTAAACACTTAAGAATAAAGATGAGGAGGCTGACATCACAGCAACTGCTTCTTAATACCTGGAAATTTGTTGTTAGGCTTATCTCTACAGACTTGTTCATGAATCAAGCAAACAAAATCAGAAGCAGTTGGAAAATAGCTTCTGCCTCACTCCTACTTTTCAAATCTCACATGAGTACATTTCACTGGCAGGATGTAAGTCACATCCAGGACCCTAGCTGCAAGGGAGCCTGGAAATGCTGTTTATGCTGTGGATTTGCAGCTTGTTAGCAGTGCAGAAAGGCTTTCTAGAAGGACTTGGAAGTCAGTGCTGACCAGCAAACAAACAAATCCATCCCAGAGAGAGTTATTTAGTTCCCATGAAACTGGGAACTAATTTCCCTGCCAACACCTGTTTGTGCTGCAGGGGCTCCAAGAGTAGTCAAGGCTTAAACTCACTGTGCTCACTGGAAAACATAGTAGGCATTTTTTGTTGCCTCTCAAGCATCCATCACCCACTATCTCCTCCTAACAATGCATAGATTTTCATTCATTCATTTCATTCAGGTATCCACCTTTCCCCTAAGCCACCTGTGTGCTTTGGAAAACTGATCCCAATTCCATCTCCAGCAGTGGACCCTCATGGTTTTAGATAAATTAGCACATTTCATCCTCTTGGCCATAGTCACTGGTACAAAGGCGAGTCTCTCCCAAAAGAAGTAACAAATTTCACATTCCCTCTCCACACAGGATCCAAATGGTGAGAGTGTAATTTACAATTTATCTTTTTCAGCCATAGATTTCTTTGCTATTGCTTCTTCTTCATCCATTCCTACATCCGTTTCTTTGTTGTTCTGTGTTTTCTGTGTGTGCACATCTGTGTGTATATACCTACATATACAATATTATATATATAAAATGTAATTTTATATATATATATAAATGTAATTTATATATATATATAAAGTGTAACTTTACTCAGCCTTAAGAAACCAGGAGATCCTGCTATTTGTGATAACACTGGTGAACCTGGAGGATATTACACTAAGTGAAATAAACCAGCTACAGAAAGAAAAATACTGCACGATCTCACTCACATGTGGAATCTAAAAAAGGTTGACTACATGGAAGCAGAGAGTAGAATGGTGGTTACCAAGAGCAGAGATGTGGGAGAAATGGGGAGATGCTGGTCAAAGAGTACAAAGTTATGGTTATATAGGATGAATAAGCCCAAAGGTCTAATGCACAGTGTGATGACCATAGCTGATAATATTGTATTATATACTGGAAGTTTGCTTTTAAAAATAGATTTCAGGTGCCTTCACCACACACACACAAAACTCGAAAATTTATATTTATCAAAATTCACCATTAACAGAGTAACGGTAAACCATAGAATAGAATGGAAGAAATTATTGCAACATGTATTACCAACTAATAGTCCTATCCAGAATATATAAAGAACCATTACAAGTCAATAAGAAAAAGATAGATAAATCAATGGAAACGTGAGCAAGAAACTCGAATGGGTACTTCATCCAAAAGAATATCCAAGTAGTCAATATGCTTATGAAAAAGTAATCAATATCATCAGTCATCATGGAAATGCAAATTAAAACCACAATGAGTTAACACTGCACTCCTACCAGAATGGCTAAAAATACAGAGATTGACAATACCAAGTGTTGTGTAGGATGCAGAGCAAGGAGAGCACTCACACCCTGCTGTTGGGAGTAAACACTGGTACAACTGCTTTCGGAAAGAGCTTGACACATGTTGCCTACCAACAGTTCCTCTCCTACATTTATACACCCAGCAGAAATGTACGCACATTTTCACCAAAATACTCCAAAGGAATGTTCTTAGCACTATTATTCATAGGAACGAAACAGCCCAAATGACCATCAACAGCAAAATGGACAAATAACTTCCTACTCTACAGTACCGTCATACTATTCAGTAATCAGCTACATTTTTTTAAAAAAGGGATAAATCTCACAAAGTTAATTTCTAAAAATATTTATTTTATTTTTGGCTGTCGGGTCTTAGTTGCAGCACATGGGCTCCAAAGCACGTGGGCTCTGTAGTTGCGGCATGCAGGCTCTCTAGTTGAGGCGCACAAGTTCAGTAGTTGTGATGTGCAGGCTTAGTTGTCCTGCAGCATGTGGGATCTTAGTTCCCTGACCAGGGATCGAACCCGTGTCCCCTGCATTGGAAGGAGGATTCCTAACCACTTGACCACCGGGGAAGTCCGTCACAAAGTTAATTTTGAACGAAACAAACCGTACACCAAAGAGGACACACTGTATGATTCCATTTGTTTTCAGTTAAAGAATGTGCCAGTAGTTCTCAGCAGCAGCAGCATCACCTGGTAATTTGTTAGCAAGGAAAATTCTTGGGCTCCAACATAGACCTCCTGAATCAGAAACTCTGAAAGTAGGTGTCAGAAACCTGTGTGATTCTGATGTCACACTAAAGCTTGAGAACGACAAAATTGATTTATGGTGTTAGAAGTTAGAATCGTGATTGTTTGGGGGGAGGAAGGGAGTGGTGATGGATGGGGGCATGAGAGGGCTGCAGGTAATGATAATCATCTACTTTTTGGCCTGGGTTGGAGTCATGCACGTGTTTTCAGTTTCGGATGAGTCACTGAGCTAAATGCATACTTGTGATTTGTGCACTTTGCTGTTTACATGTCAAGTTTCATTTTAAAAACTTACTAGAAAAGTGCTAGATAATAAAACACAAAATCTTCCAAAAATAAAAATAAAATAAAAAGGTGGGAAAATGAGTGGTAAGTTGAAGTACAGAATATACAGTGTCTCCAATGAGGTATCACCTCACACCAATCAGAATGGCCATCATCACAAAATCTGGAAACAACAAATGCTGGAGAGGGTGTGGAGAAAAGGGAACTCTCCTGCACTGTTGGGGGGAATGTAAGTTGGTACAGCCACTATGGAAGACAATTTGGAGGTTCCTTAAAAAACTACAAATAGAACTACCATATGATCCAGTCATCCCACTCCTGGGCATATACCCAAAGAAAACCATAATCCCAAAAGAAACTTGTACCATCATGTTTATTGCAGCACTATTTACAATAGCCAGGACATGGAAGCAACCTAAATGCCCATCGACAAATGAATGGATAAAGAAGATGTGGCATATATATACAATGGAATATTACTCAGCTATTAAAAGGGATGAGATGGAGCTATATGTAATGCGGTGGATAGAACTACAGTCTGTCATACAGAGTGAAGTAAGTCAGAAAGAGAAAGACAAATATTGTATGCTAACTCACATATACGGAATCTAAAAATGGTACTGATGAACTCAGTGACAAGAACAAGGACGCAGATACAGAGAATGGACTGGAGAACTCGAGGTTTGGGAGCGGGCAGGGGGTGAAGGGGAAGCTGAGAGGAAGTGAGAGAGTAGCACAGACATATATATACTACCAACTGTAAAATTGATAGTCAGTGCGAAGTTGTTGTATAACAAAGGGAGTCCAACTCGAGGATGGAAGATGCCTTAGAGGACTGGGGCGGGGAGGGTGGGGGGGACTTGAGGGGGGAGTCAAGGAAGGGAGGGAATACGGGGATATGTGTATAAAAACAGATGATTGAACTTGGTGTACCCCCCCCCAAAAAAAAGAATATACAGTGTCTCACTAATAGACAGTCCAGAAAAAGAAACAAAAAGAAGAGGAAAACATCCAAGGAATAATTTAAGAAAATTTCCTGGGACTGAAGTCCATGAATTTCCAAATGAATTGAAACGGCCTCTCAGGTGCCTACAGTGGATGAAAGAAAACACACACACACACACAAACACGCACATTTTATCATCAGAAACAGAAAAGATCCCACAAACTTCCAGGAGGAAAAAACAAGTCTCGTACAAAAGGTCCAACATCAGAGTGGTTTTGGACTTCTCAGTAGCAATGCTGGAAGCTAACTAAGAGTATGAGGCAATGCGTTTAAAACTGAGAAAAAGTATTTCCAAGCTAGAAGTCTATCTTTTTCAAACTAGGACTCTGTAAGGACAGAATAAACATTTTCATATATGTAAGATCTCAGAAAAATGTATAGCCTACTCCTCCACTTTCTATGGATGTGATTGGAAGATACGCTCCACTAAAACAAAAGAATAAACTAAGAAGGAAGATGGCGTGAAACACAGGAACACAGAATATCCAATACAGTGAGGGAGTACAGTGACCAGAACCTCTATACAGTGGGATGTCCTGAAACCCAGGGTGATGGTGAAATGAGAGCCCAGATGACAGCAGCCCCAGGAGTCACCAGTCCAGCCTGGAGCAGGTCCGAGGGTCCAGGAGAGACTTCTTTAAGAAGACAGGAATGCATTGAATATCTGGTGCAAACTACTGCATTGAGAGGAAGTTTTGACAACTGGCCAAGGATTTAGGGTTAAATTGGTGATTCATGCAAGGAGACAAACACTGACGGGACCATTGGGAAGTTCCACTCTGGCTCCAGACCTCCCAGGGTATCAGTCAAGGCTGTGCTCGGCCTGCATGGCAGTCTGATGTCTTTCCCAAACCCTCAATCCTTTCCCTCAGTCCATGAGTGTTGATCCTCAGGGCATTCCCTTAATAAACATCCTACACGCTAAGATCCATCTCAGAGTTTGCTTTCTGGAAACACCAACCTGAAACACAAGACAACTCCAGAGAAAAGAAAATTTGTGGAGGAAGAGACAATTCATCATATTTTACTACACCACGCAGCAATGTGTTTACACAATCATAACAACATAAACTTTACATGTTCATCTAGCCAAAACTACCATATCATTTTATTAGGAGGACATGAGAATGGGGAGATGTGTCCTGGGAATACAGGAAGAAAGTGAGGTAAGTCCTCAATTTCCATAGCAAGAAGTGAAGAAATAATACCTAAGATTAAAAAAACCAACAAGTAGCAATTCGAGGCAGTTGCTTAGAGGCATGGGAGTAAATACCAAAGTAATTAGCTTAATCGGACATGAAAGTGGTTGCTTCTGCCCCTGGGCAAAGAGGGAGAATGTGTAAGGGATTGCTATTTTTCATAGCAAGATTGATAGAATTACTTGATTCTTCAAACTATAACCATGTCTAACTTTCAGAAAAACACAGCTAAAAATCAAAACATTAAGCCTTGGTTGTGTGATCAGGTGGCTCGACTATGGTGTCTCAATACAAGATATTACGCAGCCCCTGGAAATGATGCCAAGATGAATATTTACTGAAAGGGAAGGATGCTGGTAATACGATGTTAAGTGGAAAAAAGCAGACTTCGAAAAGATGTGCACATTAAGTCGACTTCTAAAATTAGGTACAGAAGTATGTCTGTGCATAGAAAACAGTCTGAAGGCATATACACCAAACTATTTGGAGTTATTCTCTTCACGTGGTGGGGAGTGGAGGCAGTTTTATTTTCCTCCATTTGTTTATCTTGCAGCCCAAGCCATCTCTGTATCCTGTAGTCTTCCAGCCTCACAGGATCACCCTTTCTTTTAACGTTTAAATAAAAATGGCTGAAACCTTCATCCTATGTACCAAGGAGAGTATATAGCAAATATGTGTAAGCCAGTATGTGCAGATTCCAATGCCATCCTCCCACACTTGTGCACATTTCCAGATACCTAGTTCTCGTGTTTACTCCTTATTTCCTCTTCCTGCCGCTCTCGGTTTCCCGGGCATCCCACCTTCTGCAGCTGTTCCCTTCTCTCTGTCCCTAGTTAACACGATTATGGAATATTGTCCCTTTTCCTTGATTTCTCCCAAGAATATCTTACATGAGGCACTGCTGAAGGACTACAGCTCTGCATGGCGGGGTAGACAACTTAATCAGTGGGAGCATCTCTGCTGCAATGTGTCCTGGCTTACCCTGCTTCTGGGGGATTCGCACTGGACATTCTTCTTCTCTGACCCCTGCCTCTTACAGGGTGCCTAGGTCCCTCTCTGGATACCCTCACTTCTGCCCCAAGCTCCCACTCTGTGTCCTTACAGTTCCGTGGAACCACCAAATCCTTCAAGTGCTTCGTTTTCCTACATCAAAGTGTGAGGCCTCCCTCGTGGAACGTGCTTTTTCCAGAGGAATATCTTGACCTTTCATATCCAAAAGACCATTCTTTAATTTCCTTCAGTGATGTTTGGTAGTTTTCAGAGTATACATACATGTTACACTTTTGTTATAGATTTCTAAGTATTTTATTCTTTTTGATACTATTATAAATTGTTTTATTAACTTAATTTCAGTTTGTTTATTGCTCCTGTAGAGAAATACAATTTATTTTTGTATGTTGATCTTGTATCCTGAAACCTTGCCAAACTTTCATTTATTAGTTCTACTAGTTTTTTTTTTTAAGGAAAGCTTTTTTTTTTTTTTAAATAAGTTTATTTATTTATTGGCTGCATTGGGTCTTCATTGCTGCACACAGGCTTTCTCTAGTTGTGGAGAATGGGGGTTACTCTTCATTGTGGTTCGTGGGCTCCTCATTGCGGTGGCTTCTCGTTGTGGAGCATGGGCTCTAAACGCACGGGTTTCAGTAGTTGTGGCATGTGGGCTCAGTAGTTGTGGCTCATGGGCTCTAGAGCACAGGCTCAATAGTTGTGGTACATGGGATTAGTTGCTCCACAGCATGTGGGATCTTCCTAGAGCAGGGATTGAACCTGTGTGCCCTGCATTGGCAGGCAGATTCCTAACCACTGCACCACCTAGGAAGTCCCCATTCTAGTAGTTTTTAGCAGACTCCTTAGCATTTTCTGTATACAACATCATGTCATCTGCAAATAGAGATAGTTTTACTTCCCCTTTCCAATATGAGTGCCTTTTATTTCATTTTCTTGCTTAATTGCTTTGTTTTCAAAAAGGACTTATTTGCCAGATCCTTTCATCTTCCACATACAGCAATAACATGAGGCTGAGGTGTCATTTCGTACACGAGGAAAATGAGGAACAGGAAGGCACGCTACCCGGGTATGTGGGATCTACAGTATTCTAAGACTAAAACCTAGCTGCTTCAGCTTCCCAAATTAATGTCTGCCTTTGGGATTCAGCAAACTTATTCTAAATAAGGAACTACCCATGAGAATCACCCACAATTGTGAATTCAGTAAGCTGAATCTGTTGCAAACAAAGCCAGGCACCCATTTTGATTCCACTTTCTGGTTGCTTTTTACTACAAAGGTGTATAAATCCATGTAGTCTCACGATGCTAGAGGGTTAAGCTTAGCAAATTGCACAGCCTGCTGAGTTACAGTGGTGGGCTGGGGTCACAGAATTCCAGCTCTTACCAGAGGTGCCTCCAAATGTCAAAACTGAAATAATGAGGCACAAACAGAAAACCAGGAAGCTTTTACAAAGTCTTCCAAGATCTTGGCCAAAGGTTTCTTTATTGGAAAACCTGAGCCTACTGGGTTCTGTGTTTTGGTTCTTGGGGGGTAACATCACTGAGAGCAGTGACATTTTGGACAATGGAAACATAAGGATTCAAAGAGCCACCTGGCCCATGAATGTCCATAGAAGTAGGGACGGTACTGCCTGCCCCTGAGGCCAGAACTTCCCAAGGCAGAGCAGGAGATCAGGAATCAAGACTTTGAACCAAGATGGAAAGTAACACACACTTTGGTCCAGCCCTTTGGGGTCAGCATTCAAGCTACTGAAACCAGCCTCTCAGCAGTTAATCCTACAGTTCCGAGGCTGCTGGAACTGTCCAGCTTATAAAGCTCTAATTAAAGCTCGGACCTTATAATAAACCCCTCTCGGAAGTTGAGATCCCTTCCCAAGCCTAAGCAGACGTGTTCAGGGCCTGCCCCACCCCAGAGGAAATAGCAGAGTCAAGGAAGGAATGGGCAGGAAGGAACCTCAAGTTCCAAGGATTCTCTTGTGCCCAGCCAGTCCCACCTCCTACAGAGTTAGTTATGAGTAAAGGAAGTTCAAAACAGCTTGCGGATGTCCCACAGGTGAATGAGCCTGTGAGCACAGACATCCTCACCACCCCACACGTTTTAGCTTGGCTAACAGCACACGTCTGTGCAGTGAACTAAAGTGTAGACGATGCACCCCTAAGGCCCAGGAGACAACCTTGACAACTCTTCCCCACCCTGTATCCAACCCATCACCAGGTCCTGTCAGTCTTGCCTTTGAGGCAACTCTAAATCCCTTCCCTTTCCTCTAATTCCACCACCCCTGGACCAAGCTGCTCTTCTCTCCCCTTTGGCCACTAACTGGGAGGCTCACATCCCTTCCCCAAAATGCAAATTTGAACATGTCATCCACCTCCAGGAAACCCTTGCATGACCTCTCAGGGCTGGAATGGGAAAGACAAAACTCCCTCAAGGTGGTCTCCGTGGCCCCGCCCAGCTGGGCTCTAGCAATCGCTCAGCCTTATTCCCACCATGCTCCCCACCAGCCTCTGCTCTAGCTGCGCAAATCTGCCTTTGAGTCCCATGTGCTCTGTGCTCTTTCCCACCACGGACACTTGGCTTAAGGTTGCGACCTCTGCCTAGAAGTTTCTCCCTTCCCTCCCCATCTGCCCAGTTAACTTGAACCTTCAACCTCAGGGAAGTCCTCCTGGCCCCTCACATAGGCTCTCATAGCATTGGGTATCTTCACAGAACTTATCACAGTTGCAACTTGACATTCGTGTGATGATTATTTTTTTTAATATTCTTATTTACGTATTTATTGGCTGTGTTGGGTCTTCGTTGCTGCACACGGGCTTTCTATAGTTGCGGCCAGCGGAGGCTACTCTTCACTCTGGTGCACGGGCTTCTCATTGCAGTGGCTTCTCTTGCTGTGGAGCACAGGCTCTAGGCACACGGGCTTCAGTAGTTGCCGCACATAGGCTCAATAGTTGTGGCACATGGGCTTAGATGCTCTGCATGTGGGATCTTCCTGCAGCAGGGCTTGAACCTGTGTCCCCTGCATTGGCAGGCGGATTCTTCACCACTGTGCCACCTAGGAAATCCCTGTGTGATTCTTAAAAATTAGTATCTATCTCTTCATTAGATTGCAAGCTGCCTAAAGGCAAGAACCATATGTATTTTAAAATCTTTTCATCATGGGAAGCTTCAAACACACATAAGTAGAGAAACTGGTATAATGAATTTCTAGGTACCTCACCCAGCTTCTACAATTAGGACTATTTCCTCCAAGATGGGTGTTCTGTTCACAGTGAAAGGAAAATCACCCAAGGCCCCTCACACTGGAAGAGCACACCATGTACGTGAGGTTACTGACCTAGGACAACCAACACCAAGCTGTATTTTAGTAAAATTACTCAACGTTAAAGAAAAAGGAAAAATCCTTTGAGCATTTAGGAAAAAAAAAGCATGTGATTTTAAAAAGACATAAAGTGATTGCTGGACTTTTTGACAGTAATACCTCATGCCAGAGATAGAATAACACACTTCAGATATCCAAGGAGAGAAAATGTGAGCCAAGACTTAACATCCAGCAAAACTGACCTTCAAGTAAAACATGTAAGAACTCTGGAAATAATATTCCTATGAGTCCTCCCTAAGGAATTTATTAAAGAATAAATAGTGACTGAGTGGGAAAAATCAGAGGTGGCTAATGTATTGGAGACCTTAGGACACCTGCTCCAGAAGGTGGGTGATACACCCTATGAAGACTAAGGGACCTGCAACCTCAGTGAAGTTTTTGGGTGTCCAGTGGTCATGGGTGTGCCAGGATATCCCCTTCAAATTAAAAGACAGATTGATGCCTCTTGCAGCCTCTACCACAAAGGAAGCTCAGCACCTGGAAGGCCTCTTTGGGTTTTGAAGGTCCCACATTCCACACCTAGGAATTCTTCTCTGGTGACACAGAAAGTGCCAGCTTTGAGTGGGGCCTGGAGCAGAAGAGGGATTCTCAATAGGTCCAAGCTGTTAATAGCCTGTCATTTGGGTCACATGATCCAGCAGGGTCCGTAGTGTTGGAGGTGTCAATGGTGGGTAAAGATGCAACCTAGAGCTCACTGCAAGCCCCAGGGAATCACAAAGTAGGCCCCTGGGATTCTGGAGCAAAGTCATGCCATCTACAGCAGAGAATTACACACCTTTTGAGAAGCAGTTCCTGGCCCTGGGCCCTGGTTTAGATGAAATGCTTATCCATGAGCATCAGGTGAAAATACATCAAGAACTTCCTGTTATGAACTGAGTTCTGTCAAGCTGGCCAAGTCATAAAGTCAGTACAGCCAGCAGTAGTTCACTGTAAGATGGAAAACTGTTTCCATCTTTGCTTAGTTTGCTGATGGGTCAGCTTGGTATGTGGGTGGAAGCCAAAAAGGACAGTGGCCACATGACTGCCACATTGAGGAGTTGCCTTCAAAGACAGTGGGGGACTTTCCTGGTGGCACAGTGGTTAAGAATCCACCGGCCAATGTAGGGGTCTCGGGTTTGATCCCTGGTCCGGGAGGATCCCACATGCCAAGGAGCAACTAAGTCCGTGCGCCACAACTACTGAGCCTGTGCTCTAGAGCCCATGAGCCACAACTACTGAGCCCTCGTGCCGTAACTACTGAAGCCTGTGCACCTAGAGCCCATGCTCCATAACAAGAGAAGCCACTGCAATGAGAAGCCTGGGCACCGCAAGGAAGAAGTTACTGTAAAGGTCAAGAAGTTGGAAGGAGGGAGGCAGCTGGGACGGGGATGGGGAATGGGGAGCTGGGAGGACTCTGGGGAGGCTGGCAAAGCTCGATTCCTGGCCTGGGTAGTGGTTACAAGGGTGATTGCTTCATAACAACTCACTGAGTTCATTTGCTTGCTTGTTTATTGACCAGTCCCTGAAATCCCAGAGTCTGAGAAGGTGCAGAAGCTGAGTTAGAGCAGGTGCAGAAGCTGAGGCAGGAAGGGCTGCTTGCTGAGCAAACTGAATGCACTTGATCTACCCAGAGCTGCTGGAGAGGCAGTTGATCCGAGTGTCCTTGAAACACTGAGCTACTGAACACGTCTGTTCTCTTATATCACACGTCATTCCAAAAAGGATTTGCAGCAGATTATAAAACAAAACACAGTAGAAAGTGAGACATTCACAGCACAATCAGCTGTTAGGAACAGAAGATAGATGGTTCCAGGAGAGCCCTGATTTATAAAACATGATTCACACTTACCTACTCAGCAGCACCTGCTGTAAAGGGTGTGGCTTCTCTACTGCTTTTGGCTGACTGAAGCCACCATCATCTTCCGTCGGAGCGCATAACCAAGTGCTGGGTGCTGTGTGCCCACCACACAGAGCCATGACCCACTGGACCGCTGTACAAGTTAGACCCACCACCGCATCCGGGAAGGCCATGTAACTCTAACTGGCTTGACTACTAATCAGCACCCACAAGCGGGAAGAAGGCAGAGGAAAAATACTCCCAGGTTACCTAAACAATATTCTTCCCCCTGCTCCTCTGAGACGTGGTCCAGTCATGAGTGAGTCTGCCATGCAGTAGAACATACACTTTTGTTATGAGCACATGCTGCCGGTGACCTGTTCAGGCCACACACTGCACCGGGGACATCCAACTGTCATGTCTCAGCCCAGCCGTTACGCTCTGACCACAGGTTTCCATTTCTCATGTCAGAGGAGGGACAGAGCAGCAATAACATTCTTCACAGGTGTAAATGTTCACAAGAAATGCCACATACTGGTGGCATGGCTTTGGGTTTTTGTGCCTGCAGCATGGGTTCGTTCATTCATTCGGTCCATGTCTACTGAGCACCAGGCAAGGTTCAAGGCCCTGAGATGCCTGTCAGCCCTTCCCTTGTCTCCCACTCTGTGGATGCAGGGCGCACACATCTGCTCTCCTTCCTGCCTAGGACTCAACTCTAGAACTAGACTTCCCCAAGCTTCACAGTCCGGCAGGCACCTTCACATAGCCACGCCTTTGCCCATGCTGTTCACTCTACACGCAACGTCCACTCCTCCGACAGTCCTCCATCCTAAGCAGAACTCGTCGTGGTTGGTATCTTCTCTGATGCCATACTCCCCCACAGCGCTTGCCTCTGAGCGCCTCGAGGACAGGGGTCTGGCTGGGTCTCAGTGAGGAACCAGGAGAGGGCTTGATCCAGTGGGATAGTAACCACCAAGCTCCGCACACAGCTGACCTGTTGCTGGCATGTGTGCAGAGTCATTCAGTCCTCACAACCACCCCAGGAGGCAGGCAGCTACTATCACCATTCCCATCTCACCGACGGTGAGTAAGCTGAGGCTCGGCAAAGTTCCAGAGCTTGCTCTAAGTCCAAGCAGCAGAGCAAGGATTCAACCAAAGGACTTTGGCCCATAGTCTGTGTTAACCAGCGCCAATGAATTCACGTATTCCACAGACACCTACGAGGTACGTAGCATGTGCCATTTCACTGACAAAGTGGATTGCGTTCCTCCCTCATCAAACGTACATTTAGAATTAGCAAGTAATTAGTATAATGGCTGCAGATGTTGAGAAGAAAAATAAAGCAGAATAGGGGATAAAAAGCAACTGTCGGTATTTTAGAGTGGTTAGGGTAAGTATCTCTAAGGACATCTGAGCAGAGACCTGAATCCAATAACGTAACAGTTGTCAGTGGAAGAGCCACAAGCTTGGACTGAGACAGTTCTGGTAACAGCAAACTACTTACATGATGTGTGGCCTTGGGAAAGTGACTAACCTTCTCCGAACTTCGATTTCCTCACCTGTAAACTGGGATTAACCTACACTGGCCTCGCAGAGTTGTGAGGAAAAGGGAGAGGTATGTGTGTAAAGCACCTGGCTTAAGGTCATCTCTGGCCTAGGCCTGCAACACACATGTGCTCAGGAGGCACTGCCTACCTCCCCCACTTCCAGAGGAACCCGAAGACTCCCGCCACCCGGTCACACCCCCTGCCGGCAGAATGGTGCACTGCAGCTGTCCCGGAAGCCTCCAGTCACTCTCCTCGCCTCTTCAAAAAGCCTCACCTGAGCACTGCCAGTCACCAGGGAGGGAGGTGAACAAGAGACCCTCTCTGCCCTCTAGCAGCTTAGTCGAGGGAGTGGGCCCAATGCGAAAGCAGGCAATAACAAGTCAGAGAGGAAGTCCTAGCATCTAAGAAACTTCAGGAGCACATGAGGGAATGATTCACCGTGCCCGTGGGGAACAGTCGGTGACTCCTAAAGCAAACCCTGAACAATGAACAGAAGTGGACGTGAGGGGAGGCATTCCAGGCAGAGGGAACAGAACATGCAAAGTCAGGAAAGCATAAAAGAGGACACTGATTGGCTTGAGGCGCTGCACTTGATTGTGCTACACTTCTGGAGCTTCCTGCCAAAGCAGCTTAGTTGAAGAATAAAACCGAAGGAAGCCGATTCCCAGGACCCTTATAAAGCTCTATCACCTGCCATTCTGGGAAAAAGCAAACCTTCGCTCAGGAAAAAGCTTTCTTTCTCGAGGGCAGACAGGGTCTCCTGTGCCCCGTTGTTCCCACACCCGGTGTTTCTTACCCTTCAAGAAATGGCCCATCCCGTCTTGGTCAAGTGACAACCTCTGCATCCTTGGCCAGGTCCTCTCCCCCCGTGTCTCAGCCTCCTCCTCTGGGTAGTGAGAGATTAACCCTGTCTGCATCCCTCTCAAACAGCCACGAAAGCTCCTGGTGCTGCAGTGGGTAGGACCCAGGCCACGCAAGCCTGTCTAGGCAGTCCTGGCAGGGGAGGCGACGCTACAGCCCAGCCCTCTCAGACAGACCAGACTGCACCTGCCACCACCCACTCCTCACAAACCCCATGAAAGCCAGGAACTCACGCAGTTTTGTTTCAGGTGTTTTATTAAGTGGGCCATACTGCAGCTGGT
Source organism: Hippopotamus amphibius kiboko (assembly GCF_030028045.1). Lineage (NCBI taxonomy): Eukaryota > Metazoa > Chordata > Mammalia > Artiodactyla > Hippopotamidae > Hippopotamus > Hippopotamus amphibius. Next base: position 34,893,684 of record NC_080194.1, on the reverse strand, counting down.
TTCTAAGTTGCAAAACAACATAAATTTAACAATAATAACATAGCCAGTTAGACTGTGACAGCTTTTTCTTTCCTTAAAAAAAGAAAAAAAGAAAAGAAAAAGACTTAAAACATACAATGGAGGGTTAAATAAATAATACATAAAAAAAGGAAAAAGCTGTTAAAACATGCTTATGTTTACTTCTGTGCAACTGCGTGCCAAGAGGAAACGTGATATTTTGCACGATGATACATCCTGGCATGTCTCCTTCCCAAATAATACTGACGAAAAAAGAAAAGACGTGGAGCTGACTCATCAGTGCTTGTAGAGGCACTACTAAAAATCCCTCTGATTGGAGCTTGGGGCTTCCCGTGAAAGCCACATATCCATAATAATGTTAATATAGAAAACATTAGTTTAAAAACAACGTGGAATGGCCTCATGAACGCAGCAGGGCGAGGAAGCAGAACGGCCCCGCACGCGCCGCAGGCTCAGTCCAGGGAGGCCGCGGGCTCCGGCGCGGCCACGGCGAGGGAGGGCACCAGCTTCAAAATAAGCGGCACCAACCTCGTCTCCCTCTCCCTATCACTCTTTCACATGAAAGTGTGTAAAAAGCAAATCGGCAAATAAACTCTAAAATAGATTATTTATTCCAAAAATCCTCTACTTTTCTTTTTACAGTGAGTGTACATCTCCTCTTATCTCCTGCGTAACTCGCGTAGGTCCCTTTGGGAAGAAGGGGGTCAGAGCTGCAGGAGTCTCTGGGTCCTGCTGCTAGCTGGTGCCGGGAGGTCAGATGTCGATGCCCTTGACCAAGGACGTCTCCAGCGTGATGTTGAACTCCTGCAGTGTCTGCAGCACGCGGATCAAGGAATTGACAAGTGTGTGGTCTTTGATCAGCGCTACATCCTCGTACATGTGTGCGGTGATGGGGCAGTCAGCCAGCAGGGCGATCCAGTGGTGCAGGAGGTGATCTCTGGCAGGGAAGGGTCAGTCCGGATGGTCAGAAGGGAAGGGAGGCGGTTAGCGAAAGGCCAAGGGGGAAACCTGCTCCCTCACTCCCTAAACAACGTCTGAAGCAAGAGAAGCAGAGCTCTCCCCACAGCTCCCTTCCCCTCCCCTAAGAGCATGTGGCAAAGATGCCTCACACGGCTGTAAAAGGCTCCCACTGGGGGCTACCCAGCCCCAGGGATGCAAACCCAACCTGACCCAAACAGGCCCTGGCACCCGCCACAAGGCCTGCTCCTCCTCCCCTGCCTTCCCCTCCCCGCCCCCCCACAGCCCCACCAACCAGATACCATGTGCCGTCAGCACCCCTTCCTCCATCTCAGCAGCCACTCTCTCCTAGAGCGTGGCTCCTTCCCACAGCGACCACCACCACGAATGACACTACAAGCTGACATCCCACACAGCACTTAGCACGTGCCAGGAACCATCATAAGAGATTTAACCTTCACGACAACCCTACGATGTGAGGTAGGTGCTATCAGTGCTATTATTATCCCCACTTTATAGATAAAGAAAGCGAGGTTGACGGAGGTTAAGCAGCTTGTCCAAGAGCACACAGCTAGTAAGTGGCTGATCTGCGATGTGAACCTGGCGAACCTGGTGCCAGGGCCGGTTTGTAAGCACTAGGCCAACTCCCCGCCTTCCATGGCCTCAATGAAGACTGCCTTGCTTACCTGGGCTTCGTGCTCTCACCTGACCCGCTCGAATGAACTAATAACCTCGCCCACTCCGACGCACACCATCCATGATATCAAATTACCACCATCTCAGTCCCCTGATGAGCAACCAACTCTGTCCCAGCTCCCCATGGACCCTATCCTTTCAAGTGTCTCCTCCTCCTACCCTGCCCACATTCTACCTGTTATTTCCTGAGCCCACGTGCTTCGCTTTCTTTAGGGCCTCTCTGCTGCTTTTCCTGAGCCCACGTGCTTCGCTTTCTTTAGGGCCTCTCTGCTGCTTCTGGCTGCTTCCAGCTCCCTCACGTCTACCCTTCTGTCAAGGCTCACCTCAAATACCACCTCCTCCCTGAAGCCTCCTCTGATCTTTCCCCTCTATATGTTCAGCAAACCTTATGAATGCGTACTTTTTTGAACTCTCTCAAACTTCTGCCTTGTACTGTATTTAATCAGGACGCGTGAACTTCTAAACGCTAGGGACTGTGTGTTACTCAGCTCTACTCCCACACCTTCCATGAGGCCTGGCACATTCAAATGTTTGTGAAAGGAATGACTGGATATATATACTCTACTTCAAATTCTGTCGGGGGGAGGTTTTATTCCTTCCCATCAAAATGTGTCCCCTCCTCCCCAGTTACATACATGCTTTCACCCCCCCACCCCACCCCCACACACACGCGTGGTATGTGAAGAAAATTAAGGGTCTCTACCAAGGCCTCCCAGCCCTCACCTGCCCAAGGGCACCTGGTCACGAGCCACTCCGCACCCCCCTGCATCACACCAGGCCTCCGGCACCACCTGCCAGGCTGGCTGCGTGCACAGGGCTGTGAGGCTGCAGTACCTGGCTCCCAAGCACACCAGCATCTGAAACTTGCCATCCTTGCCAATGTTGCGGGGATTATTGTTGATCGCAGTGACAAAGCGGCAGAAGTTCCGGGCCCTCGTATGCCAGTTTTCCTCGGGGACACGTTCATTCTGCTCCAAAGTCTCATAATAGGTTTGTGCTTTTTCTGTGAAGAGGAGACAAGCTTGCCAGTGACAAAGGCTCTCGAAACCCACCTACTCCTGACTGTCCTGCAGGTCCCTTGCCACAGGACTCTCCATGTCCATGCAAGTCACTCAGTGAGAAGAACATAAATGCTCTGATGTCACCAGTCACATTTCAAAGCGATCCTTACGTTCCCTATCTCTCTGTTTTAAATTTCTTTATGTGGCCCTTGGTATGAAGATGGTCCGTTCTCAACAAAACTCTTGAGGGAGACGCTTCTTGCGTCAAATTCTCCACGTGGGTTTAACACAGGGCTTGGACTCCAACGCAAATGGCCTTTTGGACTTACAACGCGCGAGTGTGAGGAGTCACACCGTATTACATACAGCAGATGCTCGGAAAGGAACTTTCCTGTCCAGTTCTCAGGAGATGAGGGGGGACGGGTGGGAGGGCTTCTGCTACTACCCCCGAGAAAAGCCAGGGCAGACAAACAACAGCTGAGTCACCGGATTTGGCGTCTGTACCTCAGACCCCAGCGGTCAGCACTCCCCTTAGGCTGAGGACGCCCCCGTGTCTCTGCATGCTTTTCCCACCCTCACAACCCAGCCCAACTCACCCAAGAAATCCCAAATGAAGACATTTTTGAAGAGCCGCGGTGACTTAAATCCATGCTGGAAAGCCTGTTCCAGGGCCGAGACAAGGCCACATTCTCCACAAAGCAACAGCGTCAGACTACCTCGCTGCGTAAGGAAACAGGGGAGAGCGCCAGGCTCGCCTCAGCCAAGATGCCCTCCCGCCACTGCATCCCCAGCCCACCACCCACACCCGGGCGGGCAGCAAAAGACACGCGGGGATCTTGGCTAGCCTCCTCCCCTGCCTCTGGCAGGGCCTGACTCAGAGCAGCTCTCAGTGAATAGCTGTTGAATGAACAGATGACAGTTCCGGGCCCACAGCGGGGAACCAAGCCCATGTGGCCATTGTTCAGGGAGACCCAGACAAATTCAGAAGAGGACAGACGTACACACGGTTCACTGGAGGTCCAGGGACTCTGCTGGTTGTCAGTGGGTAAGGAAAACAGGGCAACCCGAGGCACAGGACCCCAGAGGAAGGAATCTGGAGAATCTCAGACTGACTGAGGCGCACACTCCATGCGCTGGACGGCCCACAGCACGTGGGCCTGGAACAAGATTCAGCACATTCTCTGCTGGGCTGGAGGGCAGGGAAGCTCACCTCTTTCTCAGGCTTATGGAAGTGCTTCACGATGCCATTGACTGCCTCACCAATGGACTCCTGGATCTGCCCAGTGTTCAGCTCTGATAAAGATCAAGCAGATATCCAGTCTCAGAGGCTAAGAGTACTTAGCTGACTGAGTGAAAGACTGAGGACAACGGGAAGGCCCACGGGAGCGGCGGGGCAGCCTGGACCCGGGGAAGAGTGGCTCCTGCCCACCAACTGTGCTGAGCTAGCTCCTCCTAAAATCTTGGGACAAAAAGCAGAAGCTAATACCCTAGTTCTAAGAGATGCTGGTCAAATTTATTCTCCACTTTGCCCTGGAACATTCGGCAACTAAAAAAGTGACAGGACTTGACAGCGAAGCCCAGGAACCAGGCTGGGGAAGGCCAGAAAGTAGGGTCACAAACAAATAGCACAGAGGACCCCGGCTGGGCTCCAGGAGCTCTCCCCTCTCCTTCCAGTCCTCCAACGAGAGTGCCAAACCCCCACACTGATTCCTGAGAGGAGGGTGACAAGTGCCTGAGGCTGCTTTGTCTCTGCAGGCAGGGGTGGTTCCTGAGGCAGCTGCACAGGCGGGGATCGAGGCTCCCTCCTCAGGGCTCCCAGAAATCTGCCATTCCCCGCGCGGGGCAGCACGCGGACCCACTCCCAGCCCCCACGTACTGGGCTTGTTGTTGGGCGAGATGGTAACGAGCCTCCGGATGACGCTGGGAGACTGCTGCAGGGGCGGGGTCCGGCACAGCCTCTCGTCCACCTCAGGCTGGGATGTGAGCAGCTCCCCGACCAGGACCCGCTCCAGGCTTCCGTCGTCCATGCCCTTGCCCAACCACCGGCCGCACGGGAACCTGAGGGTCGGCCAACAGCCTGTCAGAACGGCCAGCTCCTCCAGCGTCCTTCCCCTTGCTGATCAGCAAGGGCCCTCAACAAAACCAACCCCTGGCAACAGGCTCTGGAACTGGGCTGGGGATCCCCCAAGGCCCTGCGCCGCGTCCCACCGCGCAGCATCAGGGAAGCCACCCAAGTGATGGGTGGTCTGGAAGCTGTGCACCGTGCTGTCACACACCTCCACTTGGAATGCCCTCCTTCTATTTCTTTTCAGGGCATGAGGCAGAGCCAAACAGGAAGTTGCCTCAGCCTATCACAACCTAAAAGGTCTCCTTCAGAGCTTCACAGACCCAAGCATCAAACACAGCCCCTGGGAGCACACCCAGCCCCACTGTCTCAGGGCACAGCTGAGGGAACACTTACTTGTAGGTATGTCCAGTGATCTCATTCCTGACCATCACATACTCCACCAGCCATTTGGCATACAGCCCAGAGTTATCATGGCCTATCTGCACAGTAGTGAGCTTCCCCAGGTTCTGGTACTGTGAGAGAACAGCCAAATAGAGGACAGGGGCTAGGTCAAGAAAACAGGAGGAAGGCGCCACCCTCCTCAGAGGCACAGGTCTGACTGGCTGCCTGCAACCTGCCCCCCAGTATCCGCAAGGGCAGAGATCATGGCTCCACCTACCACCAAAGCTGGCAGAGCAGTACTCACTCTTGAGGGACGATGCCAAGAAAGAAAGAGACCACTGCCTGGGGGGAGACCAGGGCCTGGGGGCAGAAGGCTCTGGAAATGGCAGAGTAGTCTGAGCTCTTGGTGAACATTTGGGCTCAGCAGCTGAAAGAACTCTTGTAGATTTCTCAACACACCATGGACAGGGAGGTATGCAAGTCCAGATGGCTGCCTTCCAGCCAGAGACCATTTAGGCAGGGTGGGCTCCCCCGTCCTCAGTCAACCCTTGGCTCTGGCCTCTGGTCATCTCAGGACAAGTCAGCTGTGCTGAAGCATCACACTGTATAGAGCAAGGCCTCTGAAACCCTGGAGAAAGCTCCCCAAAGTGGCTGCTGAAACTCAGATCCCCATCGAGCCTGTGGCTGTATTCCCGGAGGACACATACCTCGAAGGTCATCTCTAACATGTTCCTGGGAATCTGTAGGATCTGTGTCTCCCCCAGCTCTCCCGAGATGCAGATCCACGGGTTGGCGGTGAACATGGAGCCCCCCAGCTTCTTGCTTGGTACGATCAGGATGTGGTAAGGAATCACTGTTTAGGGGAAGCCACAAAGGCATTGGAGAGGATCAGGAACCCCTCCCATACCTGACAGGGCCCTGACCTGCCCCAGGTGTGCTCACATGATGGCGGGTCCTGGTGCGGAACCTGGAGCAGCAAGTCCTGAGGACCCAGTCTCTCTGGTCGGCTTAGAACATTAGCCAATCTTCCCCTCAATCTCACTCCCCCAGGGTTCTCACCCAAACATCCAAATCCAAGCCCATCTGCAACCTCAGTGCTAAGTTAACCTGTTTCTTCAACAATATCACCAACTCAACACTGTACTGGATTGCTTTTCAGAGCACTTTTCTATCATCTCAAGGACTCTAATAATCATCTCTAGAGAGGCCAGGCAGGTATCACACTGCCTCTCCTGAGGCACTGAGAGGGAAATAGTTTCCCCAGGCCTCCTAAATTCCAGTCCAGTGCTGCTTCCACCGAAGCCTACAACCCTCTTCTCGGAGAGGGAGGATGGGTGTCACATAGAACAAGTTGTTTGGCTGCTGAGTCACTGGCCAACGCGCTAGCCACGGGGCTAATTCAGAATACCCCCCACCAAACAAAGCAGTCCGGCACCAAAGAAAGATGAGGCTCCAGGGGCCTTCTCAGACCATTTTAAACCCTCTTCCTCACTCGGCAAAGAGGGAGACTGAGGCCAACTGCAGGCACAGACACTGCTCACAGACGCACAATGCGTTAGGGCAGAACAGGGCCTGGACCCAAACTTCCCACTGCATCTGGAGTTCTTTCTACGACTTAAGGAAGAGCTGTTTTTCCCTGGGGGCTGGTCGGAACCTTTCAGTGATCTTGAATGACTCTCTCAGCCCAAAACAAGAGGGAGATTTCTCTACAGGAAACGTGTGCAGAGAGAGCAGCGAACGTCAGCCCCCCACCCCCACTCCCCCTTGGGCCCCCAGAGCAGTGCTCAGGACCACAGTGACAACACAGTGGCCAACAGCACGCAGCTCCCTAGTTCAGAACAAGAGTAAGAAGCTTCGGAGGAAAAACAACCTCCAAGGAAGGCAAGTACACCTCTCTCCCCACAGAAGAACGTACAAGTGGTAATCTTCTTTCTTTAGAAAGGGGACCGTAAGTTAGCCTCAGACAGGCTCATGAAGACTGGCATTGAGAAAGCTAGCGGGGAGCACAGGGCTACTCACGGATGGTTGTGAAGACATTGGTGAAGCAAAAGTAATCCACGGCATTGAAAGAGAGGAGGTGATAGAGGAACTGCTCCTTCTCGTCGTCACAGCGCAGGAAAGCATAGCGCTTGTACAACTTTCTGCGGGAGAAGAGGCAACACATCAGTCTCCCAGCCAAACGGAGGGGGCAGAGGCTAGAATGATTCCGTTCGGGCAGGAGACAGCCAGGAGAAGAATACGAGTCCAGCCTCAAGTTCTTCAGGGCCACCAAAGAAAAGGAACAAGCCAGATACCCCTTCTGAGGGCTAAAGGGAAAGTGGCTTCAGCTACAGTAGGAACAGCAAACACCAAACTGCAGCTGTGTCCGACGGCTGACATTCCTGTAACATAAAGCGCCAGAGGTCGCGGGATCCTCTTCCCTAACATGAGGGCTTCTGCAGGGCTCACCCCAGTGTGTGGTGCGGGAGTGGCAACAGCAGGAGGTCTGTGGTCAGCGTTCCTCGCCCTCAGCGGACCTGAGACCCGCAAGGCAGGACGCTGCTCTGAACAGGAATGTACGCTGAGGACGGCTTCAGAGGCAAGCAATGGAATGATCCAGGTCACAGGCAAGGAAGAGCTGTACAGACGACGTCCTTCCTCCCCTCTTTCCAAGTTTCTTCCCATCCCCACCCCTCATCCACTGCTCACTCATCAAAGGCCAACTCCTCTACCTGACACTGCAGGCCTTCTGAGCCTGTACAGCAATGGGGCCTTCTCCAAGCAGCAGGGACACAGAGAGGCAAATGCACAGGCCCCCCGCACAGAGAAACACACAGAGAACAAAGGAAGGTCCCTGTCCTGTCCGCCCAGACTGCAGTCACCATGCCGGAGAGGTATGGGATTCAGTAGACCTGTGAGGTTCTACCTTGACAGTTTATAAGGTACTGTGCACAGATAATTCACCAACCAAAACCTACTGTGTGCAAGTGCTGGAGAGGGAAGCATCTGTCCTCACGTATAGTCTAGATGAATAAATCTGATAAAGGCCACAGTATAAGACATAATCAGTTGTCAAATGAAAGGCCTTCTCTGGGAATTTAAAGAGCCATAAGCGTCAATGGGGCCTGAAGGACAACACAAATTTAGACAGGGGTTATAGGAGAAGGAGAAGGACAGGGTATAAAAGCCAGTTTGGCTAGAGTTGAGGGCTCAGAGGAGTGATCAATTAGCAATGAGACTGAAAAGTGTGGCTACGGTAAAAGGAAGGCAGGCCCTAAACACACAGGCTAGAGAGCTTGTGAGCTGCCCTACCAGTAACAGCTTTCTTAGAAGTAAAGGGAAAGCCATGACCAACTTCAAGAAATTGAGATTTAGCACAGCTGAAGGCTGAAAGGGGCATGAGGATGAAATCCAGGGAGCGGCAGTAATTAAGGAGACAGACGGAACATTGGCTGAGCACCTGCAACGTGTATGTGGGAGGAAAAGCTAAACAAAGAGTCGCACGGACTCCAAACTGTGAACCTGGGTAGGGAGAAGCAGTACTGGGAAAGGTGCATGCTTCATGCCTCCAACGAAAGCAATTTTAATAAGTGGCAAACAAATCGATAATGATAACACAGCCCACCAGTGGTTTAAAAAAAAAAAGGAATGGACAGATACTGTCACAAATGCCATGGGTGCCTGGAGGAGGGATGGACCAAGTCTCTGGGGAGTCCAGGCAAGCTCTGGCAAAGAAAACTGCTGACTAGACCCTGAAAGGGCTGAACACACCCTGAGAAGTGTCATGGGTCTGGTGTGGCTGGAGCTTTAAGCAAACTTAGAAGAAAGATGAGACAGGGGAGGATGGAGTAGTTAGGTTTTGCTGAAGTACACCTTTCTCTCTCCCTATACCCCCAGAAGGCAATCTGTGGCAGCAGCTCTCCTCATTTTCTACTCACTGGAGAAGCACACGGGTCAGCATATCATGTAAGAAGTTACTACATACTGAGTAAATTCTGAGCTTTTGTCCTCTAACAGAGCTACAGTTTAAAGAAACCAAAATCAGCCTCCTCAGCATGGCCTGTCCCGTTTGCTCCTGCCTAGGACTGCAAGTTATAGGCCCTAGACCTTCATAAAGTTCCTGGGCTTGACTCCTCTCGGCTACCTCTCTGCCATGTCCTCCTGCCAACTTGTAGCAGCTCCTGATAGACGATGCCCACACCGACCCATAGGAATCACTCCCGCCCTGTCAGACCCTGGTGCCCACATAGCCAAAGATTCTTCTAAGACACAAAACTGTCCCCTAGAATCTGGTATGCAAACAATTCCCTTCCAAACTCCAGGCTTAAATATTCACTTGTTCTCTTTTAGCTGTCCTTCCAATCTTCAAATTTTATTCCTAAACCTTTTTGTCCCTAAAGGGAATCAAATTTAAGCACTTTAAGAATTGCTATTTTGTAACCTCTCAAAGTGAGCTCTCTAACCTATCAAGATTTTGAAACTGGTTTCTTGCTGTGGTTTAAACACACAATAAAATCTAAGAAAATTACACTTTCACTTTACATAAAAACAGATTCTGTGGCTTTCATCAATTAACTTACACAAAATTTCCCCAAGGTCCACTTCTCTGCTGTCATCCACGGGAAGTCACATAATAAAGGATACCATGAAAAGATGCCCAAGGAATTGACAAGAAGAAAAATGCCCAACAGGCTTGCCAATGATGAAAGAAACAAATGTTACATATAGGAAAAGACAGAGAGGTGGTTATCTGAGAGGCAGAGAAGGGGGACAGCCAGCCTTCCTCCCTGCTCCTGCTCTAGTAACAAAGGATACAAAATCAAGAGAAGGGAACTGTAGGTTTAGTGGCTCCCAGGAGTGAGGAAGAGCAAGGGCCTGGTTACACTGGGCTGGCCCTAGGCTCAGGAGAGAACAAAAGAGATAAGGGGATATCTTAGACGTTTATTTTTTAAAAAATTCTCCAACCCTTTCCCCCTTGAGACAGGAAAGAGACCAAGAAAATGCCCTATGTCCAAGAGGTACACAGGTCACTTGAGTGCCACAAGCAGAGGAGGACTCCCAATATTCTGAGGTATCCAATGAGGATTCCATCCTTCTCACTACCCCTGTAAGAAAGCTATTTTGCAGGGGGGATGCAGATCAAGAAGGTTGGGAGAACAGATAGAACAGAATTATTCTTCTACAGATAAACAAGGAGAAGAAATGCTGCATCACAAAAAACTTCAGGAAGAATACACCACCAAAACAAGAAAAGTCTTCCCATTTTCTTTACGGGAACTGATCCGAGGTAGAACACAACAAGAGCTCATTAGTTGACCAATGGCTGAAAGAGCCTGGATAAACCACAGTAGGTCCCAGAAGAGAAATGAACAGACAAAAGGGAGGACCATTGTTTCCTGCAATGGTTGTGGCTAGAGGCCCAAAGAATCCAGGCCTTTAGAACTAAGTTACAGAGCATTCAGTCAACTGATTATGTCTGAATGGTCCTACTAAAACAAGTGTGCTGTGCTGAGCAGTGCCAAGAGAGTTCATTCATCTACTGCAGTGTAAGTGTACAATAGTGTTCTACACAGAAAGGAATAAAGAAAAAAGAAAGAAGAAATGCTGCAAAACCCTCATATGCAACTTGAATTTAGCCGAATTAAGCAGTAATGACACACTGAATACCCACCCCCCTTCCCAAGGGGATTTCCAAGCCCTCCCGCCATTCCTGGGAGCTGGTTCCACTCCAGGCAGAGTGGCCTTACTTGGTGAGCTCATGGTCTGAGAGAAGCTGCTTCAGGTGTCTGGAAAGTAACTTTTTTTCCATGGACAGTCGCACCCATGCTCTGGCTTTTCCCACGTCAGTCTTGATTTCCCCGATGTTCTGGATGTGCCTAAAGGGGGGATGGGAAAGGGGAAGTGGAGGGCGGGGTGGGAGAGGAACTCATCATCAGTGCCTCCCTTGTAACACCAAAGGCAGCCGGGCAAGGCAGCCCTACCCCATCCTGAGAGAGTCCCTCTCTCTTGTTCTCTAAATCCTGAGCTTCCGTGTAGCTTTGCCAGATAGGCTCACCATAATTTGGGGGGTTGGGGGGAAGACAGTATAGTTCTCAAAAAGCAAGCCTAACCCCAGAACTCTTAGGCCTTCAAATATACTGGTGTAATTCTCCAAAAATGTCAGCAAACACGACTGCTTGTACAGCTCTACAAATGCATCATGAAGCATAGGACCAATGAGGAGGGCTTCCTGGTTAAATGAGACGCTATAGAAACCCAGGTCACTGAGACCCTGCTATTTAAAGTGGACACTTAAGCAGCAACTGAAAATGGGATTTTAGTGGCTTATTACAAATGAGCCCAGACTGACCTCATATCCTGAATGAGGGAGATTCTCAGGGGAGGCATGACTGAGCTGGCATCAGACTTCCTCCTTTCTGAATCAAGAAATATTCCTAGAACAAAAAGTTGGTTAAGTCCAAAGAGATCTGACTACCCAAATAGCTGACTACCTTCTTAACTCAAATCACAAATTTTTACAGGAAAACGCTAGGGTTACTTTGGTAACACTTTGATCAATCATTTCATGAATATTAAGTACCTACTAGGTATCAGATTTTATACTTTTATGCATATTATCTCACTTAACTCTCTAACAACTTATAAGATAGCCATGGATGGTATCACAGAGGAGGAAACTGAAATTCAGAGGTTAGCTTTGCCTCAGTCACCAAGTGGCAAAGTCAGGACTGGAAGGAACGCAGATCCTCTGGCTCCTAACCCAGTGTGTTCTCATCATAACCCATGGAAGAGGTGTTTCCACTAGGGGCCACCGTGCATGTCCTGCTCTTGCCTCAAGAAGGACTACAAAAGAGCCAAGGGAACATGTAAAGAAGATGATCCAGAATGTTTAGGGCCTCTAGATACAACACCTTTATGTCCTCGTGTCTGGCCCAACATTTAAAATTAGTATCATCATTCAGCTGTTCAGAATTTTTGGCTACAGTTTATCCCTTGGCAATAACGTCTACAGCTTTCCTGAGAAGGCTGCTCTCATACCCAGAAAGTGGACAAAAAACTCCTTATGAGGCTACTTAGGGAGCTTTTGTACCTGGTTTTTCGCCAACTATTTCCCCCATGTTCAGTGCTAGCTGAGATCAGCTAATCCAAGGGCAAAGACAACACTGAGTGCACGCCTACCTTTTCAGCCCCACTTAAACTGATCTTTACCATTAGGACAAGAACATCTAAGAAAGGTAAACAAACTCCCTGGCAGAGAGAGGAGAATGAAGGATGGTATGAAGGGGAGATGCTGCCAAGAAGAAAAGGAAGGAGGGAGACTGTCCTGGAAGGAACACTGCAGGATGTTATAAAGAACAATTCCTTGTGTGATCCTGAGTAAATTCAATTCCTCTCTGGATCACAGTTTCCTCCTCTTATAAAATAAGGGGGCTACCTGGTGTACCCCCCAAAAAATAAAAAATAAATAAAAAATAAATAAAAAAAAATAAGGGGGCTGGACTAGATGATTTCTGGGGTTCCTGCCAACTCTGTTATTTTTATTAAATAGAAACAGAAAGCAAGTGTAAGGAATCATGCACACCAGGCCTTGACTTTGAGAAGTTCCAAGGCAGGACACTGACAAACAGCATCTCTTAACTGACAGGACAGATCATCGCAGTGCTCATCTCAGAGAAATAAAACAAAAGATTCTGAAAACACTTGCTCCTAACATAGGACATCAGTATCAATCCAAATTCATTTAAAACCCAAATTTATTCTAAGACTGGCCTCTTGCTGATATAAATCTTCCATCTTGCTCACCAAAAATGTATGAAACACATAATAAAAGCAAACCCCATGGCTTTGGCATGCTCTGTGGTTCAGAGAGCCCTGTGGCTTAAACATTACAGAGTAAAGGCTTCACTGACCTGGAGCGGTCTGCTACAGATGATCACTTCAGTGGGGGATGGGAAGTGAGTGGAGGGAGTTCATCCAATGGTGCAGAGACCATCTTACCTGAGGTACTGAGGCTTCCTGATGTGAGTTTTCTCTGACGGTTTTCCTGATAATGTAACAGGTGGGACCACAATGCTGATTTCCCCTGGAACCAATGCAAGGGAGAAATATCTATCAGTTTCCATTTCTAAGGGCAAGGCATCTAGTGAGCAGAGTCACAGATAATTTGAACACATAACTATGGGCTTTTGCTAAAAAGTATCTGTCCTATTTCTTATCTCAATGTACACCCAGATGCAATGTATACAAATATATATATATTCTCCCTACTAAAATCCAGGAGAAATATAAAGAAGAATGAGAGGGAATAGAAAAAAGAAATGTCCTCCCACTGGGAACAGGAAAACCATTTCTTTTTTGGCCATGAAAGGACATAGCCAAAAAAGAGCCTGGGAGTGGACCAGTGGATAAGAAAGAAAAAAGCAAATAATTTATCAATTTCTAAATGGTCTGTTGGTTGAAGGTCAGCTTGGGTAGTGCATGATGGCTTTTGCACAAAGGAGTGGATACCGAGCCCACAAGATTCTGTGACAGCTCCCGAATTTCCTAAAATATTAAAGGCATTCCCACCCTTAGTGCAGCTTAGGCAGAGTAAGTCATCACAAGGATGAGGATTTACTGTGGAAGGTACTTTGAAGAAGCCTGCAGGAAAGGAGGCTGGTCCTTAACTGCAAGTCTGAGACCTACTATAGTCAACACAGCAGAACCCTGGCATTTGAAAATGTAAAAGCTGCAGTTTAAACTGTTGGAGACACGCAGTAATTTCTCATTTTACCAAGGCACAAATCTGAACAACATTTTCAAGCCTGACATGAGGAAGCAATTCGCCTACCTAGTGAGTGAGCCCAGCTGGCCACCTAGCAACTGCTTTGTCTCTTTCTAGTCATCCTTTAGTACACAGTGACCCTTGCTATGGGATTAAAAATTTTGTTTCATACTCATGCCAAATGCTCCTATATAGTTGATATAATATAAATGTAGTATAAGTTTGTTTTAAAAGTAGGATTTATTGTGATCATTTTATAAGTGACTTAGTTCTGTATTTTATAAGAGTAATAACAAGGACAGAAGCTACCATGTCTTGAGGTTTTCTACGAACGAAACACTATGTTAAATGTTTAAAACACAATACTTTAATGCTTCCAACAGTCCTACAAGGTAGGGACCTCTATGATCATTTTCTTTAGAAAAGAGCAAATTGAGGATGAGAAAGACTAAGTAACTTGTAAAAGATCACACAACTAGTAAGTAGAGTATTGGGACTCAAGCTTAAGGATATCTAATATTTGAACCATGGCTGTAAATAATGATGTTTCTGGAAGAGAGCATTTAACTTTTGAAGTTACATTTTCTGAAGAAAATTTTATTCTCTGGAATGAATGTGGGGATTTAAGGTCTCAAGATTTTTCCCTTGAGAATATCAAGGATCTGTTTTATTTTTATCCACCAACTTGATCTGTTTTGGGGGGAAAAAAATCAAGCATTTGGATGGGAAAAAACCCTCATCTATAGATTAGCAAGCTGTTGACATAAACTTGCTGTATGTTTGGATTTCCTACAAGATTTAACCAAGTTAAAACCCAACAACCTCAAAGGCAGTTTTTTAAAAAACACAAGTTAAAACTAGAAAAGACCATTTTTAAAAAATTCATTGAAATACCAAATGTTTGAGAAAACAGATGTTCAACAACATCAATGAGACAACTCCTATACTGTTACTAACTGGTATAGTACAATATATGTAGAAGACAATATGAGAGCTTAAAACATTCATGCTCTTTTGATTTAGTAATTCAACTTCTAGAACCCACTCATCCGTCCATTTACCGAAACCATTGCATAGGCTCCTAAAAAGGCAGAGACTGCCTTATTCATCACTGTATCCCCCAAATCTAGGCAGACTAGGAAGGCAGCCTCCCTTAACAGAACTGTCTGGATGTGACACACAAATACAGCTGGTCACCAGAGAGTCCTCACATGCAATGATGCCAAACAGCCAAAGGCAAGAGCAACACCAGGCCACTGTGCCAGAAGGATGCCCGGGTGCTCAGGGGTTGCACTGGTGAGAGCCAGGGCAAGAGCGAGAGAGCAGCAGCTGGGCTGATGCCTAGCGACAGGGCAGTGAGGGTGTTCTAGTTCAAGAAGGGGATTATTCTTTCTGCACGAAAGATGCGAAACAACCCCTTTTCATTTACCAGTCCTCAAATGGCAGCGGTTACAAAAGCAGTATGAAAAAAACCAAACCTCCCCTTTAGCTGTCAGAAAACCATACTAAAGAAGGAAGTCTGTGTCCTTGGAAAATGTCACCAAAGCCAAAGGGAATGGTGAGGATAACAGAGATTCTTATGAGGACTTGCTGCAGGCAGCCCTGCAGACAGGCAGCTAATAACAAACCCTAGGAGGCTGGCAGCAAAAACTGCAGTTTGGTACTTTCTAAGCAGATAACATGGGTAGTTGCTCAGTAAGGTGCCCCCAGAGGTGGGTGATAAGATCACCCTCTGAGAGTGAATCTGGTCACAATCGGGTACACGACGGAGGAGACGAGGGAGCCAGGTTGTAATTTCTGGACTGGAACATAACTGAAGAACGTCTCAGCAGGAGAAAAGTGGTCTAAACACGAGCCAACAAAATGGAAGCCTAAGGAGAACATGTTGTAGGAATCCCACAAAGACAGGCACGGAGTTCAGTCCCCAGCTGAACACGTGTCCTTGCCAGCAGGCACAGACCCTCACTTCCTTCTGTGACACTGTCAGTGCTTCACTTTTAGAGCTCCAAAAGCAGGACTCAGAACAAAATGGAACCTCTGCTGAAAAGCCCCCACTATTCTGTACTGGTTTCTCACCAATAAGTAGCCTCTGTCTATCCAAACCGAGAGGGGGCTCAAATGGGCTCCAAAAGAAATTCCCCAGGCTATGGGAATTCTTGAAGGATGTGGCTGCAAAGCCTCAGGGCACAGGTTTAAAACACCTGTGATGATATGGTATTATTATTTTTTAATGCCTCACTAACTCCCTAAAGACTTTCATGGAGAACATTTAAAAGTTTGGGGGCATATGTTTTACCAAAATACCGAAAGAGCTCACCTATATTGCCAGGCTTGCTAAACTTCAAGGAAAATGACAAAATGATTATGTATATTCTACACATTTATTACAGAGAAAAGGAAAGAAACAGAAATCCTCAAGTAGAACCTGGTATAATAAGAGCTGTCATATGCTGCATACCTACCACATGCCACGTACTTTTTTTTACTACATCTAATTATCATAACAACCCTGAAAGGTAGGTTTTTAACGCACTATACTACAAGACTCTCAACATTTTAGGGATGTTATGCACAATTATTAACATTTTTAAAAATCTATAATTACGGTGCTGTTTGTAATCTTGAAAAATCAGAAATAACTTCAATGATCAATAATAAAGGACTGATTCAAGTACTGCACATCTCTAGTGGAAACAATTAAAACTGAGTTTCAGAAGAAGAATAACCACAAACATTTATAGAGAACCTCCCAGATACCAGGCTCTGAGCTCAGTGCTTTACACAAATTATCTTATCAAATCCTCACAAGAATCCTACAGAGGTGGTTCTTTTAAAATTTCATTATACACAGGAGGAAACAGGAGCTTACAGAAGCTAGGTACCATGCTTGGTTTCATAAACTTAAAGCAGGAATTAAACCCAGGACTGATTTATAGTCTCAGCTCTTAAACACTGACTATACTATCACCTAAATTAGCTAAGGACGTGGAAAAGATATTCTGAGGTAAAACATTATGTACGGTATGATCCTATTTGGACTTTTAGAAAAAGCTTTATTGAGACATACTATACATTACCATAAAGTTCACACTTATAAAGTGTACAACTTTTTGTACCAAAAAAAAAATCTTTTAATATATTACAGAGTTATACAACCATCACCACTACCTAATTTTAGATCCTTCCCACCACCCCCAAAAAGAAACCCCATTAGCAGTCACTCCTATTCCTCCCTAGCCTGTGGCAACCCCTAGCCTACTTTCTGTTTATGGGTCTGCCTATTCTGGACATTTTATGTAAATGAGACCATACACATGTGGTCTTTTGTGACTGACTTCTTTCACTTAGTATGTTTTCAAATTTCATCCATATTGTAACATGTATCCATACTTTATTCCTTTTATTGCTGAATAATATTCAACCACATGAATATACCACATTTAGCTTATCCATTCACCAGCATATGGACATCTGGGTTGTTCCAACTCTTAGCTATTAGGAATAATGCTGCTAGGAATATGAACATCTTCATACACGTATTTACATAGATATGTTTCCCTTTCTCTTGAGTACATAGCTAGAAGTGGACTTGCTGGGTCAAATGATAACTCTAGCATTTCAAGGAACTGCCAGGTTGTTTTCCAAAGTGGCTGCACCACTTCACATTCTCATCAGCAATATCTGAAGGTTCCAATTTTTCTACATCCTTACTAACACTTGTTATTGTCTCGCTTCTTTATTTTAGCTATCCTAGTAGATGTGAAAGGGTATCTTGTTGCAGTTCTGTTGGATTTTTAAATACACAGCTGTACATGGGCATATGTGCACAGGAAAATGTTTTGAAGGACAGGTGAGGTAGATTGTCTCTATGCCCATGAGAATGAAAACTCCAGGAGGGCAGAGATCTTGGTGTGCTTTGTTCACTGAGGTATCTCAAGTGCCTACAACAGTGCCTGGCACACTGCAGGACCTAAATAAATATTTGCTGGATACTTATATATATATCCTAATTTTTCCATAATAAAACTGCTTTTGAAAGCTTTTCAAGTTCTTTTCAAATTTAAAAATGCATGAAAGTATAAGTTGTCCATTTTCCCTAGTTATTCAAAGTACAGTATTTTGAAATAAGGAGATTCTCTTGGTATTAAGCAATAAAAATCAAACTTACTCAACTTTTTTGGTTTTCTCTCAAATCTTTAGAAAGTTAAGCTATCTGCATATAAAAGAAATCTTAATGACAGACCTTTTTCCACTGGGAATGTACAATTAGTGAAGGACCCTTAAAATACATTTCACACTTCCTGAGCTCCAAGTTATCTTTCTTTTGTGTTCTATCTCCAGACTAGGGCCAGCTACCAAACAGGATCTACCCAGTTTGGCCTTCAGCTCTATTTGCAGGAAAAAGCGTGCCACTTTTAAAATGTCTGACAAATACACAGATATATAAAGCTTATTTTTAAAGAAGATAGCTTGGATCACACATTTACTTATTTGTTTAACTATTTCAAGTCTCACTCCAAAAGCACCATGCACCATTCTTCAAAGTCAGCCAGCTGGAAAAGTGTAGGAAAGCTAGTGAGCAAAAACAGGAGGGCAGTCTGCTCAACAGGGAAAACCCAGACATTCATTACCTGTTTCACTTGTAGCCCATGACTCCAAATCCTTTCCAGGAGGTCACAAAGGCTGGCAATCAAGGTGTTCTCTTCCACCCCTGTGATGTTGACCTCCCCGTGCCCTAGCTCCACAGCCTCTCGGCCCATCTTCTCCACCAGCATCCTCTTGGTCTACAAGAAAGCAGTCAGTAAGATTAGATACCCACAGTTAGCTGGATCACATTCAACTAGACAGGGTTGTGGCCACCTGCCCAGCATATGTGCTGGGCTGAGAGTAAGACCCCCAGATAAAGAGCGTATTTATTCTCCACCATTTAGGTCAGGTTATAATAGAGTGCCTTCTTTTATAAGAAGATAAAAACACAGAAATCACTGTTTGACCCTAGGCAAGTGATTTCATCACTCTGAATTCAGTTTTCGCATTTATGAGATGAAAAGAGTTGAATGAAACCCTTTAGTCATGCTCACCTCTGACATTCTCTGACTCCCACTGCTTAACTGACCTTATTAAACAAAGCTTGAAGCATTTAATCCTAGAAATATATCTAAAATATTTGTCAAGGGGATAAAATTTGAGGCGGAATCATTTACTTTAAGGTAAAATATCTCATATGCACACTGTAAGACAAAAACAAAAAAACAGACTTTATAATGATAACGGCAGCTTTTATTACTATGTGTCAGGCACTGTACTAAGTATTACATTATCTCATTTAAGCCTAATAACTCTATGAGAAGTATTATTATTTTTCACAATTCACTGATAAGGAAATTGAGGTCAGAGAACTTAAGTAACTGCCCAAATTCACACAGCAAAGAAGTAGCAGATCTGATCTTTGAACCTAAGGCTGCCTGAATATGGAATGCAAGTTCTTAAGTAAGATTTAATGATGTTATAAATTTGTGACATAAAAATCTAAAGAACAAGGAAAAAAATCACCTCACACCCTAACCTTGCAGAAGCAACAACTCAACACTTCGGCATATTTCTTTCCAGTGTTACTATTTTTTAATTTTTTATTGTGAAATATATCTCATATACAGACACATATATGTGTATATGTCAGTGTATGCTATTAGACTACTATAACCATCAACCAGGTTAAGAAAAAAAAATATTGCCCATCTATACCTTTGAAGAACCCCATGTGCGCTCTCCAATCACCCTCCCACTCTAGAAGTGATCGCTGTCCTGACTTACACAATAAAACTACAGAAAAGCAAGGAAATGATGAACACCTATATCTGCATCCCTAAGCAATGTAGTTTAGTTCTGCTGGCATGTTTTGCTATTTTCTTTTCCACTCAACTTTATGTTTGTGAAATTCACACACTGATCAATATATCTGTTGTCTACTTCCAATGCTGTATAGCATTCCACTGTATAAATACACTGCAATTTATTATTTAGTCTCCTACTGATTGGCGTTTGGGTTGTTTCTGGTTTGGGACTATTACAAAGAATTCTGCTGTAAACTTCTCATACATATCTCCTGAGTCAGGCTGCAAAGGTTTCTCTAGGGAATATACCTAGGAGAAGAATACCGGATAATACATGCTATGCTGTTCTCCAAAGCAGTCGTACCAGTTTACACTTCCAACAGCACCAGAGTTCCCTGCTGCTCCACAGGCTAGCCAACAGTTGAGAGCATTAGGCCGATTACTGTATTTCTTCAAGTCTAAGATGTACACTTCTCTACATATTAACAAATCTAAGATTAGGATATATTTCACCATCATTGCTGACCAGGCAGTAGACATAAGGAAGTTGTCACTACCAGAACATGCATCTCGAAACTTGAGAATGAATGCAAGGGGCATGGAAAACAAAGCTCAGAGACAGGAGACAAGCCCTCTTTCAAGAAAGGCAGCATCACCAATGTTCTTGATGGGAGAAAAGACAATATTGTTGGGAAAAAATCATGGATATTGACGACTCAGAATGAACTGATGAAGCTTTTTTGAAATGCCTGAATTCAAAATACCAGTACTGGTATATCAACTTAACTTGTAACAGTAACAATTTTTTCTGCAAGAGGAAGTATATTTGATTTCATCCTATAAATGAGCATCACTTAGAAACTGAAATCATGAAAATCTTTTTTTTCCACTGATGAATAAAAAGGATGTAGTAGGGGCCAAGTTAGCTCAATTGTCCTATAAAGCATAATATACTGACTTGGTTGAAAGGCTGTATTTTTACTAGAAACTTAAGTTCTTAACTAAAACACTGAGTTAAGAATGACTATCTTTTGATCCAGCAATCCCACTTCTGAGTATATATCCAAAAGAACTGAAATTAGGATCTCAAAGATATACCTGCATCCCCATGTTCACTGCAGCATTATTCATGACAGCCTAGATATGGAAACTACCCAAGTATCTACTTATAGATGAGTGGGTAAACAATATGTGGTATATACATATGATGGGTATTATTCAGCCTTAAAAAAGAAGGAAATCCTGCCATTTGCAGCAACATGGATGAACCTGGATGACATTATGCTAAGTGAAATAAGCCAAACAGGACAAACACTACATGACTAAAATAGTCAAACAAATTCATAGCAGCAGATAACAGAATGCTAGGGGCTGGGGGTAGGGAAAAATAGGGAATTGTTGCTCAAGCGGTATGAAGTTTCAGTATTCACAGGCAAGATGAATAAGCTCTGGAGACCTGCTATACAACCTAGCACCTATAATTAAGAACACAACACCGTGCAATTTAAAATATGTTAAGGGGACAGATCTCATACTGTGTTCTTACCACAAAAACAAACAAAAAATGCAAGAGAATATAAGGAAACTTTTGGAAGTGACAGATATGTTTACCTTGATTGGTGGTAATGGTATCACCTGTGTATGCGTATGTCCAAACTCGTCAAGATGTATACATTAAATGTGTGCAATTTTTTGTATATCAATAATACCTTAATAAAGATTTAAAAACTACTATTCTTTTAGAATGGGGGAAAAAAAAACCCATGCCAACAGCAAGCTTAAACTGAATAACACACTTTGGTCTGGCACATAGTAGGCACTCAGTGAATCCTTGTTTCCAGATGCATGAGATCAGTGCTATCAGATTAGAAAGGCAAAAGTATTTGCATACATGTAAGACTAACCAGTCCAAAACAATTCAACTACATTACTTACTTACAATGTTATTTAAAATTAATGATTTTAAGTAACATAAGATGTGTAAAATTAAAAACTACATCTGTCTCTCAGTTTTAAAGAATACATATTAAGTTTTCATCAAGCAAAGTGTGCTTGCTCTCAACTCATGGTATATTTTATTTAAAACAAATACACCTAATTCCAAGTTAACAGGATCTTAACATTAGTACTATTCCATTATATTAACAATATTTTCAAAATCAAGAAAAAAGTGGCCAGAGCTAAGCCTTGGTCTCACCTTAGCTACCAAGGGAAATACACATTCAGAAGTGCCCACAGCTCACCTTGTTGCGGCATTCCTTCAGCAGACCCTCCACAAACTTCCAGTTGGTTTGAGCAATCACCGACGGGGAGAGGTTGGACAATTTGGGCTGGCGGATGGTGCTGCCCATATTCCTGGCTTCCTGGATGTACTTCTAAAGCAAAAAGAAAAAAATCAAAGACTCTTCGTGCCCATGCACACAGACCACAGGCAACCAGTACTGATGGGTGCCTGAAGAGGGCACTATCACCCCTCACTTTCTTACTGCCTCTTTCCTAGGCTCGGGGCAAAGTTTAAAATGCAACACTTGTATCACAGGGAAAACTGAGAAAATATGTCAAATTAATTCTGTTTTTTTCTGATGAAAAGCACTCTTGGCTCTAATGATACAAGAGGTAAAAAACACATGGCTGCAACATGTACCAATGTGCAAATGCCTACAAGCAAGCAAACCAACTCACATCTCAGAGTACTGTTGAGAAAAATCATTTTCCCCACCAAGTTGGGAGGAATTTAATTCCTCTACTCATATCAAAGAAATCCACCCTTGCTAAATTAGGGCCTGGAAAACATGTGTGCACACTCAAAACAACAACTGCACTTTCTGCTTTTCTACAATTTGCTGGTGATTCCCCACATGCTGTCTGTTTTAACAAAGAACCCACATCAATGCAGTAAACTGCACACTGACATCCTCTCACTACCCCAGTTTCACAACCAACCTGTTTACCCCCGACTTCTTTCTTTCCCCATATTTATTTCAGTAGCACAATTCTGTCCATTCTATCTGCTGGCCCTTCAATCTGCCCCTACTACCAGCTTCCAAGATTAGGCTTCAATTACTATCACCTGCATTATCGCTACCTGCCTCCTAACTTGCTAACTACCTCCAGTACCTCTTGCCTCCAAAATACTCTGCCCACAGCCTCCTTCACACAACCACAACCAAAATTTGGATCCTGCCATCTCCTATATTTGCAATGCTTGTCTTTGTCCCTAACAATCCTATCATCCTCAAGACTTAAACAGATGCTGGTTCCTCCAAATAGTCTTATCTGAGATTACCCCCAGACAGAACTGGCCTCTACTTTCTCTAATCTGTGATCAAACACTGGCATGCCTCTCATATGGCCCTTTCAAAAGACTATCTTCTACTAAAGATAGTTGTGTACCTCTGCCTTTGCTCCCTTAATAAACTGGTGTTCCCTTTCAAAGTGTTTACTATAGTGATTTGACCAAGAAAACGTGCTCAATAAACACTACTGAAAGAAATAATATGGAGGTGAGGTGGAAGACCCAGGGGAGACTTTCAAAATAACACCCATACCCAACACCGATTATACCACCCTCACAAAAATTCTAAGTACAATTGTATCCTACAAACCAGCAGTTAAAAGTTCATAACCATATTTGCAATTTTAATTTATTCCTTTAAAAAAAACAGCAAAGGCAAAATATTTTCCCATTCATTGAGGTGCCAGACACATATGAAAACAACATGTTATACTGCAGGGTCTTTTCTCAAAGAGAAGTTGCTGAAATCGGTTTCTGAAGGCCAAGCTCCATTTTCACAACTTCTCTGCAACTCACTAAGGGGGTCTCCAACCTGAGGCTTGTAACTGGAAACTTTACTGGGAATAAGTTGTAGAAGAGCTGAGAAACTGAGCTTACAAGCAATAAGGACTCAGGTGAATTTAAGAATCCTCAATTCCCAGGCACCTGATAATAATATGCCTTTGCTTCTCTGAGAAAAAGTCAAGATTACCTGTTTTAGAAATATGTATCAATGGAACAGAATAGAGAGCCCATAGATAAACCCACGCACATATGGGCACCTTATCTTTGACAAAGGAGGCAAGAATATACAATGGAAAAAAGACAGCCTCTTCAATAAGTGGTGCTGGGAAAATTGGACAGCAACATGTAAAAGAATAAAATTAGAACACTTCCTAACACCATACACAAAAATAAACTCAAAATGGATTAAAGACCTAAATGTAAGGCCAGACACTATAAAACTCCCAGAGGAAAACGTAGGCAGAACACTCTATGACATACATAAAAGGAAGATCCTTTTTGACCCACCTCCTAAAATAATAGAAATAAAATCAAAAATAAATAAATGGGATCTAATGAAACTTAAAAGCTTTTGCGCAGCAAAACAAACCATAAACAAGACAAGAAGACAACCCTCAGAATGGGAGAAAATACTTGCCAATGAAGCAACTGACAAAGGATTAATCTCCAAAATATACAAGCAGCTCATGCAGCTTCATACCAAAAAAAGCAAATAACCCAATCCACAAATGGGCAGAAGACCTAAACAGACATTTCTCCAAAGAAGACATGCAGGTGGCTAACAATCACATAAAAAGATGCTCAGCATCACTAATCATTAGCGAAATGCAAGTCAAAGCCACAATGAGGTATCACCTCACACTGGTCAGAATGGCCATCATCAAAAAATCTAGAAACAATAAATGCTGGAGAGGGTGTGCAGAAAAGGGAACCCTCCTGCACTGTTGGTGGGAATGTAAATTGGTACAGCCACTATGGAAAACGGTATGGAAGCTCCTCAAAAAACTAAAAATAGAACTACCATATGACCCAGCAATCCCACTCCTGGGCATATACCCAGAGAAAACCATAATCCAAAAAGAAACATGTACCACCATGTTCACTGCAGCACTCTTTACAACAGCCAGGACATGGAAGCAACCTAAATGCCCACAGATGAATAGATAAAGAAGATGTGGCACATATATACAATGGAATATTACTCAGCCATAAGAAGGAATGAAGCTGAGTTATTTGTAGTGAGGTGGATGGACCTAGAGTCTGTCATACAGAGTGAAGTAAGCCAGAAAGAGAAAAACAAATACCGTATGCTAACTCACATATATGGACTCTAAAAAGAATGGTACAGCTGAACCCAGTGACAGGGCAAGAATAAAGATGCAGATGTAGAGAACAGACTTGAGGACATGAGGCGGGACAAAGGGAAAGCTGGGACGAAGTGAGAGTAGCACTGACATATATACACTACCAAATGTAAAACAGCTAGTGGGAAGCTGCTGCATAGCACGGGGAGATCAACTCAATAATGGGTGATAACTTAGAGGGCTGGGATAGGGAGGGTGGGAAGGAGTCATGCATGGGAGGGAAGGGATATGGAGATATATGTATAAATACAGCTGATTCACTTTGTTGTACAGCAAAAACTGGCACAAAAGTGTAAAGCAATTATATTCCAATAAAGAGCTTAAAAAAAAAAGGACTACCTGTTTTAAATTAAGATAAAGAAAAAAAATAGGAAAAAAGGCTCCTTCTCCCCAGGTTCAGATAGTCACAGCATTAACCCAAGTTCAGCTTTTCCTCTTTCTCACCCTAACAAATTAACTTCTTTACCACCATACCACACATCCCCGCCCCCCCATGCCTGAAAAAATTTTAAAGGATTTTTCCCAAGTATAGAATCTTATCTTCTGAGGTTCCTGTCACCCCTCCCACTCTCCCTATTCCTGGAAGGAAGTGAATATCAGGCATAAGTGACTACTGAAAGGACAGAGAAAGGCTCTCTTCCAAGCACTGTATCATTCCTGAACATAGGTGCAAATCTAGCTCAGGGAGAAGACGTACATGGTTAGTGGCCTGCTGCCACTTGTGAGACACTGTACAACCTGGATTTGTCACAAGTGAGGCCCATATCAGGTATCAGGAACTAACTTATTAACACTTCTTTGTGGGGAGGACATTTGAATCAGACCAGAGGCCAAGGAAATAGGAAAGAGAAAGAGGGTGTAGCATGATAGCAGGGTCATTCCTTGTCATCCTTAAGGTGTCTTACCTCTCTCTGGTCATTGTCTAAACGCAGGTGTTCTGTGTGCTGCTTCTGGCGGTCTTTACGCCTCCACTGGGCAGGGGCATTCCTTTTTGTCCACCTGAGAGAATTGAAGCAGACAATTAAGAATATTCCGCTGAGAAAGTAAGGTCAACTGACAGGAGAAAATTTAAACATCTAGGGACTAAGGCTGGCCATGGGAAACCACCAAGAAATCACCAGCACTAGCTCAGAAAGCTTGAGAAGGATAGCTTAAAGATTAGTGACCGGGCAAGAAAGAGATGACTCTCCAGGGAACAGAGACATCTCTCTCTCTTGAAACACCTACAAAAACTTCACTTGCAGACCCAAAACTATACTCACGCAACTCTGCCTGGACTTTGATACAACCATCTCCAAAAGTAATGAAGAAGAGCAACCCTGCTAAGTTATCTACTTTCAGTTCAGTTATTTCAACCACCACTTAGCTAAAGACACGGCGTTAGCTAGGTGTTGTATGGATTTAGTCATGAGACAATTTCAACCCATCTGCAGCCTGGCCTTCTACAGGTCCTGACACATGGAGCTATCCCAATATGCACAGTGGAGACAAGAGCTGATGATACTCTGTCAACCTGTTTCCTTGTTCAAACAAGTGAATAACACCTGGATAGTTTCTGTCTTCTCCATATTTGCTTTACAAAAGTCAAGGTCTTCTGGAGATAACAGTCTAGGTCCAGATAGTGTAATAACCCTCACCACTGTGGCTAGGGAGCTAGAACGGGAACCCCTGGGGTTGACTCACTTGTTGCTGGCTGGCCCGGTGGAAAGCACATCAGACTGCAGCTTAGGGAAGAAGCCTGGTTCATACTTCCCTTGTCCAATCTTCATGTCAAGTAAATGGGGGTGAACCGCAGTATGATCAATTTTTGCCAGTCGCAGCTCAATTGCTTTCTCTGGATGAGAATGAAAAAGTAAGTCCAATATTTTAGAAAATATACCATATTCTGGGCCATAAAACAAGTCTCAATAAATTTTAAATAATGTAAATCAAAGTATGTCCTGTGACCAACAATAATCAATAATACCTTAAAATTAACACACTTCTAAATAACCCAGGGGTCAAAAAAGAAATTAAAAAGGAAACAAAGTATTTTGAGCTGAATAAAAATGAAAACACAAAATATCAAAATTTGGGGAACGTCATTAAAATGTTACTTGAAAGATTTACAGCCTATCTTAGAAATGAAGAAAGGTCTCAAACAAATGACCATGGCTTCCACCTTACGAAACTAGAAAAAGAAGAGCAAATTAAATCCCAATGAAGTGGACTTCCCTGGTGGTGCAGTGGTTAAGAATTCGCCTGCTAAGCAGGGGACACGGATTCGAGCCCTGGTCTGGGAACATCCCACATGCCACAGAGCTACTAAGCCCGGGCACCACAACTACTGAGCCTGTGCTCTAGAGCCCGTGAGCCGCAACTACTGAAGCCCACATGCCTAGAGCCCATGCTCCGCAACAAGAGAAGCCACCGCAATGAGAAGCCTGTGCACTGCAACAAAGAGTAGCCTCGGCTCTCCATAACTACAGAAAGCCTGTGTGCAGCAACGAAGAACCATCGCAGCCAATTAAAAAATAATAATAAATAAATAAATTTATTTATTTTTTTAAAAATCCCAATGAAGTACAAGAAAGGAAATAATTAAGGGGAAGGAGATCAATGAAACAGCAAATAGAAAATTAATAAACCCCAAAACTAGCTCTTTCTTTGAGGCCAGCATTATCCTGATACCAAATCAGACCAAGATATTACACAAAAACTATGAACCAAATTCCTCATGAACACAGATGCAAAAATTCTAAACAAATTTTTAGTAAAGCAAATCCAATAATAAACAAAAGGATAATACATCATGACCAAAGAGAGTTTATCTCAGGAATGCAAGACTGGTTTACACATTCAAAAATCAATGAATATAATTCACTATTTTGACAAACTAAAACTACAAACCATATAATTACCTCAAGAGATGCAAAAAAGCATTTGGCAAAATACAACCACCTGTCTTCTGATAAAAACTCTCAAGCAAGCTACTAACAGAAACCAGCACTGTCAACTGATAAAAAAATACCCATGAAAAACCACAGTGATAACACCATACTTAATGGTAAATGCTTTCCCCTTAAGATCAGAAATAAGACAAGCATTTCTTATTCTATTTGACATTGCACTAGAGGTTCTAGCCAGTGCAATAAGGCAATAAGGCAAGAAAAAGAAATAAAAGACATCAAAATTGGAAAGGAAAAAGTAAAACTATCATTATTTGCAGGCAATATGACTGTCTACATAAAAAAATCTGAAGGAATATACAAAAAGCTACTAGTTTAGGATGGTTGTAGGACACAAATCAATATACAAAACTATTATATTTCTATATATTAGCAATGAGCAATCAGAAACTGAAATTTTAAAATACCATTTTCAATAGCACTAAACATATGAAATACTTAGGAATAAATCTGACAAAAGATATGCAAAACCTGTTTCACTGAAAACTACATAACACTGCTGAGAGAAATTAAAGAAGACCCAACTAAATGGAGAGATATGCCATGCTCATGTATCAGAAGACTCAATAATGTTAAAATGTCAATTCTCCCTAAATTGGTCTATAGATTCAAGGCAATCCAAATGAAAATTTCAGAAGGTTATTTGTAGATCGACAAGCTGATTCTAAATATACAGGAAATACAAAGGATCTACAATAGCCAAAGCAACTTTGAAAATACGAAGGAAGTTGAAAGACTAATACTACCTGACTTCAAAATTTAAGAAAAAGCTACAGTAATCAAGACAGTGTAGTATTGGTATAAATGTAGACTAACAGATCAATGAAACAGAAGAAAGAATCCAGAAACAGACTCACGCATATATAGATCACTAATATTTTGACAAAGGTGATGACAATTTATCAGAGAGAGGATAGTCTTTTCAACATATGATTCTGGAACAACTGGACAGCCATCCAGAAGAAATTAACCTGGACCCTTAGCTTACACCATTCACCAAACTCAACTTGAAATGGATCATAGACCTAAGTATAAAGCCTAAGACTAAAAACTTCTAGAAGGATATATACAGAAAAAAAAATCTGTGTGACCTAGGTTAGGCAAAATTTTCTTAGATGCAACACCAAAAGCATAATCTATTTAAAAAAAAAACTGATAAGTAGGCTTCATCAAAATTAAGAACTTCTTTGGAAGACACCATTGAGACAGAGAAAGGACAAGCCACAGAACGGGGAAATACCTGCAAATCATATATCTGATAAAGGACCTATATCCACAATACATAAAGAACTTCCAAAACTCAGCAATAAGAAAACATAATAAAAAAAATGGGCAAAAGATTTAAACAGGCACTGCACCACAGAAGACTTGTGGATGGCAAATGAGCAAACGAAAAAATTATTAGTCATCAGGAACATGCAAATCAAAACCACAATGAGATGCTACTACACACCTATTAGATGGCTAAAACTGGAAAGACTGAGCATACTAAATGTTCACAACAATGTGGAGGAACCATAACTCTCACCCCCTGCTCGTGGGAATGTAACATACACAACTACTCTGAAAGACGATTTGGCAATTTCTTTAAGAAGTCAACATATGAATATCATGGTGCAGTCACTCTACTCCTAGGTATTTATTCAAGGGAAAAGAAAAATATGTCTATATAAAACCTTATATACAAATGTTCACAGCTCCAATGCCCACCAACAGGTAAACAAAGCGTAATAATATCCATACAATGGAATGCTGCTCAGCAATAAAAGGAGCGTGAATGAATCTCAATATTCATTATTACTCAATATGCTAAGAGAAGACAGACTAAAATAAAGAGTACATACTATATGATTCCATTTATATAAAAACCTAGAAAATTCAAACTCTATAATAACAGAAATCATATCAGTGGCTGCTTGGAGATTGGGAGAGAGAGAATGAAGATGGGACAGGATGGAGGTATCACAAAAAGGCATGAGACAACCGTTGAGGCTAACAGGTACGTTTTCAAAACACATAACAAAACTTTTAAATACGTAAAGTTTACTGTATGTCAATAATATCTCAAAAATTTTAAGGAGTAAGAACCTAAAAAGCTGGTAATTCCCCTGGTATTGTCTAGACACATAAAAACATCTCACCTTTGGGCCTTGCTGAGTATCCTAGGTCAAGTGGCCTTCTCTCTCTGGGCCTACCTTATTTCCTACCCTCACTTACTCTCATTCAACAGAACTTATTAAAGTCTCTCAAAGGGCCAAGCACTATTCTAGGCCCTCCAGATACAATGGTGAGCCAAAGGAAAATCTTTACCTGTAAAATTAGTGAATGAGTAAACTGCCATCAAGACCCCTTCTAAATGTAACATTTTTAAAAATCTCTGAAAACACCCCTTTAGTTATATTTTTACCATTTTCCAAACTGACTGATTCAAGAAGCTGAGGTGTCCATGTGGAATGGGGTGAGGCAGATGAATTACTCCTCTAGGCTAGAAATTTGATGCCAGTGGCAAGAACCCTGAACTAGCATATTTGAAGTGCACATCCCAGGGGAATATCTAAGGGATATACCAATGGCATGTTTCCTGGGAACAGAGCATGTAGCTGCCTGGAGGGTCTCTGTGATACCCATTCTTCTGAAATGAGTCACAGAAATGAGGGTTAGTTAACTCTCCTTCCATATCCCAAACCCCACATTCTAACAGGACCACAAGAATTCATGACCTAGCCACAAATGAGATCAGAGTAACTCACATCAGTATCTGGTGTTCAACAAATGGATTACAGATGAGCTGAGAACTGACTACCTCAACCCTTTGGGCAGAAGGGCAAGGCCTCAAGTGACTAGAGTCTCATTTTACAGCCTCCAGCTATAGGCAGACTCCTCCCTTTATTCCCACAAGCCAAAGATAAATATTGTCATTTTCAAGTGTAACACAACATGAAAAGATAGGGAAGTCCTGATTTAAAGTGATGGTTTAGGAGATGTTTCTCTAAACCCACAATCTTGTAAAAAAAAAAAAAAAAATCTCCATCAAGCTCCCAAGGGCCAAAGCCTTAGGCAGGGTTCTGGATCTGAAACTTGATGTGTTTCAGGAGGCAAGGATGGCGGTGTTAGAGTACTCCACTTGCACGGGCAACACGTCCTCAAGTCTTGGCCAAGAGGACTGTCACCTTAATGAAAGGCCCGAAGCAAGAGCTGAAAGATAAAGTCAGAAGGCTACTGAGCATTAACGCTGAGAAAGCCAGGACTCTGTCCAAACTGTATCTTCAAAACCTAAAAAAACGCCTGGCACATTCGTTCATTCAGTAAACACTTGGTGAGCACTTACCAGACACTGGGCATGTAGGGGGTATTTATATTTGGTAAATGAATAAACAAAATATACAAAAGGCTACAACAAGGACACTGAATATCGCACAAGGAAGTGAATACACCACTTAACTGACACCTCAAGCTGAGACTATTCTCTGGCTAAACTGATCCAGACGGGGCCTCTGTGAACAAACAGGCGTATTCCATCGTGCAACTAGCAAACAACTTCTAACATCTATGTGTTCTAGGCACAATGTTAGAGGACTGGGGGTAAGGCAATGAGTAAATACAGTCTCTGCTCTTAAACTGCTCCTTGATAATGATCGCTCAAAAGAACAGAGTATAAAGGGGAGGCAAGAACAAAGCACAACGGGAGCTGAGCGGAGGAATCAGCTCAGCCTGAGAGCGTCAGAGAAGGCTTCCAGAGGAGGAGACACGTCAGCTGGATTTCCACAAGCTGCTTACCCATAACTCACTTGCTCCTTCTTTCTCACTAAAAGAATCTCAATACAGTTCAGGGTAACATTACACCCAGGTCAATACTCACTTTCACAGATTCCCTTGCAGTTAAAGGTGGTCAGGGTTCTGGCCTATGAGACAACAGAAGTTGCTAGGAATTTCTGGGAAAGCTTTTGCTTTCTGATATGAGGGAAAATACAGCTGCCATCAACTTTCCCCTTTGCCCTGAATGTGAACGTAAAAGGCCTCTTGTAACAATGAGGCAATAAGCACGAATATAAAAGTCAACATGCTAAGGACAGCTGAGTGAAAAGATAGAATCTCAATTTCCTGACTAGATTGCTGAACAGCTAAGCAACCACTGATTCTGCACTTCTTGATAATTTGAGAAAAATAACCCCCATTTATCTAATGCACTGCTGATTAGATTTTCTAGTACTTACGGCAGGACCCATTCCTAACTGACACAGTGTTAAAGGATGAGAAGTCGGCCAGGCAAAAAAGACAGAGAAAAGCATTTCAGGCAATGAGAACAACTCATGCAAAAGCAGAAACAGGGAAAGAAGCTGGCATGTTTAGGAGCAGGGACACATTAGTGACATAATCCAAGAGGCTAGAAAGTGCAGCAACAAGGAGGCCTCACTTGCTTCATCCACAGTGGTACACTTCTGGTACATGGATGTGCGCAGAGTAGGTGTCCGAACATTCAACAGCCTGATCTTGTCTACTCGGGAATCAAACACCCGGAGCACAGGATCTTTATCATCATCGTCATGACACATGATTTTGTTGTCAATGAAAGAAGCAAACATCTGGGTCTCCAAGAATCTTGAGAGGAAAGGCAGGTAGGGCTCAGGCTGATCTGATAGAAAAGATGCCTGGTGGGACCAAAAGGAAAAAGTCATCGACAGGGAAGAGGGCATATCAGCCTTCATCAACCAAGGCTACATACCCAAGGGATTCAGTACGTTAATTCTTCTCTGAAGCTTCCTAGGTCTTTATAAAAAGCAAAAAGCAAAACATCTTCACCATTTTTAAAAATTCATGTAATTTCAAATATCCTGAAACTTTGACACACAGGCCCAAACTTACGCAGGTAACCTACTGTGGCAGTCAACGTTCCCAGAATCCTGATGTTCACCCTACATGTGCATCTCTGCCTAAGAAAACTCTCTGACTGAAGGTAAACCACCTGATAGCAATAACCAGCGCTCTGCTCTAAAGCAACCAGACCTTATATTTTATCAACATCAGAAGGGCCATGAACTTGTTTCCAGCACATATTATAAAAGGAAAACTTATCTCCAGTCACATCTTACGAGAGCCTGGCATGTTCTCATTTCTTACCACATCCCCAGCAGGATCATACTCACTTTATCAAAGTTTTGCATCTGCTCCCTGTTGGTGAACCAGGACTCCTTATCCTGGCTGGGCTGAATGACAAACACCTCATAATCTGCAAACATCTGAGTGAAACGATTTGCAAAAACTTCTCGGATCTGAATGTTTAGCTGGTAAATCCTGAGTTCTTCTTCATCACACTGAACTTTGAGATCCTTATTACTACTGGGGTCTTCACGCATTTCCAGCTACAAAAACAAAACAAACCAACCAACCAACCAGTTGAGAACACGCAAGCTTTTCCTTTTATCCCAAAGAAATACAACTCATCCTACACACATACGCTCTGCCCCCGCAACCCCCCCCCAGCTCCGCCATGGTCATTTACTTCCCAGCAAATGGAGAAAATAAACAAAAGAGAAAAAAATGGGAAGAGAAAAAAAAGAAAGGAATTCTGGCATGGAGAAGAGATAAATGAGGGTGTTCCACCAGCAGGTACCCAGCAACTCAATGAAAGTGGAGAGAAACTCTTTACAGGCAGAGAGAGATTCAGCAATAGGGGAAAAGGCACTAGTTATCTCAAGGGTCAGGGGAAGGAAGGAATCTGGGAAGTCAACAAGAAAATGACAATGCAAAGCAGCAAGATCAGACTCTGGTTCTCCCTTCATCTCTTTGATTTTTCTCCCCCATATCACTTTCCCTATCTTTCTCCCTAAAAATGTTTCCTTACTGGTCTTTCTTAACCTTTTTAATCTCTCTAAATATGTATCTGCTCTTCTTTACCTGGCCATGATTTTTCTTTTTTAATATCTGCTCTACTAACTAAACAAACCAGGAAAATGAAATGTTTCACACTTCACTAAAAAAAAAAAAAACAGCCCAACAAAATGATTACATTACCCCATTTTGTTTATATGTAATTTAAGAAAGTAATTTGACAGTGGGGAGGGTGAAGAGATAGGTAAACAACTACAGAAAGTGGACGGTCTCATCAAAGTCAGGAAATGGAAAGTTAGCTACATCCCTGGGAAGAACAGAGGACTAGAATTCAAGAGGACCAGGTTCTAGACTCAAGTCAGCCATAGTATTTAATCTTAGGCAAAACACTCAGGCTCTCTAGGTCAACAATTGCTACTCTATGTGCTTTAGGTTTCTGTGAAATTCACAAGGCAATGGATCTGAAAGAGATCTGAACACAAAGATTGCCACCAGCATCTCTCCAAGTCTCTCTGCTGTAGTGTTTTCAGAGAATGACAGCAGTTTCTCCTTGATGCTGAAGTGACAAGCTACCCAGATTTAGATTCAAGTAGCATTTACTCTAGGATAATGTTTGCCACAGCTAAATCCAGAGTCTCCCCCACAGAGCATCCTTTCACTACTCACAAATATGTTTTGCTCTGAACTGGGTGCTTTCTCATCCCACACTTTATTGCACCAGGACATCACCTTAGCACAGACCCATATACAGCATCTTACCTTCTCCAGGCTCACCCCAGTCCTCTTGACCAAGGCCTGCAGGCGGGCGATAGTTTCATTCTCCTTGAGGAACTCATAGGACTGCAAAGGGGAACCTGCGATGTTTCCATTCCTCTTGTCCGAGACAAGCTCAGAGGCCCGGAGCCTCTTCAGCTTGGAGGCACTCTCGCTACAGTGAAGATTCCCTTCAGGGGGAATGCCAAATGCCATGAGAATCTCCGAGACTTCCTGGACAAACTCCAATTTGTTGGGAAACTGAGGCAAGTCCTCTGGCAGCTCAATGAAGTGGTTGTCAATGTCCACAAAGCAGAGGTTAGCCTGGCAGTCAAAGGAGGATGATAAGTGTGAACAACTCCAGAGTATTAAGGAAGAAGCTTTAGAGGAGATAATGAGTAAGAGAAGAAAGAGCAAACGTCTGCAATGGGCACAAATTAGGTATGGTATACAGAAGATGGGGAGGACCTGAGTTCCAGTCTTCCCCTGTTGCTTTCTAGTTGTGGGACCTTGGGAAAGTTACATAACTCTGTTTCCTCAGCTATAAAACGGAGATAAAAACACTTGGAGAGCGATAAGGATTATATAATGACATAGATGTTCAATATCTAGCACAAAATTCTCACATATAGTAAATGCTCATAGAATATTTCTTGAATTCACAAATTCTTACAATAGTAAAAAGAATGCTATGAGTGTCTCAGAAAGTCTAGGTTCCAGACCTGACTCTGTCACTATCTCCCCATATGACCCTGAGCATATCAGTATCCCTTTCTGAGCCTCACTTCTGATCTGTAAGATTTGGTGGCTGGTCTTGATTTTTGTGCTCCCTTTTAGCTTTAAGATTGCTTCTGAGAGGATACAGAGAGACAGTACTTTCATACATTGCTGGGGAGGTAGGTAATCTGGATTACCAAAGAACAACATGGCAATGTCTACCCTTATTTTACAGACATAACTGACACAGAGAGGTTAAGTAACTTGTCCAAAGTCACACAGCTAGTAAGTAGTAAAGCTGGGATTTGAACTCAGCTAGCCTGACTTCAGTCATACCCTCAAGCTCTTAACCATCCACTCTTCTCCTTAGAGGTCTTACACATTTCTTGTTCAATTTAACTTAAATATTTTATAGTTCTTGTCCCTATAAATTAGAAAAGTCTTTTATTTTTGTATATTTATTTTATACGCATGAACTTGTTCTAGCCAAGACAATTGTCATTTCCTTCACTGCAGAGCATTATTAAATGCTTGTTTGTTATAGCAAGGATGATAATATTACCTATGTCATAGGTTTGTTTTGAGGATTATGAGACAATTAGCATCAAGGATTTAGGACGGTGTTAGTATACAATAAATGTCAATCAATTAACACTGTTATTATCACTGTGGAATATAAAACTCCAATAAATGAATACACACACACACACACACACACACACACAATATACACTATATTACTAAGTAGGAAAATTCCATAATGAAAAGATGCTAATAATCCCCACATTTATTTGTAAATTTAGTGTAAATTTTTTTTAAATCCCAGAAAGATTTTTATTTTCTTCAAGGGAGTATCTGATGAATTGATTCTGAATTTTACCTGAAAAAAATAAAAGAAAAAAATAGCCAAGAAGATTTTGAGTGGAGACTTGCCTTGCTGGATTCTGATACAAACATAAAACAATGGAACTTCCCTAGTGGTTCAGTGGCTAAGACTCTGAGCTCCCAATGCAGGGATCTAGGTTCAATCCCTGGTCAGGGAACTAGATCCCACATGCCACAACTAAGAGTTTGCATGCTGCAACTAAAGACCCCATAAGCTGCAACTGAAGATCCCACATGCTGCAATGAAGATCCCACGTGCCACAACTAAGACCTGGCACAGCGAAATAAATAAATAAATATTTAAAAACAAATAAAGTGCTTTAAAAAAAAAACAAATATAAAACAATAATCTATTGGAAAAGAACAGTCATGAACAGACCTATCCATTGTGGAAGAATATTCAATAAATGTTTGGGGGACAACTGACTGTATATTTAGAAATGTTAAAGTATAATACCATACTTAAAAATAAATTTGAGATAGACTGAAGGTTTAAATATAAAAAATAAAGCTACTTTCTGTTTTAAAAAAGAATCTCTATCATTTAGAGATACATACTAAATACATGATGACATAATGCTGTGTGAGATTTGCTTCAAAATAATCCAGTAGGGAAAGGGTGGAGGATATAGAAAGAAGAGTGGCCATGAGTTGATGATTACTGTGTAATGATGGATACTAGTCTCTTTACTCTTACATGTGCTCAACATTTTCTATAACAAAAAGCGGAAAAATAAATACACCCACAAAAAAATTAAAAGAAAATATAAAAGATTACTATTATGCCTTAGGGTAGAGTTGGGCTTTCTAAACTTTATACAAAGCTAAAACCCATAAAGGTAAATACTGCCATAAAAAAATTAAAGATAATCTGGGAAACAATAATTGTCATACATAACATGTAAAATGTTAATGTCCAAAGAAATTATTGCGATAAAGATAATTTACCCAGCTGAAAAATGCAAACAGGTTATAAAAGGCAAACACAGAAGAAGTTTCAGTTAATTAACTTCAAATATATGAAAAGATGTTCAATTTCACTTATAAACCAAGAAACGCAAACAAAATATTTTTCACCTACTGGGTTAGCAAAGATTTAAAAGATTTACAATGTTCAATGCTGGCAAAGCTACTAGGAAACAAGCACCTCATACACTGTTACTGGGAATGTGAACTAACAACTTTCTAGGAATAATCGTAAAGAGATTTTTTTTTTACCAGTCCAACCGAAGAACTGGAAATTACCAGTATTTTTATCTATGTACTCCTCCCCAATCCCACCCCCAATCTACACAGTTCCATCCCCATGTAATCACTATCCTGAATTCTATGTTTATTATCTCTTTGCCTTTTGTTTTTTAATTTATCACATAGGTATAGTATATGCCTTTAAATTTTTGCTTATTTTTGAATTTTATAAAACGATTTAAGCAGTCCTATGGTACTACTTTTCTTCACTCAAAATTAAGCTACTAAGATTCAGCCATTTTGTTGTATGTGGCTACTCATTATTCATTTTCACTCTTATATGATATTCCACTATGTGGATATACTATAATTTATTTATCAATTTTCTGATCAAAAGGCATTTAACTTGCTTCCCGTTTATTGCTTTTACATTGTTATACATGTCTTCTTAGACACGTGTGCAAAATCTTCTCTTGGGTATGTGCTAGGAGTGGAACTGCTGTGTTGTGAGGTATGCAAATGTTCAACTTTATAAGGCCTAGCTGTGTTCCAAAGTGGTTATAACAATTTACATTTTTACCAACAATCTAAAGTGGTCCTACTGTATATTTTCCAAAGCTTGGGATCATCAGATTTCTTAATATTACCACTTTAGTGGGTACATTTAATTTATACTTCCCTGACTGCTCGTGAAGAAATGTGTATTTTTTGTGCAATGCCTCTTCAGGTTCTTTATAATCTCCTGATGCTAACTCTTTTTTTTTTTTTGGCACACGGGCTTAGTTGCTCCGTGGCATGTGGGATCTTCCTGGAGCAGGGATCGAACCCATGTCCTCTGCATTGGCAGGTGGATTCTTAACCACTGCGCCACCTAGGAAGCCCTGATGCTAACTCTTTATAGGCTATATGTGTCCTACACACTTCTTCTTCTAGTTTTTATCTTTTCATTTTAAGATATCTTCTTAATTAAACAAATCAAATTTATCAATCTTTTATTTTACGGAAAGTGCTTTCTTCATCATGTTTACAAAGTCCCTATCTAAAGGTCAAAAAAGTATTTATTAATATTTTCTTCTAGGAGATTTAAATTTTTGCTTTTGACATTTACCTGCTTAATCCATCTCAAGCTGATTTTATTTTGGCGTTAGGTAGGAATCCATCTTTACTTTTTTCCCCTATGGACAAGCAATTTTTCCAGCTCCATTGTTAAAAAGTTCTTTGGGTTCAGGTTTTTCCATTACATTTTACGGAAAAACCCAAACGAACTTTTTGGCCAACCGATTATTTTACAAACAAGCATAAAAATAAATAATAGAAATATTTTTTAAATTATCAATTACATTTCAAAGTAAAGAAGGTAAACATTACCTAAACTGTTGAATGATTCCTTTATAAATTATAAGATTTTCTACATTTGGTAGAGGTCTTTAGGTATTGTTATTTCATTAAGCTACAGAAAATTTAAAGACTCTATTTATAACATCAAGTGACAAGATGATTATAATAAATTTAAAAGAACATAAATCATAAAAAGAAAAATGGCTTTCATTAAAAAAAAAACTTCTTTGGCACGGTATGCTTATTACATTTCAAAATACTGTTCCACTGACCCTGCTGCTTATCCCTGTACCAATAAGTCTTATATTCTAAGAGGCAGGAGGACCGTAGAGCAAGTCCAGCTTAATATAACTATTCCACAAACTCTCGATCTCTTAAAACTGCACGTTTTAACATATCCATGTGTGCATTCATTCAATACACATTTGCTGAGTGCATAAATTACTCCATTTACAAACTATAGCTAAAAAAAAGGAACTTTCCTATATCCAAGATTCAAAAATTAGAAGAACCACTTTAAATTTCACCTTCTAGAGTTTCTCCCCTAGATAACAACTTTAAACCCTTCCTTGTTAAAGAGGCAATAAATGTTTAACACCTAAAAATAACACCTATTTTTTGTTTATTCCTTTAAGATTTTATAATGATAAATGCCTTCAGGTCAAGCAATTAAAAAGTATAGTAAAGGCAGAATTAAATCACCTAGTCATGAAGATCACCTGCCTCATAAGCCCTGTCCATACAGCTAACAGAAGGAAGCACTGTGACCCACCAGAGGCACACAATCATTTATCCTCTTTTCTCCTCTCTTTAGAGGGAAAAGCCAGTTTGTCCAATAGGAAACAGAGAGGCAGCTAAATACAACTACATCCACTCGACCATGCTTGGCTGCCTCTTCTTCCACTGCTACTGACCCAACACAGCATGTTTGTAAAGAATGTTACAACCCCCAAATGCTATATCCACATATCGTAGATAGTCCTGGATAGAGGTGGCTAGAGAGAAGAAAGCAGCTCAGGCACACTTCAGAGACAGGAGCCTCTGAGACAAGACTACTAGCCATTCTTTACAGAGCTGGGCTGAAGCAGGCAGGGATAAGAAGGCAGAACGAAAAGGAGGCCGTTCAATTCCTAGGCTCATACAACAGCCTCACGCTTTTTCCTCCCAGGACACAGAGGGCTCTGGCAAACAGAAGTAACTTGCAAACCTCCCTCACACCTCTCACGCTCCCCCTTCCTCATCTGAAAAAAAGCCAACTTCTGCAAAACTACTTGGGAGACAAGAAACGGCCTGGAAGAGGCACTGAACCGAAGTAATCAGTGTTCCTCAGTTAACCTCCTGTCTCATTGGGAGAGGCCAGGAAAAGACTTAGCCACTCTGGGGTAGTGATCACATGGATATCCCAAACCACAAAAAGTTTCCCAAATCCCTTCCTGCAAAAGATCACAATGGCCTTTCCCAGCCCTGAGTTCCTAATACCAAATCACAAGACAGCCTCACTTGCTGGTCTATCGCCAAGTTATTCACTGAATGGGAGCTCAACAGATTACTGGGGAAAAGCTAATGAAAAAGTGTCCCAAGAAAGGAGAGAAAAAAGTAGGAAAGAAAGAGGGCCCCAAGATAGAAAGAAGTAACACCCCCTTCCCCTGACATAGCTATGGACAAACTGCCTCCTTCCTGTGCTCAGACCACGAAACCCAAAAGAGAAGCACAGGACAAAGAATGCCTCACAAAGGCAGCTCAGCCCTCTCCCTTGCTCAGGGCCAGCTGAGCTCATGGGTTGGTGTAAAAAGAAACAAAGGGCTTTTCACAGACTTTTGAGGCCCAAAGATGGGGCAGCAACTGATTAATTCCGCCTTGGGGGTGAGGGAATGTACGCGCTCCGTGCCTCTGGAGAAGGTCCCTTTCATAAATCAAGGGTGCCCCACCCCACTACCCT
This sequence comes from Hippopotamus amphibius kiboko, assembly GCF_030028045.1. Lineage (NCBI taxonomy): Eukaryota > Metazoa > Chordata > Mammalia > Artiodactyla > Hippopotamidae > Hippopotamus > Hippopotamus amphibius. The sequence continues at coordinate 34,853,226 of NC_080194.1, read as the reverse complement.
GATGATGCCCACTTGCAAAGGCCCGAGTGAATTTCCCAGCCTCAAAGCTTCCTTCTAGCAGAGTAAAGATACCACAGGATGTCCACCACAATGGTGAAAGCAGTTACCTCTGGGTGGTAAAATCTGGGCTAATTTTTTTTATACTTTTGTGCATGGTCAGAATTTTTAACGACAAATGTATCATTTCTGAGACATCCCAAAGTTGTCTTTCAGAGATATCATCACTCTCCATTCATTATGTGTACCTTTCATGGTGCTTCACTCCTTGAGAAAGCCAGTCTTTTCTCACCAGCCTAAAGTTTTCCATGGGGACTACACAGACTCAGGTATTCCAGAGGTCATCTGCTAAAAATCAAGGTAGAAAATATCCAGCTACATAACTGTCCCCACATATACGTGACCTTCAGAGGAACAGACTAGATGAAGTGGGACTCTGAAACCCTAGAAATGCTTATGAAGTACACACAGGTACTCTACAATCCCATTGTCACTACTCCTTCTCAAGCAGATCACAAGGAGAAGCAAGGTACAAAAGATGCAGCAATGGTGGAGGATGCCAAAGTGGAGGATCCGATATCCCAGAACACAGTAAAATTTTGGGTTTCTCAAACAATCCACAGTTTCTCAAACAGTGCTATTAAAAAAACTGCTGGTCTCCCAGCAGCCTCTTCACATACCTACACATATGAAGCAAATACAGAATGATGCTGAGAGAGCCTACAGGAAACAGAATTTGCCCCAACTATACAGCAAGTGATGCCAAAGATGAAATTAAAACTGAGAAATCTGGCTTCTTGCCTAGTGACCTATTTATCAGATTATGCATGCCTCTTTGGCCCTCTATCTTCAATCATTTTTCATTGTTATTCTTATTTTGACTTTTACAAAATTATAATTAGGTTTACCAGGAAGAGGTGTCAATATTAAATATGCAATCATTTAAAGCAACAACAAAAAGCTCCTCATTCTCCAGTCTTTGATGTCTAGTCTTTATGCACATTTATCAGTAGACAAATACACATAAAAACCCAATACCCCAAAACTCGATGGTTTTCTCCATCACTGTGAAAGGAAAGTCAAAATGGAGTCAGTATGGCAAAGAGGGATCTCTAAACTGGAGCCGGGAAGCCATTAATGAAGTGCTATGTTTGCATGGCTCAGCCTGCATGGAACCTGACCTTCTGACCTGATGAAGAAGAGAACATCAGGACACCTGCCAGAAACGCAAGATACTAACCAGACACTTAAACAACTCGTGACAGTGTATACACTTATAGGACCCCTACCCTAAAATAATTTGTGATTTCTTAAGGACAAATATTTTAACTCGAATCGATCACAACTTTCACCAGGGTAACTTTTAAGAATCTCATGGTTTTTTGTATTTATAAGCCCCAGACTCTCTCTTCATCAGAATACTCTTTCAGGGTTACCTGTATCTGTGTCTCCCCAATCACAATTCTTAAGTTCCCAAATAAACTATTCTTTTTGCAACCTCCTGTATTTTTTTTTAGTTGACATCATTTAGATCTTTTCTTCCTTAATTAATCTTGTCCCACCCCAAATAGCACAAAGCTCTATAGAATCAAAGGAGCAAAGGAGGTAGAAATGGAAAAAACTACAAGGAAGACATTTTGATTCTAAAACCAAAGAAGAGACCAAAAGAGATGCATTTGACTATAATTTAAATATTACAGGTATCATCTAATTATCAGGTGTGTTCATCAAGCAGGCTGACCAGACATGCCCAACAACGTGAGTGCTGCTCAGATCCAATTCCATGAGAATGGTCTCTTCTTTGGAGGTCCTCTTACTTATATTCCTAAGCTATACATAAAAATCTTCCTCCCAAAAATCATTGGTGGAGGGATGAGACAGAGTCATGTTGATTCCAGTGTGTGCATACTCCAAAGTCTTCTTCCCAGGCTTTTTTATTGACTATGAAATTCAGAGTGGGAAAGCCCTTCCCCCAGCTAGTTTCATACCAGCCACAAAAATGACCAAAAGAGGTAGACCAGTTCTATTGGTAATTCAAGGAAAATAAAAAACAAAACAATCTTATTTCTAATGATGCTTCAAGTCTATTTTAGAATGAAGTAGTAAACAAATATTTTTTTTTAATTTTTTTTTCTTTTTTTTTTTTCTCCTTGACTCCCCCCCCCCTCGAGTCCCCCCCACCCTCCCCGCCCCAGTCCTCTAAGGCATCTTCCATCCTCGAGTTGGACTCCCTTTGTTATACAACAACTTCCCACTGACTATCTATTTTACAGTTGGTACTATATATATGTCTGTGCTACTCTCTCGCTTCGTCTCAGTTTCCCCTTCACCCCCCGCCCCCTCCCATACCTCGAGTTCTCCAGTCCATTCTCTGTATCTGCGTCCTTGTTCTTGTCACTGAGTTCATCAGTACCATTTTTAGATTCCGTATATGTGAGTTAGCATACAATATTTGTCCTTCTCTTTCTGACTTACTTCACTCTGTATGACAGACTCTAGTTCTATCCACCTCATTACATACAGCTGCATCTCATCCCTTTTTATAGCTGAGTAATATTCCATTGTATATATATGCCACATCTTCTGTATCCATTCATTTGTTGATGGGCATTTCGGTTGCTTCCATGTCCTGGCTATTGTAAATAGTGCTGCAATAAACATTATGGTACAAGTTTCTTTTGGGATTATGGTTTTCTTTGGGTATATGCCCAGTAGTGGGATGACTGGATCATATGGTAGTTTATTTGTAGTTTTTTAAGGAACCTCCAAATTGTTTTCCATAGTGGCTGTACCAACTTACAGTCCCACCAACAGTGCAGGAGAGTTCCCTTTTCTCCACACCCTCTCCAACATTTGTTGTTTCCAGATTTTGTGATGATGGCCATTCTGACTGGTGTGAGGTGATACCTCATTGTGGCTTTGACTTGCATTTCTCTGATGATTCGTGAGGTTGAGCATCTTTTCATGTGTGTGTTGGCCATCTGTATGTCTTCTTTGGAGAAATGTCTACTTAGGTCTTCTGCCCATTTGTGGATTGGGTTATTTGCTTTTTTGGTATTAAGCTTCATGAGCTGCTTGTATATTTTGGAGGTTAATCCTTTGTCCGTTGTTTCATAGGCAATTATTTTTTCCCATTCTGAGGGTTGCCTTTTAGTCTTGTTTATGGTTTCTTTTGCTGTGCAAAAGCTTTTAAGTTTCATGAGGTCCCATTTGTTTATTCTTGATTTTATTTCCATGATTCTAGGAGGTGGGTCAAAAAGGATCTTGCTTTGATGGATGTCATACAGTGTTCTGCCTATGTTTTCTTCTAGGAGTTTTATAGTGTCTGGCCTTACATGTAGGTCTTTAATCCATTTGGAGTTTATTTTTGTATATGGTGTTAGGAAGTGTTCTAATTTCATTCTTTTACATGTTGCTGTCCAATTTTCCCAGCACCACTTATTGAAGAGGCTGTCTTTTTTCCATTGTATACTCGTGCCTCCTTTGTCAAAGATAAGGTGCCCATATGTGTTTGGGCTTAATTCTGAGTTCTCTATTCTATTTCATTGATCTTCCTTTCTATTTCTGTGCCAGTACCATACTGTCTTGATCACTATGGCCTTGTAGTATAGTTTGAAGTCAGGAAGCCTGATTCCACCAACTCCATTTTTCCTTCTCAAGATTGCTTTGGCTATTCGGGGTCTTTTGCAGGTGGTTTTTTTTCCTGCTCCTTTGCCTGCATGGTGTTTCTTTGTTTCCTCATGGTTGTCCAAACTTTTGGGGTTGCTTGTCCAGCCTTGGGTTAGTTTTATTCAGGAACTCCAGAGCCTTGGCATCTCTTTCAGAATCTTGTTCCACTAGTCACCATTAATGAGATCTCAAGCCTTTCGGAAGGTCAGAGGTCTCAAAGTGCTCCGTTTGGAGGTTCTGAGGGGAATCTGCTTCCTTGCTGCCCACGTTTTCTGTCTTGTAGCTTCCCCCTCCCACCAACCTAAAAGCCAGAAATGGCAACTCGAATCTTTCTCGAAGGGCGTCACTTGGATACTCCAAATATATATTTTTAATCAATTATTTTATATTTGAAACAATAGGACAGAGGAGCGGGCCATCCTCACAGCAAGAGAGGAAAAGCATTCTCTCAAGGCCTTCCTTATCTTGAGCAAGCAAAGTTTTCAAAGCTATCTCAGAATCACTATGATCAGGTCAACTTTTACAGAGCAAACTGTGGCCTATAAAAGAAAACCACTGATTTATTAATATATATCTGGCTACTAAAGTAGTTATAAAATTATTCTATGTGGAATTTCTTTAAATAATGGGGGCAGAAAGTATAGAAGTAAAATACAATTTAAATGTACAATAACTGTTACAGCTAACTATTGAAGACACAGAAATTCACTATGCTACTCTTCTGTGTAAGTTTAAAGTTTTACACAGTAAAAAGATTTTCTTAAAAATACATAAACAATCATGTTTGAAAAAGGCAGTTCACAATAGTATAAACAGAGATAATAATAAACATACCTCAGGTGATAAAGGGAATAAGTGTTTCTGGAATGATATAAAATGAGCTAAATGTTCATTGTTTTTACTTTTTTCCTGGAAAGTTATTTATAGTTCCCAAAATAAAAGAAAATAAACTTGGTGATACCATCCTGGGTTCATCCCAAATCCCTTCTCTCCCTGTATCTTGTACCAAGGCCACAGGCACCAGCACCCAAGCTCCACGTTTCTCTTACCTCTTGAGGCAGCTCCAGTTTTGACCGGTCATCCAGGCCATTGGAATGCAAGCCCATCAGGTACGGCACAGGAGCGTCTAGGAAATGTAGGAGAGAAGCTGGGAGAATAGGAACATAGACATGCTGCCACTGGAAAGGAAACATGAGAGCTGTAATTGTCTCCGCCACAGTCATCAGTCTCTGGTAATCTAGGTCAAAAAAAAAAAAAACACACACACACAAAACCAGTCAAAAACGAGGCACTTGCTTCTCAAATAGTAAGTTAAAATCTTCAACACAATTTCACATTTAGAAAAGAACAAGATAAACTTCACCAAGGGTATGGTATGCTCAGAGAATGATTCCCTTGTGGGTATCAGAGAGACAACCCAGAGATCTCAGTGGACCACAAATTGAAGTACACCCCCCCACACACACACATAGGTTCATGCTAGTAATAAAATTTAATACAGGAATACAATAGAAATCATAAATAGCACCTTGCTCCAAATACTAAACCAGAATGTTAAGTAGATTCCCTTCAGTAGAAGTAGAGTGGGGAACTGGAACAAAAAGAAAAGGTCTAGTCTCTGTTCAGCATGAATGCCAAAACAGCTCATTCACCACTCACATATGTCTCATCCTATAACGAGCTGATGTGAACTCTGCGTTCAAGATCAAGCCCAAAGAACCACCAAGCGTGCAGAAGCTGGTTTTCCACACTAGCGAAATCTGCCCTCCACCTGGCAACTTTTCTTGAATGGGAACAGCATGAAAGTGCCATTTTAACACTTTGATAAAAAGCTTCCCTAGAACCTGAAAGACTCAGAAAGACTGACTTTCATTACTCAAAACTCTTATTCTAGGTCTCAGAGAGCATAGCTTGCAAGAGAAGCCTTGTGCTCAAAGTTTAGCTTTTCTTCAGAATGCAATTTCTAGACTTATTTTTAAAATGAGTACATCAGCAAAGCCAATACAATAGACTGAAATTCAACAAATTAGTATTTACAAATGGTATGATGGTTTTGGACACTTAAGGGCAAAGTAGGAACATAAATTTTAAAATCACATGAGTAATATCCTCCTGGAATGGCTGATTTCAAATGAGTTTTCACAAGAGTTAGACAGTTTTATGCACTAAAAACTCAGCCCACCATTTAAGCAAATCACAGCTTGGTTCATAAAGGAGTTATAAGTAACAAAAAGCTTTCCAGAAAATGAAGAACAATCAGTAGGAAGTGAGCAGAAGCTGGTTATGTATCAACTAGGTAGAAGCAAAGCATCCTGTGTGCTCACCAGTAAAACTCTGGAGCAGCTTACCACCTTGCTCCTGGCTAAGCACAATCTGGAAATCGTTGTTTGTTTGTTTTTTAACTAGTCATGCAAATAAATAAAGACTGATGACTAAAACTTCATCATCTCAAACACTTTGAGTACACTATAGGAAGGTGCCTCGTGCTTCTTGGGAAAACTAAGGCATTTGATAGTTAAGTAATGTAAACAATCAGTGGATAAAACTGAGCTCAGGGACTTCCTACGTGGTGCAGTGGTTAAGAATCTGCCTGCCAATGCAGGTGACACAGGTTCCATCCCTCGTCCAGGAAGATCCCACATGCCACAGAGCAACTAAGCCCGTGTGCCACAACTATTGACCCTGAGCTCTAGAGCCCATGAGCCACAACTATTGAGCCTATGTGCTGCAACTACTGAAGCCCATGCGCCTAGAGCCTGTGCACCACAAAAGAAGCCACCACAATGAGGAACCCGCACACCACAATGAAGAGTAACCCCCCCAAAAAAAGAGTAACCCCCACTCGCCACAACTAGAGAAAGCCTGTGAGCAGCAACAAAGACCCAATGCATCCAATAAATCAATTTAAAAAAAAAAAACTGAGCTCAGAGATTTGATCACAATAATGATTTTTTTTTTAAATACAACTGATTTAGCAGAAGGACAAAAGAGCACAAGTTCTTCATATTCACTAAAGATCAGGAACAGACTGATAAGAGCTCAAGAAGAAAGTCGATCTCATTTTTCACTGTGCCCACACAAAGCAGTCATTCCCATTTTAAAAACTGTTTGGTGAGGACCCTCTCCCCGTTGGAGCAACAACAAAAATATTTCCCAAATTATAAACAAAACAAAACATTTTCAAGGATTAAATAATCTATATATCCTTTCAGAAAAAGAATTTACTCCAACATGAAAGTAAGCAACAACTGAGTAACAAAATTTAGACCAATGCAAGTTTTACCTTCAGCCTGTTCTGAGATTATCTCAATTTCATGGGGCACCTGTACAACTTTGCCTGTTTTTCTGGTTTCTGCTGAAATCTTCCTGCTCTATGATTACTCTAACAATTATTATTAAGAAGAATTCTAATGATTCTCTAGATGAGGCCTCAGTTTTTGTATTTTTCACCTCTCTTTTCTAGATATGAATGCCTGTAAACAACTACTAAGAGCAATAATCTTAGAATAAACAAATGGGACCTCATGAAACTTAAAAGCTTTTGCACAGCAAAAGAAACCATAAACAAGACTAAAAGGCAACCCTCAGAATGGGAAAAAATAATTGCCTATGAAACAACGGACAAAGGATTAACCTCCAAAATATACAAGCAGCTCATGAAGCTTAATACCAAAAAAGCAAATAACCCAATCCACAAATGGGCAGAAGACCTAAATAGCCATTTCTCCAAAGAAGACATACAGATGGCCAACACACACATGAAAAGATGCTCAACCTCACGAATCATCAGAGAAATGCAAGTCAAAGCCACAATGAGGTATCACCTCACACCAGTCAGAATGGCCATCATCACAAAATCTGGAAACAACAAATGTTGGAGAGGGTGTGGAGAAAAGGGAACTCTCCTGCACTGTTGGTGGGACTGTAAGTTGGTACAGCCACTATGGAAAACAATTTGGAGGTTCCTTAAAAAACTACAAATAAACTACCATATGATCCAGTCATCCCACTACTGGGCATATACCCAAAGAAAACCATAATCCCAAAAGAAACTTGTACCATAATGTTTATTGCAGCACTATTTACAATAGCCAGGACATGGAAGCAACCGAAATGCCCATCAACAAATGAATGGATACAGAAGATGTGGCATATATATACAATGGAATATTACTCAGCTATAAAAAGGGATGAGATGCAGCTATATGTAATGAGGTGGATAGAACTAGAGTCTGTCATACAGAGTGAAGTAAGTCAGAAAGAGAAGGACAAATATTGTATGCTAACTCACATATACGGAATCTAAAAATGGTACTGATGAACTCAGTGACAAGAACAAGGACGCAGATACAGAGAATGGACTGGAGAACTCGAGGTTTGGGAGGGGGCGGGGGTGAGGGGGAAGCTGAGACGAAGCGAGAGAGTAGCACAGACATATATATACTACCAACTATAAAATAGATAGTCAGTGGGAAGTTGTTGTATAACAAAGGGAGTCCAACTCGAGGATGGAAGATGCCTTAGAGGACTGGGGCGGGGGGGAGGGGGGACTCGAGGTGGGGGGAGTCAAGGAAGGGAGGGAATATGGGGATATGTGTATAAAAACAGATGATTGAACTTGGTGTACCCCCAAAAAATAATTTAAAAAAAAGAGCAATAATCTTGAGAATCTCAGACATCATAAGAATTTACTTTAAAATTCAAAATTAAGATGAATCAAAAGAATGTAAAGGTGTGGGCGAAAACCTTCAAGTGATATTTAAAGCTGAAGGTCCAGTCTTACTGTGTCCCAACACTGGCTCTTAAACACATACTATGGGGACTTTGCTGGTGGCTCAGTGGTTAAGAATCTGCCTGCCAGCAGGGAACCAGGTTCAATCCCTGGTCCAGAACCACATGCCGTGGAGCAACTAAGCCCATGCACCACAACTACCGAGCCTGCTCTCTAGAGCCTTCGAGCTGCAACTACTGAGCCCGAGTGCCACAACTACTGAAGCCCAAGCACCTAGAGCCTATGCTCCACAACAACAGAAGCCACCGCACTTAGAAGCCTGTGCACTGCAACGAAGAGTAGCCCCCGCTCACCACAACTAGAGAAAGCCTGCGCAGAGCAACAAAGACCCAATGCAGCCAATAAATTAATAGATAAAAATTAATTTATTTTTAAAAAAACAAAAAAACACATATTATGAATAAATATTACACTCAATAATTCCTCCCCCCTTTCAGTGTATATATACATATAGACACACACCATTTCTGGATTTTTTTAAAAGGCAGGAAGGAGTAAGACCTTTTCAATCATGTGAAAACCAAAAAGCTTCTCCTTCCTTTACCCAAAGTGAATAAAGCAGGTGCTACTCCTTTACATGGCTGGCATTCCTGAAAGGTCTGCTCAGAGACAAGAACATCTCACAGTGGGCCAACAGACACGCTGAGTAAAGGAGTCCCTTAAATGCCTTCGTCATGAGCTTCCTGGACACTGGGCTACTCTATAACTCATACTGTACCTAGTTACAGTGTTGGAACATCTACCTACTCTCTAGCCATGGAACCAGGGCACACTAGAGTCTGAAGGAAGGGGCTTCCTCTGCTCCATAAAAGCAGATTTTTCAATAGCACAGACATCTAGTTCTGGTTTTTCCCTACTCTTCAGGATGTGTCTAATACAGTATCTGAAACTCAGCCCACTTATTTCTGCTAGAGTGGGTAACTTCATTTGCCTCAGATTGAAATCCCTGAAAAATTCCCTCTGATGCACTTGAAACTGTAAGACTCTTAGAAACAAAACACTTTAGAGGATGAGAGATAATCTCCTCTTTCAAGGCTAAACTGCTTTCCATTTATATGGTTTAGTTTTACAGATCCTAGAAATGTGAAATTTTATGGCCTCTCCTGTCTGAGTTGTGAATTCCCTTTTCCCTACAGTTTTGTATTTTAAAAACCAACAACCCACCTTGAAGGATGGCCTAATAAACCATGCCTCGGGGATCCAGCAATCTGTGGTACCCACACTAGCATGCTGACCTGCAAGAGCTGTAAGCAATAGCACAAAATCCGTTTCCATGCGCCGGTACAAACGATAAAATCAGCACCTCCTTTGCCACTGCCTGTCTCTGTGCTCACGGTTCCAAGAGGGTGAAACCAATAAACAGGAAGCAGCTGAAGGTCATATGCATCCAAAGCGTTTTAGCCAATCAAAATCAACTGGAAACACTTCAGCTCCAGCCAACAGTCTGGGTTTTCTCACAGCTCCCCTAATGTTGTAATGAGCAATTACTTTTAACAAAAGGAGATAATGCAAAGCATACTGGGATTACAACCACCTCTGAGTGGTGAAGAGAGAATAATCTTAATCACATTCTTAGGACTTCTCTCTGTGCAGAGAAAGACTTAGGATCACTTTACAGATAAGTTCACGCCTAAAACAAACTACAGGGCAGTTCCTGCAAATCAGAAATTGAATTAGAAACTGTCCTTGCATACTCACACTTCTGTGAAAACTGTATGAACAAGGATGCTTCTCATGCAGTCTTTGTTCTTAGGAAACAACCTAATCTATCTGTCCTGATATCTCCAAGATATATTATTAAATGAAAGAAGCTATAAAACAATGATTAGTATGCTCCCATCTGTGTTGTTTTTGAAAAGTATATATGCTGTATATGTGTGTCTATGTCTGGAAAGAAACAGGAAACAGTGATAAGTCTTAACACGTCACTATACATACACCCTTCTGTAATATTGTAAATTTCTACCATATGATTGAAATGCTTTTTTCCCCAAGTTTTACTTTAATATACCATATGTATATCAAAATGTATAGAATTTAAAGAGTATTATAATTAATACATGTACAACATAACATTAAAAACAGTGCAATAGTGCAATTTTTAAACAAAAGTATGTAGGAGGAGGACATGAAAAAAAATCAAGAGATTACTTCACAGGGGTAGGATTTTAGGTCAAAAAGAAAGGGAAGCATTCAACTCTCTCTCTGCTGTTTTTCCACACATTATTTCTTTAAAAAAACTATTATTTTCATTAGGGATGCACAAGAAATTTGATCTCTGGCTACCACAGGAAGGAGAGAGGAAGGAGATTTCACCTTTGAAATTGTTTTGATTACATACTTTGAGCTTGTATTACTTTTGCAAAAAAAAAAACTAACATAAGCTTATGTATAAAATAAGTAACAAGGATATATTGGGGGGCTTCCCTGGTGGCAGAGTGGTTAAGAATCTGCCTGCCAATGCAGGGGACATGGGTTCGAGCCCTGGTCCAGAAAGATCCCACATGCTGTGGAGCTACTAAGCCCATGTGCCACAACTACTGAGCCTGCGCTCTAGAGCCCATGCTCTGCAACAAGAGAGGTCACCCCATTGTTCAAAGGTCAGCTGAAAACTCGCATATAACTTTACAGGTAGCCCTCTGTATCCACGGTTCCACATCCAAGGATTCAACCAACCATGGATCGTGTAGTCCTATAGTACGAATTGAAGAAAATCTGCATATAAGTGGATCCGGGCAGTTCAAACCCATGTTGCCCAGCTCCAGTCAAGAATCAGTAACTAAAAAAGAAGTAAGGGGCTTCGCTGGTGGTACAGTGGTCACTGATTCAGACTTGAATCATCAATGGATGTTAAAGCTATTAGGCAAAATTTTGAAGAGAAACAGTATATTTATAGGGTTTCAAAGTATTCCCCCACAAACTACTTATTAATTGCAAAGGGAAAAATAACTTTCCAGTTAAGAAACTCAGCAGACATCATCTTAACCAAGTGATCAAATTAACCTTACCCAAAATGGGACAAACGAACATCATGTGCCTCCTATGATGATAAAAACAGACATTATGTGCCTCTTGACACAATGCACTGAGAGAACCATGACATCACTTCTGCGATATTGCAGCCAAAAATTTATAACCTTAATCTAGTCATGAGGACACTTCACGCAAACCCAAATTGAGGGACATTCTACAAAATGCCTTGCCTGTACTCTTCAAAAATGTCAGTCATGAAAGACATGAGGAATAGACTACTAAAAGCAATGCATGTTACTGGACTAAATCCTGGACCAGGAATTTTTTTTTTTAAATTCATTCACTTCTATGTGGAATCTAAAAAAATAAAGTAAACTAGAGAGTATAACAGAAAGAAACAGACTCACAGATACAAAGACAAACAAATGGTTACCAGTGGGGAGAGGGATGGGGGAGGGGAAATACAGGGGTAGAGGATTAAGAGGTAAAAACTATTATGTATAAAGTAAGCTACAAGGAGTGGGATGGGGGGTGGGATGGGAGGTGGGATAGGGAGGGTGGGAGGGAGGCTGGGGGGGATATGGGGATATATGTATACATATAGTTGATTCACTTTGTTGTACAGCAGAAACTGACACAACAGTGTAAAGCAATTACACTCCAATAAAAAATAAATAAAAAAATAAGCTACAAGGATTTATTGTACAACACAGGGAATACAGACAATATTTTATAATAACTATAAATGGAATAGAACCTTTAAAAATTGTGAATCACTGGGCTTCCGTGGAAGCACAGTGGTTAAGAATCCGCCTGCCAATGTAGGGGACACGGGTTCTATCCCTGGTCCCGGAAGATCCCACACGCCGTGGAGCAACTAAGCCCATGTGCCACAATTACTAAGCCTGAGCTCTAGAGCCCATGAGCCACAACTAATGAGCCCACGTGCCACAACTACTGAAGCCCCTGCACCTAGAGCCCATACACCACAACAAGAGAAGCCACCACAATGAGAAGTCCACACACCCCAACAAAGAGTAGCCCCCGCTGTTCACAACTAGAGAAAGCCTGTGCAGCAACGAAGACCCTACACAGCCAATAAATAAATAAATAAATAAATAAATAAATAAATAAATAACTTTTGGGAAAAAAATTATGAATCACTAAGCTGTATACCTGAAACTTACATAATACTATATATCAACTATACCTCAACTTTTAAAAATTTATAATGTCATAACAGACATTATTGGACAATGGTAAAACCTGAATACAGTACTGTTATTTTATCAATGTGAGATTTCCTAAATTTATTAATCATAATATGGTTGTGTAAAAAAATGTTCTTGTTCTTATGAAATAAAAGCTTTAGTGTTGAGGAGTCAAGGAACGTGCAGTCTACAATGATTCTCAATGGTTCAGTTATGTTCACACCATAGAGAGATATAGAAGGAATGATAAAATGTGTGCAAATGTTAACAATTGGTGAATTGTGGGAGAGCTGTACAAGAGTTCTTTGAACATTTCTTACAACTCTTCTATAAGCTGGGAATTATTTCAAAACAAAAAGTTTAAATCTTAAAACCTCCAATGACTAAGCATCTCAGAGTAGCAAAGTCCTTACAATGGCCTACACGACTCTGTACAATTTGGCCTCCTGTTAAGTCTCTAACGCTACTACTACGCGCCTGCTCTCTCACACCATGATATCCACCAGGCTTCCTCGCTGTTCTTGAACATACCAAGCACATTTTTGTCACAGAACCTGTGCCCTTTGCCTGGATTACTTTTCCTACAGACATTAACATGGGTGGCTCAGAGTGACCTAACCTAACCACTCCATTAAAAATTGGGATTTCCCTTCCCCCAGTACTATCTTCTTTCCTGTTTTATTTTTTTTCCACACACCTTATTACCACCTTACATACTATATATTTTATTATTTGTTTAATCACCTCTTAAAAAAAGGGGGCGGGGGGGCGGGGAGGGGTAGAGGAAATTCCCTGGCGGTCCAGTGGTTAAGACTCGAGGCTTTCACTGCCAGGGTCCAGGTTCGATCCCTGGTCCGGGAACTAAGATCCTGCAAGCCGTGTGGCCAAAAAAAGAGAAAAATCACCTTTCTTTCCCCACTAAAATATAAGTTCTATTAGAGCAGGAATTTTTATCTATTTTGTCCACCCTGAATCTCCAGCCCCTAGAATAAGTCCTGGTACACAGCACACGCTCAATAAATATGTACTGAAAGAATGAATTTTATGTTACTTAACTGGCTCCTTTAATAACCATTTGTTTCTTTCTGCTCTACTTTGCTGTTCTGTCCAAATCCACTGCTCATAATCACTTAACCTCTCATTTATAAAAACAATTCAGTTATAATAAATAAACAACAGAAAAAAACAATACATCTTCGTTTTTCTCAAATATATTTTTTCAAAACATGGAGGATCATCATTATTGTCAGGCTGAGGAAGGGGCAGAAATAACTGTGCAGAGTGGAAGAACAGAACTGATGGAAAGTCAGTTTCCCATGACCATCAACTCCTGCCTCCTCTTTTCAGCATCAATCAGATGTCAGGAGGCAGGGTTCCCCTCCCAGACTGGAGTGCCCCGCAAAAGGCCACAATGATAGCCAATTAGAAATGGCAGACCTCTCATGTTGCATTAGTTTGCCATCCAGCACCTACCTGCAAAAAATCCGGGTTTCACTCAAACTATAAGAGCCCTCGGCCTTAGAGGCAGCCCCACCAAATCTGCTATGGAAAGAAGAGAGGCCCTATGCAGGGAGAGAGCTCTAGTAAGCACTGACTTACACTGTGAGTAGAGCAGGATTTGAAACTCCAGAAGGGCACAAGTAAAAAGCTGAAACACATTCTCCACCCCAAGCAGTTCAAAGACCTCTTTGACAGGAAAGTCGAATAGGGGCAGCTCATTGGTACTTGGTCTCTGGCAGACGATTGGCCCATAGACCCCGGAAAACTTCAAGGACCGGCCGGGAGGTGGGAGTGGCACCTCGTAGAGTACGTTGTATATGTAGCTCTCAAGGGGCAGTGGAGGGGGCTGAGGTGAAGTGACTGCCTGGTGAAGCTGTCTCAGTACACTCCGACATGCTTTCATGAAGGACATGGGCGTGATGAGGCAGATGCACTTAGAGACATAGAGCGTATCCCGGCTAATGTCGTAGGAGTTGAAGCGCTGCAGCTTGGTCCCAGGAGTGCCTTCACCGTCCTCCATGCCACGGTGGTCTTGGCCATCAGCAAGGGGAGCGTGGAGGACATCATACTCAGCATTATGCATGTGGTAGAGGGTCTGCATTGCACTGCAGATCTGCTTGCTAGTCACCTCCTCATAAAATGTGAGGGCAAACCCAAATGTCCGAGAGCCATCCTCTCTTGTGATAATAAAGGCATGGAACTGAGGCTCCCTGGGATCAGCCTGGGTCTTGAATGCCAGCCCTTTGGGCATGCATAGCTGCAAAAGACAACAAGGAAACAACTGGTGAGAACAGTCACTGCTGATCCTCTTTTCAGAACACCATCACTTATTTACTTAAAGAGCACCTACTGTGCTGGGTGTCTGGGACATCAAGACCAACACAGCAAAATATCTACCCTAATGAACTCCCATTCTAAGACACACAAGTAACTAAAATTATAATGCAGTTATCAAGACTATACAGAAGTACACACAAAGTGCTAGAGGAACACAGAAAAACAACTCAGTCTCAGCCTTCACCAGAAAAGGCTTCAGAGATGAGCTTATGCTACAGTTCATCAGGTAGATAAGAGAAAGAAGGTTATTTCAGGGGTACAAAGAAAATGCATAAAGGAGGTAAAAGAAAGCTTGGAGAATTTAGGTAAGTGGTTCAGCATGACAGCATGTGTTAGGAGATGATGCTAGAAATATATCTAAAAACCAGATAGATGCAACTCCATACCTAAAAATAAACAAAGTTTTAGATTCTATCAGCTCACAAGATTCTGTCATCAATAAAATCTCTTTTCACAGAAAAAAAGGGTGTTCATTTCACATAACGCAAGGAGATGACACAATCAGGATAAAGATGTGCTTTTTTCACTTTAGCTCAGATGGGTTATATAAAGAAACTTGGACAGCTAATCAAAATGACCTGAATCAATCAGTTTCCATTTTCCACTTCTCCACAAACCTGGCTATACAAATGAACTACGAGGAACCTGGGTTAACAAGTACATGGAGCTACATTACAGTATATCCATTACCCTTGAACTTGACTTCTCAAAGCCTAAGTGTTTCCAGAATACAGCATGTTAAAAGGAAATAAGCGCTGGACTAGGAGTCAAAAAACTTGAGGCTCTCTACGACTCAGTTTCCTCCTGCTGTGAAATGAAGATAATACAGTTTACTCTGCCTGCTTCACAGGGTTATTGTGTGCATCAAAGAAGATTATCCTCAAGAAGCTATTAAAAAGTAACAGAGGCAGTACAAAGATGTGGTTAAGAGCAGAGTTCTGGAACCAGACTATGGTATTTAAGCTTGCTCAACGGCTCCTTAGCCATGTGACCTTGAACACATCACTTAACTTTTCTGGATCTTAGTTTCCTCACCCATAAAATATGTGTTTGTGTATGTTTACTTAATATTATCTACATAAGGGGTATTGTGGGGATGAAATGAGTTAATTCATATACAACACTTATCACAGTGCCTAGCACAAGGTGAATACTCAATAAACCTTAGCTTATTCATAACAGTATCCTTCTACAGTTTAAAATGCTGCCCTATCTAAAATTATAATAAAACAAAACTCCCCATTTCTGCCATATTACTCAGATATATACAATATAGGTTAACAGAAAACTTCTTTAAACCTCACTCATCATGTAATCTCAACACTATAACCAACCAATAGCTCAATCTCACAAAAAAGGTCACTGACCCAATACTATGTATTTGTCTGACTCAACAGAAGCACATTGTGACTTCTGGTATATCTGCTATATTCTGAATATTTGATATAGAGATCAAAATGCAGAATCATGAACAATATGCATATAACACCTTCTTTAGAAGTTACTGATAGTTGGTAGAACCACTGCTACCATAGTCTGAACTCACAATCCTACTGTAAATTACTCCATATATTATCTCACACTTGTAGTTAACAATACTAACCATTCCCACTGCATCTTGGTCAAAGGGATTCCAGTCCACGTTCTCAGGATATCGTGCAAGGACCTTAGACTTGAATGTTCGTCTCAATGGTGTCTGCTCAAAATTTTCTCCTGCAAGAAGAAGAATGAAGTAAATCATCTCCACAAAGTCCCTTGAACATACAGGGTTATGAGTATCTGAGCTTGGTAGTCCAGCAAGGTACAGAAATGAAGCCGAAAGGGTTAGTATGCCAACCATCTAAGAACAGGAAAGGTATTATAGTTATTAGATCAGTAAGGAACTGGAAAAGTTTAGCACAGTTAATATTGGACACTGTTAGCTCCCTTGGCTTTTCTTTAAAATGAAATCATTACTACAAACCCAATAGTTAATCTCCTTGGGAGAAGAGGGGAGAAAGCACAAGGAAAGATGAAGGATTATATTCATCTTTTTTATTCCTAAAAGCTACATATAGTTTGCTTAAAGTCAACTGATAACATCATAAAAGCATAAATTATTTTAAATTCAAAATAAAGAACGCATTTCTATGATCTCTAAAAAAATACAAAGGGGATTAAAAACACAAGAACATTAAGAAAGCAGATTTCAGGATAAATCTAATGAGCTATTTTGTCAATTGAGAATCAGATGAAATTTCTGAAATTCTCCTTTGTTTCCCCCTTCCCCCTCCTGAAAACATTAAAGTACACCAAAATAAGGACACTGAAGAGAAAAGAGGAAGAACCAAAGAACCCACCACCTAGAGGGATACAAATATGAAAAATCTATTAGTCAAAAAGGCATAAGAGAGTTAGAAGGTCAAAGGGTACAAAATGCCACTGGAGAGACTTATATAAGAGCCACCAGAATGCTTTGGGTGTTCTCAATTTTGTTTTGTTTTTACCTTCAGTTGTACTTGAAATGAAAGGGCTGGCACCATCCCTGGCTTTAGAAGCCTGTATGTACTGGCAT
The DNA here is from genome assembly GCF_030028045.1 of Hippopotamus amphibius kiboko. Taxonomy (NCBI): domain Eukaryota; kingdom Metazoa; phylum Chordata; class Mammalia; order Artiodactyla; family Hippopotamidae; genus Hippopotamus; species Hippopotamus amphibius. The sequence continues at coordinate 34,835,693 of NC_080194.1, read as the reverse complement.
AATGCTATACGATAAATGAAATAACACAGTATTACAATAAAGCAATGTTATTCAAACTTTTTTGACTATGACTCCAGAATGAAACGAAGTTTACATCATGAAGCAACAAACACACACATGATATGTATTAATATACATACATTTACTTAAAACAAAAATTTCACCAAAAAATACTTACCCTTACTATATGGGATATCTTCTCGTAAATTCTACCCTATATCATTAAAACCAAAAATGCTAACTGCAGACCTACTAATGGTCACGATTCACAGTTTGAAAAACATTACAATATAGTATAATGGGATGCAGAGCTCAATAGACATTAAATTACTATAAAGCCACTAGTGCTTTTTCTAAAAGTATACCACCCAAATATTGCTTTTCCCAAGGGATTAGGGAGAAGGGAACAAATTAAATGCACCTAAATATTTCAAACAAATTTAGTAGGAATCATGGGAAAATATGTGGGAAACATGATCAAGGACAACTCAATTGAATTCTATATTTACTGAGTAATCATGTTATACAAGGGCCTGAGGTACTGTGCAGGATAGAGATGAACCAGATGAAGCACCCATCCTCAAGGACCTTTCTGTCAAACATACAGGAAAAGAACATACACAAATAACAATCTCGCAGGAAGTTATTATCTGGGAGCCTCCAGCTTATGCGGTCTATCCATTCAGAGCACACTTGCACAGGATCCTGTTCACGTGTTCTAGACAATAGAATAAATTCTGTTCCAATTAAGTTTTTGGCTTAGAACCCAAAGGGGCTGGTGATTATTAAGGGAGATGCACTCCTCACCAACAAAGGATTGGGATGAACCTAAAGTCAGATAGTCCTTCACTCTAAATCAGCCCAGAGGCATCTCTAAAGTTCCTAAAAGGGTGCTTCCCTGGTGGTGCAGTGGTTAAGAATCTGCCTGCCAATGCAGGGGACATGGGTTCGATCCCTGCTCTGGGAAGATCCCACATGCTGTGGAGCAACTAAGCCTGTGTACCACAGCTACTGAGCCTGCACTATAGAGCCTTTGAGCCACAACTAGTGAGCCTGTGTGCCGCAACTACTGAAGCCCTCGAGCACCTTGAGCCTGTGCTCTGCAACAAGAAGCCACCACAACAAGAAGCCCACGCACCAGAACGAAGAGTAGCCCCCGCTCGCCTCAACTGGAGAAAGCCCGTGTGCAGCAATGAAGACCCAACACAGGCAAAAATTAAATAAATAAATAAATAATCAAATAAATCTTAAAAAGAAAAAAAAATAATAATAAAGTTCCTAAAAAAAGAGTTTATATTATATTAATTCTAAGGCACCTGCTCCAGAAACTAATAATGATTCCAGTCAGAGTTACTGCTTTTATAATTAAAACCTTCGCTTCCGTTTTCTCTCAGGTTTTGTCCATCACCATCATCAGAAGCCCACTTATTCTAATTTTCAACTTCTGACAAGATCCAACCTTCTTTGTTAGTAAAGCAAGTTCCACAATTTCAATTCCTCTCATTTCCAATCCCTTCTTTCAAATTGATTTTTCTGTAACTCTTTTCTGGCAAATTTCATCTCTCAAAATAGATTTGATAATCTTCACTAAAGAAAACTGGCAAAATCAGCAGGCAGCTGGTAATACCGGTAGCAACAAAGCCCTACGGCTATGTTGAGCTAGTCTCAGAGCTTTCACTAACACCTGCAAAGAGTGCAAAGAGCCTACCCGTGGCAAGCCTGCACTCACTGTACAAAGTAATTAAACAGCAAGCAGCTGACATAATATCTTGTCTACAGTCTGACATTCTCAGAATGTATTTTTAAACTGCATTCAGTTCTGGGAGAAGATAACTATTTCTTCCTCCTAAGCTTCTTCACTTTTAATTGTTGGTTTGCTCATTTCCTACTTAGTCGGCTAGAAAATCCCCTCAGTAAAAACCACGAAATATGTGAACATATACATGAATCAGGGCAGTCAGCAATGTCCCATATGAAAGCCTTTAGAGAAAGATGTTTTCCTAAGATGGCTACGAAGTGCCCTCGAAGACATGAAAGCAATTCAAAGGATGGAACAGGGGACTATTTAGGGGGAGAATTCTAAACAACCAGTGAGATGAAGAATGGAGCCAGAAGTGAACATGATGAGCTGACCTGGAGTGCAGACAAAGAGGGGGGAAGCCATGAACCACAGGGAGAAGTGGTCTTCAGATCCTCTGTCCCCACCATCACCTCTCCACCTCCTGCTCCTTCTTTAAACAAGCTGAGTAAAGAAGTCTTGTTAAAGAGGTCAGGAGTAAAGGCACAGCAGAGAGTGCCAATCTTAGACAAAAGTCCTTCTGTGTATTAGACTGGACCAGTAGCAGGAGCATAGTATTTTCACTGCAAGGGGAAGGAAGATGTATAAAGAAGAAGGATGAAGGCACTGAGAACAAACTGAAGCGTCAGAAAATAACAGAGGAAGGAGATCACAAACCTAAGATCTTTTTGTTAAAACAATTCAATCCTTCATCATTTACTGAGGGCTGAGTTTTTTGAGAAAAAGCAATAGAGACTTATTGCCTCAGAACATCTACATAGCCCCACCTCCTGAAACCTATATATGTGTCACGGGTCCCTTAAATTCTCAATTATTTAGACCTTTGGAAATTCAAACAATATCAGGAATATGACGTCACAACCACAACTGTCCTACTGTCCTAGAAACTACAACCAATAATTTTCCCAACACAAATGTCAGCAGGTCTGAATATCAGAACTAAGGCCCATTTCTAACAGCAACTTAAAAATTAGTCAACTAGGTATCAGTCTATCGTTGTGAATCTGCCCCCTGGAAAGTACAGTTCAGATAAAATCACAACAGATTTTTTTTTAAAGCCTGCATCCCTTATAAGGACTTCTAATAAGTTCTTTGTTTACCTGTTCTGCTTTGGCCAAGCCAGAAACAAACTGACATCTGTATTGCTATTAGCCTCTTGGTACTAGCTTAATTTAAATAATCCCAAATGAGGGATGCTTACGCTGAGAAGCTTCAAAGGAACGCCTAAACTCTGAAATGATTTACAAATTTTTGTATGATGCCATTTGCATTTTTCTGGAGAAAGAACACAATTTCTATCAGATCTTAAAGGATCTCATGACTCAAAAAAGTTAAAAACCACAGCTCCAAATGTTTCTCTTAATTTGGGCAGAAAATATTTTGACCACTTAAAGGTTAACCTAAATGGGCAGGTTTTCACACAGTCTAAAATAAAATACACATACTACTAAATAACTGCTTTCTAGGTTGATGATGACCCAAATTAGGACTGTTATTTTCTCCTTTCTTACCATAAGAGGTCTGTGTTGATTACTTCCTATATTCATGTGAACGAGCTAAAAAAGAAAAAATAATAATAATAACATCCTCAAAACTTCTGTCTGAAGTCCTCCGTAAGGTCACCTGAAAATGTTCACTGAGATCTAAAGTTGCACGTTTATATAAAATTTATTACATCTGTGTTTTCAAATGGTAGAGCAGATATGAAAAGGTAGGCCGCCAAACAGCTACCTGAGAAAGACCCAATATGGTTATATCTCAACCTGGTTTATGTTGAACCACACAAACCTTCTCCAGATCATAGTGTTAGCTTAGATTCAAGCACAATAAAAGTAACCACCATTTCCTGGGAAACTATTTATGGGACACATCTGATATACCTACATCTTGGATGAGATATACCAAATAAAATTAATATTTCAATTTCTAAACCTATCAGTAATCAGAGTTGGGATACACTAAAGGAGCTTCACATAAAATTTGAAGTTAAAAAAAAAAGGGACCTCCCTGGTGGCACAGCGGTTAAGACTCCGTGCTCCCAGCGTAGGGGGCCTGGGTTCAATCCCTGGTCAGGGAACTAGATCCCACATGCATGCCACAACTAAGAGTTCTTTCACATACAACAACTAAGGAGCCTGCCGGCCGCAATTAAGGAACACAAATACCACAACTAAGACCCAGAGCAACCAAATAAAGAAATAAAATATTTTTTTTAAAAAGAGCTAAGGACATTTTTATATCTGATCCCTTGGAAAAGATGGGGAGGATAATATAAATATCTGTGAAACTAAAACTAAAAAACAACAGCAATAAAAACTGACTTTTTCAAGAGAATAATTTATATCTAGTCTGATGGAAGTTGGGCTTCCAGCCATAGCAGAGTAGCTCCTATGAGACCAAATCTCTTGCAGATAACTATGAACTGCAGACAAAACATAAAAAACAACTACCTAAAGTTACTAGAAAACGAAAAGCAGGCATATTATGAAGGTAGATGGAGGGTCAACTCTTGGAAAAAGGTAACAACACTGGGTAAGTGTCCCCTCTTTATGGCTTTTGGCTAGGCAGGTCCCAGTCTGTGCCATGAGAGGCAGCTAAAATTCAGATAAAAATCCATAGTCTTACTAGCTTGAGGAACCAGAGGACAGACTTTTAAAGGCAACCACAACCGCTGGGTAGCAAGGGAAGGAAATCCCAGAGATAGCCAGAAGCAGGGTGCCCCAACTCTATTTATAAATGCTGCTCAAATCTCCGGCTGATCCCTGATCCATGCGTGCATGGAACAGAACCCAAGCAGCTAAGTTAGGGCTAAAAGAACTGAACTGAGATTTAAGCTGCCGCTCACTGTTGGGAAACAAAACAAACAAAATTCAGTGTTCTTTACAGAAAGGTGACGAATCCAATCTCTACAACATATCATACACAATGTCAAGGACATGATCTAAAATTGTTCAGCATATAAAAAAGAAAAAAGAAAAACATGACCCATTCTCAAGAGAAGAGTCAATCAAAAGTAACTGACTTTGCATTGGGATTAGCAGACAAAGATTTTAAATAGCGATGTTCATAATGAATGAAAAGACAGTACAATGAAATAGTACAGTTAAGTGGACGGGCTTAACAGCAGTTTGGAGATGCAGAAGAGTTAGTGAACTTAAAAACAGATCAACCAAAAAGTACACCATCTGAGAGAAAAAAGATTAGAGAGAGAAAGGGGGTCAAGGCTGGGGGGGACCCAAAGATATGTGGGGCAGCAAGTCTAACGTACATATAATTGGAGCCCCAAAGGAAAGGAGGGCAAATGAGGTAAAAAAGAATATTTGAAGAAATGATGATCAAATTTTCCCAAATTTGGTAAAAGATATAATTTACAGTCAAGAAGCTCAGTTGAATCCCAAACAAGATAAATACCAAAAAAACTCATACGCAGTCAAATTTTTGAAAACAAGAGAAAAAAAACTTAAAGAGAAAATCTTGAATGGAGCCAGAGGGGAAAAAAATACTTTAAGAAGAAAAAATGATTGATATTACTACTGCCATTTTATCAGAAACAATGGAGATTAGAAGACATGGAACAACACTTTGCAAGTACTAAAAGAAGAAAAGAAAAAGGCCTTGTCAACCTAGAATTCTATAAACAAACAAAAATCCTTCAAAAATGAAGGCAAAATTAAAACACTTTCAAGTAAAAGAAAACTAAGAGAATTCATTGCTACAGATCTGCACAAGAGTGGGAAGTGCCCATCCCAATAGCTTACATACTGTATGATTCCATTTATATAACATTCTGGATAGGACAAAATTATAGACATGAACAGATCAGTGGTTGCCAGAGGTCAGGGATGGGGGGGGTGGCTATAAAAGGGCAACCCCAAGAATTCTTGTGGTGAAGAAACTATTCTGTATCTTCACTGTATCAGTGTCAACATCCTGGTTGTGACAGTATACTATAGTTTTTCAAGATGTTACCATTGGGTAAAGGGTACAGGGTAATCTCCAAGTATTATTTCTTACAACAGCATACGAATCTACAATTAAGTCAAATAAAAAGTTTAATGTATTTAAAAAGTATATTTTTAACTTTAAAAGCGTGTCAAAAGTTGTTGTATAAGAAAGGGAGTTCAACTCGAGGATGGAAGATGCCTTAGAGGACTGGGACGGAGAGGGTAGGGGGGACTCGAGGGAGGATGGGGGGGAGTCGAGGGAGGGAGGGAATACGGGGATATGTGTATAAAAACAGATGATTGAACTTGGTGTATCCTCCCAAAAAATAATAAATAAATAAATTTTTTTAAAAAAAGGTGTCAACGTTGGGCTTCCTAGGTGGCTCAGTGGTTAAGAATCCACCTGTCAATGCAGGGCACACAGGTTCAATCCCTGCTCCAGGAAGATCCCACATGCCGCAGAGCAACTAAGCCCGTGCGCCACAACTATTGAGCCTGAGCTTTAGAGCCTGTGAGCCACAACTATTGAGCCCATGTGCTGCAACTACTGAAGCTCACAAGCCTAGAGCCCGTGCTCCGCAACAGGAGAAGCCACGGCAATGAGGAGCCCGCGCACCACATGGAAGAGCAGCCCCCCACTCACCGCAACTAAAGAAAGCCCATGCTCAGCAACAAAGACCCAACACAGCCAATAAATAAAAAACAAAAAAACAAACAAAAAAAATGTCAATGTTTTTAGCAACCTGCCAAGGTTTTAAAGCAGAGGCTTCAGGCAACACAATTCAAGCTTTCAAAGCTATACCTTGGACAGAACGCTCTGAAGGCAGCTGAGCTATCCCTCTTTCCAGGCCCGAGACAGAAGTGTCACACAAACTGCCTCACCTCACCACATCAACACCAATCCTATAAGGTCTACTTCACATTATCTACAGCAAGAGTAATGAAATTCTTCCCTCTGGCAATGAACATAACCAGGTTGTTATGCTATCCTTTGTATCCTGGCATCCTGGGATTTCCTAGAAGTGATCCCGTTAGTGACACTGGTCACCAATTCAGTGCCAGCGCTATATAATCAATTTCCTTCCTGCATTAAAAGATGTCACTATATTTTTCTTGTTACAAACATTTCTGAAACTGATTGCCCATCAGAATATTACTACTAATTCATACTTAGGTTTTCAGTGCATGTTGAAAACCAGCTGGTTTTATCTTAAATTCACTTGTTACCCCAGCGTTTTAACTCTCCTTGTCTTCTAGATAATTTCTGAATCCCTGTACAAATCAGAGATCACCTTCTATCATCTTTGACTAACAGGGCACAATGCAGTAAGAAAAGAGAATGCAAATTTCTAACTAAATTAACCTTGTTATTACTTTGAGATGACTACTTCATTACTATCAGCACTTTTTAAATATAGACAACTTTAAAACACACAGTAAGACAAGCAAGCAGAGTTTTGGTAGCTAAAGTAAGCCATCTTATACTACCCTCATCACTGTCTTCTTCCTCTCGTACACATAAAATTGAGGTAAATCCACAACTCCTGTAGCATAAAGTGTTCCTTGAAGAGACAGCCTATACCTGGGCCCACATCACCAGATGACTATGGTGCTTAGGAGTCAGACATTCACAAACAAATATCCAGAATGTAGATAGTGAGCAGCCCCTCACCTTGCATAAGATACAAGGCCTCTTCTAAGGCACTGTCTAACCCTGTTTACCAGGCTTTTCAATGAAAGAGCAACTGAATCTTTCTGTTACCCCGATGTGTTCCCCTGAGGCAGATTTGTACACTTTCTTTCTCAGCATATTTTCTTTGTTAGATAACTTCAGATCTGTGTATACAGCCACTACTTTTATTGATCCTTTGCCTCCTGCTTGACATCATCCAGGCACCATACCTAGTTCAACTCATGAACCTAGTATTCCTAAAACAGCTAAACTTCCCATGTACCCAATTTTAACAAGAGACTGAGATTTGAGAACCTATCCAGAGAGGACTGCTCCAAACCACAGCCAAGACAGAATAACTTCGGTAGCAAGGCATCAAGTATAGATACTGCCTCCCTTTCAGCCCAGCTGAATACCCTGCAGGGCACACATCTGTAGAGCTAATATCTTGAACTAAGATACGGAATTTGCTGTGTTTAGTTGGGGAAGCAAAAAGCTCTCAAATTCATAATGTTTCAGTCCAGACTGAAGAACCCAGTCCTATGAGTTGGAAATACACATACTGTTCTAAATAGAGTGAGGTCTCCCAGAGGCTTTATGTGTGTATACACAGGCGCTTTTCTCTATAAGCTGGGCCCTCCAGAAAACCAGGCTTAGGCAAATCCACTGCTCTGGAATCTCTAGATAAGAAGTAGTGGAGAACAAATCTGAGCAATGGTCCCCATGCTCTCCTCAATGTCAAATTTTAAAATAAGCAGCCTAGATTAAATGTAAGCAACTAGCCTAGAAGGCAGGAGAGAGGGTCAAGGTCCCACCTTGGCTACTAATTGTATGACCCTAAACAATTTACTGAGTTTCATGGGTCTCACTTTCCTCAAGTGAAAGATAAAGAAGCAGAGAACTAGTTGGTGATACGTATGGGTTTTCCCAGCTCAATCATTCTGTGACTTAATGACTGCTGGGCCTAGAGTCTGACCAAGCGTGGAAATTCTACCTTTCAAATTGTAAGTTCTCCCTCTATTGCCTCTCTCTTACCAAAATCCCACCAAAACAGTAGTAGAGGTGGGGAAGCATAAACCTGCAGAATGAAAGTGAAGATAATAGCAACAAAATTTTAGAAGCTGCAAAGCGATGGATGAATCGTTGTTATTGACAGTAGACTTGAGGTAACTAAATTACAACATAACCTCCAAAAAGCTCAGGAACTTGTAGCATCAGGTACTTATGGAAGTAGGGATTAAGACGAGGCTAAAAACAGAAGGACTGATTGAAAGTCTATTTAAGGACCAGCTGGCATCAGCTCATGAATAGATAAACAAAATGTTGTGTAACTACACAATGGAACATTATTCAGCCATAAAAAGAAGTGAAGTACTGTTACATGCTGCAACAAAAATGAACCTTGAAAACATTATGCTAAGTTAAAGAAGCCAGACACAAAAGGCCACATGCTGTAGAATTTCATGTGTATGAAATGCCCAGAATAGGCATATTCACAGAAACAAAAAGTGGTTGCCAGGGGACTAACTGCTAAAAGGTATGCAGTTTCTTTCTGGGATGATGGAAACGTTCTGGAACTAGATAGCATGATGGCTACACAACACAGTGAGTACACTAAAAACCACGGAAGGAAGTGTATACTTTCAAATGTCACATTTTATGTTACATGAATTATATCTCAATTTTAAAAAAAGAACCAGCTGGACCCCACCCCACCCCCACTCCATACCTTTTCCACTCCACCTGGCCTCTTCCACTCCAGAAGAAAACGAAATTTATTCTTTACAATGGATAAATAAAAGAATGAGAGGGGAGGACAATGTGGGTGATGGTGATCAAAAGCTACAAACTTCCAGTTATAAGATAAATAAGTCCTGGGGGTGTAATGCACAGCATGGTGACTACAGCTAACAATACTGCACTGTATATCTAAAAGCTGCTAAGAGAGTAAATCTTAAAAATTCTCATCACAAGAAAAAAAAACTCGTAACTATGGTGAGAGAGATTAACTAGACTTATTATGTAATCATTTCATAATATATACATATATCAAATCATTATGCTGTATACCTAAAACAATATATTGTTATATGTCAATTATATCTCAATTAAAAATAAAAAATAAAAAAAGGGACTTCCCTGGCAGTCCAGTGTTTAAAACTCCATGCTTCCATTGCAGAGGACATAGGTTCCATCCCTGGTCGGGGAACTAAGATCCTGCAGGCCGTATGGCGCAGCCAAAAAATAAATTAATTTTAAAAAAGAAGAATGGGTGTCTATACTCGGGATTGCACAGTTATCAAGCATTAACAGCTGAGAAACCACAGACACAGAAGAGAGCAAGGGTATCATTCTAAAAACAGGGAAATAAGAGAAAATTTACATACTGAGCATTGAGACCCTCAGTGCTCTTCCACTACTTGGCTCTCAGAAAATTGGCAGCTAGGATTATGCCCTCAAGGCAGAGATCTGAAGGAGCCTTTTATGTCAATCTGACCAGCACAAGAAAAAAGACCTAGAGATACTGATGGTACAAGGAAAAAACTATGCAGCCAAATCATTCTATAGTGAATCTCTCAGTAACCAAACCCCACCTATAAACACAGAGCTTCCAATCAGCTTCTTAGTGCATTATTCTTAGATGTAAATGCATTGCCTGAGATCATGAGGCATTTGGGAAAAGACTAAGATTAAAGAAAGACACCTCTAGCCAATCAATCAATCAATCAATCAATGCAACTTTGAGGAAATAGAAAATTATGTAGGAAAAGAAGCTTTGAAAATACTATCATCAGGCTTAGAAGCAACAACACCCCAGTAACAATGAGCACAACTAGCGCCCAGATCTTTTTTTCTCCAGGTTTGTTTGTTTTTTTGTTTTGTTTTCCTTCAGATCTTTATTGGAGTATAACTGCTTTACACTGTTGTGCCAGTTTCCGCTGTGTAACAAAGTGAATCAGCTGTGTTTATACATATACCCCCCACAGCCCCTCCCTTTTGAGCCTCCCTCCCATTCTCCCTATCCCACCCCTCTAGATCATCACCAAGCATCAAGCTGATCTCCCTGTGTAGTACCCAGATCTTGGTTTCTAATATTCTCCAATAAAAAGAACCAAGGCTGGGACTTCCCTGCCGGTCCAGTGATTACGACTCCACCTTCCAATGCAGGTGGTGCAGGTTCAATCCCGGGTCAGGGAACTAAGGCCCACACGCCAGATGGTGCGGCAAAAAAAAAGAACCAAGACTGCTTAGAGAAACAGCTGGTTCTTTGAGCAGGAAACATACAGGAAGAGCCTGGAGCATCATGCAGTGCCAGAAAATAAGAAAGTGCTCAAGAAAAACCCACAATGATGGGGGCACATCAAAGAGACACAGGAGCCAACTGAACCACCTTCCAAGGGCCAAAGCTAGAATAATCTGAACAACAAAATAAAGAAGTTGAGGGAATTCCTTGGCTGCCCAGTGGTTAGGACTCCATGCTTTCACTGCTGAGGGTCTGGGTTCAATTCCTGGTTGGGGAACTGGAATCTGGTAAGCCGCGTGCACAGCCAAAAAAAATAATAAAATAAAAAAGCTGAATTATAACCCAAGGAATAAAATAAATATCCACGAGGTGATACTAATATAAATAAATGATTAAATAGAGGGAGAATAGACAAATCTCCTGTGCAGCAGAATTCTAAATAATTTATACAGATACGCTGCTCTCGAAGAGGTGGAAAATAATTCCCCACTCCTTAAGGGTGGGCTGGCTCATAGGAAAAATCTGACAAATCTGACAAACATTGGAAAAATCTCACAAACGCTACCAGGAGATCAAGATTAACAAAAATGATAAGTCATGTTCAGAGTATGTGTGTATTCCTGATATAATATGACAAAAATGACATTTTACCTCTGTAGCCTTCCTCTCAAAAAACCACAACCCCAGTCTAATCACGAAGAAAAATCTCACGCACATCCCGACTGAGGGACATTCTACAAAACAGTTGACCAATATTCTTCAAAGCTGCCAAAGTGATCAAAAAGAAAACAAGCCTGAGAAACAGTTACGGCTAAAAGAAGCCTAAGCAAACATAACAACTATTTACAATATGGTATCCTGAATGGGGAATACTGGAACAGAGAGTTATGCAAAAACTAAGAAAATATGAATAAAGTATGGAGTCAGCCCAGGAAGTCAAATATCCAAATAATAGAATCCCATAAAAAGAGAACAGAGAAAATAAAGGGGGAAGATCTTATCAATAGAGTAATTCAACAAAATTTCCCAGAAATAAAGTGCATGAATTCCCAAATTTGAAAGTGCACTCCAAAGATCCAGCACAGTGGATAAAAACAGACCCACAATTTAATTATAATAATGTATCAATACTGGCTCACTAATTGTGACAAACATACCATATGAACGTTATGGTACTACTATTAGGGGAAACTGCATATGATGTATATAGGAACTTCCCATACTATCTTCACAACTTTCTATAAATTTAAATCTATTCTAAAATAAACAATTTATTTAAAAGATTTCTTAAATTATATCCCATTTAAACAAAATGTCCAGAATAAGCAAATCTACAAAGACAGAAAGTACATTTGTAGTTGCCTACAGTGGGGGGATATGGACTTCATGGTATGTAAATTATATCTCAATAAATTGTTTAAAAAAAATAAAGAGACAAATAACAAGAAGCTTGTGGAAATTTAAAAGGTGCTCTGCAAAAACTGAAATTAACCAAGAAAGATGTATATATGGTGTGAGAAATAACAGATGTCTGATGATTCATTTCCAAGGAATGTAGTAAAAGTTTCTGGACGTGACCAAAGGCTCCTACCAGAAAGTAAGGGGCTAAGGTTCCCGCCGAAAGTGACAGAACAAAGGGAGGCGGGGTAACACTCATGTCATCATAAGGGAAGTCTAAGCCCTCCAATCAAATAGTAACAAAGTACACATTGTAACCTCATTGGTAGGCAACCTTCGGAAAGCGGGTCAACCCTGTAGTACTCAGCTAATGAGGAACCAGGGGAGGGATTTGCGAACTAGGGGATAAAATGCTTGCCCTGGCTGTCCTGGGGTGTGCCTGTCCCAGACATCCACTCCCGCAAGACCGTTATTAAAGTCTTGCTTTGCTGTGCTCCAAGCTTCCGTGTCCTTTCTTTGGTAATTGGACAGGTGAACTTTGTTTACCACATATGGGATGCAGGACACTGGATCTATCACAAGAAAGGGTAGCAAAGTATAACTCCAAGATAAAGAGACAATCTAAGGTATTAGCTGTGCAATTGGCCTAGCAAGCCAAGATTTCAAACAATCCAGACTGATGGAGCTAGAGCAAGGATCCATAGTTTGTGTAAGATTCTCAAAGGGATCTGTGAATCAAAAACTACCATAAGCCACTGCTTTAAAGCATCCATTATAGGTCTCACCCAAGCGTCAAACCACAATAGACTACTACAACAAAAAAGAATTTTTCAGATGTTGCAAACCTCAAAGAGAAGAAATAACGAGAGTAATGTAGATTAACAGAGTTTTCCTAACTAGATATGATCATGTAGAAATAAAAGGAAAGAAAGGAAATAGAGGCACAGTTAAAGCACTCAAGAAGCCTGTGAATGTGACTTCAGATGAAACTTGATACCTTACTCTACAGAACTTAAGGCATCCTGAAGACAGTGGTATTTTATTTACATTTGTGATTTCCGTCCTACCTACCTCAAAATACAAAATGATGTATAAGAAAAATAACACAAAAATTTTAAATTAGAAGAACATTAGGGCTTCCCTGGTGGCTCAGTGGTTAAGAATCCACTTGCCAATGCAGGGCACACGGGTTCGAGCCCTGGTACAGGAAGATCCCACATGCTGCGGAGCAACTAAGCCCCTGCGCCACAGCTACTGAGCCTGAGCTCTAGAGCCTGTGAGCCACAACCACTGAGCCCGAGTGCCACAACTACTGAAGCCCGCACACCTAGAGCCTGTGCTCTGCAACGAAGAGTAGCCCCCACTCGCCACAACTAGAGAAAAGCCAGTGCACAGCAACGGAGACCCAATGCAGTCAAAAATAAATAAAATTAATTTAAAAAAGAACATTAAAGGAAGAAAAAAAAAAGAGAGATGTTAAGTACCTATGACATAACTTTCCCATAAATTGCAAAAAATTATAGTTTGCCTACAATATATATATTTTTTACTTAAATACAGTTGACTTACAATGTTTCAGGTATACAGCAAAGTGATTGTTATACATATATATATACACACACACATACATATATACTTTTTTCAGATTCTTTTCCACTATAGGTTATTACAAGATATTGAATATAGTTCCCTGTGCTATACAGTAAGGCCTTGTTGTTTATTTTATATATAGTAGTGTGTATCTGTTAATCCCAATTTAAATTCTCAATTTATCCCCTCCCCCACCTTTTTCCCCTTTGGTAACCATTAAGTTTGTTTTCTATGTCTAAGAGTCCATTTCCGTTTTGTAGTTAAGTTCATTTGTATCATTTTTTTTTTTTCATTTTCACCAAGAATTTTATTGAACAGGATATTCATCCTTTTGTTCCACTACCTTCTGCCATTTTTCAGGCAACGTCATAATTCCATCTTCCCAAAACTTTTTATCTTTTTGAGAAAAGAACTCTTTCAGGTGCCTTTTACAGTCTTCCAGGGAATTGTAATTTTTTCCATTAAGCGAATTTTGTAAAGACTGAAATAAATGGAAATCTAAAAATATGGAACGCTTCACGAATTTGCGTGTCATCCTTGCGCAGGGGCCATGCTAATCTTCTCTGTATCGTTCCAATTTTAGTATATGTGCTGCCGAAGCGAGCACCATTTGTATCATTTTTTAAGATTCCACATATGATATTTGTCTCTCCTTGTCTGACTTACTTCACTTAGTGTGATAATCTCTATGTCCACCCATGTTGCTGCAAATGGCATTATTTCATTCTTTTTTTATGGCTAAGATTCCATTGTGTATATATACCACATCTTCTTTACCCATTCATCTGTTGATGGACATTTAGGTTGCTTCCATGTCTTGGCTATTATAAACAGTGCTGCTATGAACACTGCGGTCCATTACAATATATTTGTAAGTAATTCAACACAGAAAAAATTATGGAAAGAAATATACGAAATATTAAACATGGTTATATTCTAGAAGGCTGGACTGGGTGATCACTATTTTTTTCTTTATGCTTTTATCTACTTTTTAAATTCCCTACTTTGAGCACCTATGATCTCAAAGAGATTATACTAAAAAATATGCATAATTTAATAGCAGATTTCTCTCGAGCTGGTAAAGAAGAGATTTTTTTTCAACTAGGATTTAGAATACTAATTTAATTCCTAATTTCTACACTGCAAAACTTAATATTAAAGTACAAGGATTACCAAAAAAAAAAACCCTCTTCCTATTTATATGCACCAATTTAAAGGTGAATACTAGAAGATTAATATATCATGTAGTTCTTTTAAACCAAAGAAACATGTATTAAAATAGTCACACAATATTAACACAGTATTTGAAAACTGAACAAAATTTTAAATTTAACTCAAAGCCAAAACAACTGTGGGAGTCCTGACTCATCACCTACAAAGGGATTTGCATAACTACATTATTCATTGACAGCAAAAAGGAAAATAACCATCACTCCCTGCCTTGTTACTAAAATCCCTCTTGGGAGTAAAAAGTATTTGAAATTCATAACGCAGTACTACCTTATAGTGAAAAATCTACCAAGACTTTAGATTTAGTTTCCAACTTGAGTCAACATTGTTCTCCCTTCCCAGATTACCACAAGTGAGTAAAGCAGGGTGCCCTCACAAATAAAATTTCCTCCTTCCCAGATTTCTGCTCACCCAATAACCACTTTCTCTGTGTTTTTGCAAAGATTTCCGAAGTGGAAAATACAGATCTTTTTCCTTAAAGCCCGCACTGTCAAAGTTTTCTATATATCTTTTTTAAGTCTTAGAAAATGAAAAGCATTCCTCTTGAAAAACTCAATTTCATGAATCCAAACCTTCCATAATTATCCACACATTACTCCTGCGCATCTCCTCCTCTCTTGGCATTATATGGAATGAGAAAGCTTGAATGAAAAAAATAAAAGAAAAATCATAGATACCACCTGAAATCCACTGAAAACATTTCCACATAGTATATTACTTCATTAAGCTTCACCACAACCCTCAGAGGGATTTTACAGATAAGGAAACTGGCTCAGGGATAAGTTACCAATCGGTATAAAGCAAAATGGGATTAGAAACCCCTCCATACACCCATCCAATGTTCTTTACACCTGCTACACAAAAGTGTATGTCTTTTAGAATTTTAGAATTTAGAGCAGTCAAGAAGTACAATCTTGATGTAAAAGTAAGTAATATTCATCAAAAGGCTAAAAAGCCTAAAACCCCAAGTCCTCTACTGCGATACAGAGCAGTATCCTCAACCCACAGGTCATAAGAGGGGCTCCTCCCCAACTAAAGAAATCTAAATCTCCTGGATCACTGCACCAAGCACCATCAATCTTCAAGTTGCCATACTCTTTAGCAGTTAGGACAAAGATGGCCCCTCAGAGCCTTCTCTTGGTACTAGAGATCCACAGAGAGTAATAAATGAAGTTAAACTGGGGGCCCAACCTGCCAGTAACTCAGCTTAGTAGGAGGAACATGAAATCACAAGGCTAGGGCCTTCTATCTGTCCTTGGAAGAAAACCAAGACTAAAAGCCACCACTTTTGCCAAAGTTTTAGATGAAAAGCTTCTTAGAAAGAGCCCAAGGAGCAAATGCTACATCAATTTTTCTCTCTCTACCTTCTCAATGTCCATTGTCTTCTATATCTCTTATACTCTCTTATCTGGATAGACTATGAAAATGAATCAGTTCCATTTAGATCAACAACCCTACAAACACTGATCCTACTTTTCCTAGAAAATCACAGGTATGCTCAAATGAGGACCCTAGCAGAGTGACTAACAGGGTGGGAACTTTCCTGCAACAGAGCTATTTTTAGAGGCAACAGTGGCAGCTGATAGTCTTCAAGCCATTACAGTCAAATACCATCATTTCTCTTTTTCTCCCCAACTATTATTTTTCACACGGTCTGTCTGGTATATTCTTGTTTATTTTACTTGTTCCTCTACCTAATTCTTTAATCCTAGCTTCCATTACTATGCTCTAAATAGCTTATGTTACGGCCAAATAGGATGACTCAACATTGCTTAAACACCCATAGTTCCCCGCTCATCCACCTTTTACCTGCCCCATTCACATCCTAAGGTCTAAGTTGTTCCTATCCTTCAAGACTTCATTCAAAGGCTGCCTTTATTATGTAGCTAACTCTCTAATTGAGCTAAACAGCCGTATCTTAATAAACTGACTTCACTGAAGGCAAAATTTACAGTTAATACATTTCCATCCTTCCACCTGTTTCCAATGAAAGCTCAGTTCTTTTGAATAGACCAAATTTATCCTTTTTTCCAGACTTAACATGCCCTAAAATGTTGGTACAGCAGTCAGAGAATTAAACACTGAAATGGTTCCAACACACAAAGTGACACCTTTGAAAGAAGCTCAACCAAACTAGCACATCACAAAAGCTGTAAAAAAAAATCCTTTGATCTGCTAAAGCCACTAAAATTCTACCCAAAGGCACCAAGAAAAAATAAATAGCACCCACTAAAATAGCACTCAAATAGCATTTTTTCAAAAAGCTATTTCTCATAGCAGAGCTACTAACAACTGCAAGAAAAAGAAGAAAAGCAAATGCTTAACAACAAGAAGATAGTTTGATATATTAAGGCACTGGAATACAATCTAACCATTAAGGCAACACACCTAGGAAAAGAAAGAATTCCTCATTAATTACAATATTAAGTACAATTGGATTAAGAAGTCTAAATACAAATGTTGATCAAAATTTTTAGAGCCAATGGCTCCCAACTAGAGGCCCATAAATGAAATAGTGATGATAGGGGCATCATTTTTAATATTTCAAAAAGCTATACTATATAAAAGTATTATATGAACTAAAAGGTTAAATTCCTTTGCCTTTGGCTGGAAGTACAGACATGGCTGAGAGAGATCATGGGTTTGATTCCAGACCACCACAATAAAACGAGTATCACAATACAGTGAGAGTGCGTCACATGAATTTTTTGGTTTCCCAATGTGTATAAAAGTTATGTTTACACTACACTGTAGTCTAATAAGTGTGCAATAGTATTATGTCTAAAAAAACAATGTACATATCTTTTTTTTTAATTAATTAATTTATTTGGCTGCACAGGGTCTTAGCTGTGGCACACAGGATCTTCCTTGCCAAGCGCAGGATCTTTTAGTTGTGGCATGCAGGCTCTTAGCTGCGGCATACATGTGGGATCTAGTTCCCCGACCAGGGATCAAACCCGGGCCCCCTGCATTGGGAACGCAGAGTCTTAGCCATTGGACCACCAGGGAAGTCCCCAACATATATTAATTGAAAATACTTATTGCTAAAAAATGCTAACCATCATTGAAGCCTTCAGCAAGTCAATCTTTTTTGCAATAATAACATCGAAGATCAGTAATCACAGATCACCAGAGCAAATACAATAATAATGAAAAAGTCTGAAATACTGCCAGAATTATCAAAATGTGAACCAGAAATATGAAGCGAGTAAATGCTATTGGAAAAATGGAGCTGACAGACTTGCTCAACGCAGGTTGCCATAAACCTTTGATCTGTAAAAATGCACTGTCTGTGAAGCCCAATAAAGCAAAGGGCAATAAAATGAGGTATGCCCATATCAACCCAAAGCTGTACTTCTAAGTATTGCAAGGCAATCAGAAATTATGACTGCCAATAATATACCTTTGAGAATTTTTAAAAGTCCCATTATAATTTTATAAATGTGGGGGGAGAGGGTTAAAATACATAAGCTTTTTCTAACTTTTGATTATGAAAAGTACAATTACCATGTATCCATCACCCAGTTTCAACAAATACCAATGCATGTCCAATCTTACTTCATATCTGTACACCCCCATACCAAATTATTTTAAAGCAAATCTTGACATTTTATCTACAATATTTTGGCATGTGTCTCTAAAAAATTAGACCTCTTTTTTCTTTTTACATAACCATAATACTATTAACACACCTAGAAAAGTTTGACCAAAAGAATACTTAATGCGAAATATCTAGTCAGTGCTCAAATTTCCTTAATTGTCTCATAAGTGTTTTACTACATAATGGTCTTTAATAATTAAAAAATTTTTTTTGTTTCCGGGAATTTTTTTAATAAAATTGTTTAAGAGCATGAGGAGAAAAAGAGGCAATTTCTCTGTATGAATAAACCAGAAACAAATTATAGAAACTTCAGGTCTGGCATAAGATCAGGAAAGAGGGATGGTTGGAGTTAGACATGATTCTCAAAATATTTAACAATCAGTACAATGTGGGCAGCAACCAATCAGGACAAATGCTAGCCACACACATATGGTATACAGACTGGATATCAACCCTGAATAGAGCCTTAACTAAAGAACAAGCAGAGAGGCCGCAGGAACTGGCTTCCCATGCTGAAATTCAACCCTGTCTGCAGCGGAACAATAAGCTACAACCACAGCAGTCACAAGCAAAGTTACCACAAGGTCTTGATAAACATATCTTCTACTTGGCATAGCTGTTAACTGCTGGATCACTATAGCCTGCAAGTGTTCATCCAAGCATCTATCATTTGAACTAGGCAAAGAAAGAACCCTCTTTTAAAGCAAACAGCATGGGAAAGCAGAAAGAGTTCTTGATTCTAGCATGACCTAGAATACAGGCTGTCTGTCTCTAAAAAGTTAAAACCATAATATCTGGCACGGATAACTGAGTAAGTTAACACCTGAACCTACTGCTTGTGGGTCACAGCTTTTCTTCAGTTTTTTTAGCTTGCTAAAGAACATAAAAGATAGTCTTATATGATTATTTAGAATCCTTTCATAAACATAGGGTGTGCCCTGATCATTTTAAAGTAAATGTAAAACAACATACCTAAAGAAAAGCAAGAGGGAGAGAGCTCTTGAAAAGACGCAAGAAAGCCTAGAATTCTAGGCCTGGTTCAATACACAATCTTATGTAAATCACTTTTATCCTCCTGGAGTCCAGTTTCTCCACCTTCATGTAAGGTACCTGCCAATTCCCCCAGTCTCACCTGCTACCATCCTGCTCTTCCTCTTTATACACTATCTCTACTAACCCACTTGTAGTTCCTCAAATATGGCATGCTTTTTCATGCCTTCATTCTTTTTGTATATGTTATTCTCTGCCTAGAGTGACCTTAACACCATTCGTTCTTTGCCTGCTTAGCCAAAATTTACACTTATTCAAGTGCATGCTATCAAAATCTACAGTAGTCCAACAATGTTGCCGTTTCTCCATCTCCAGGTTCTTCTGGAACTCTTCTGTGGGAGCTATTGTCAGAGCTATTTACTGGTCAAAAAACAAATCTGCTCCTCTGAATGTAGTTCATATGATATTTTCAGGTCCCTCACCACCCTAGCTCCTAGAACTGAAATCATTACCCTATCCAGGTGTGGTCTACACTAACATCGTTTAAAAAAGCACTATCCACTCACTCTTTCAACAACATCTATTAATGCAAGCTAAAACCACAACTTTCTATCAACAAAATCACACTTTTGCCATAAATCCAACTTGCAGCCAGCTATAAGCCTTACATTTTTGTGTTGCTATTAAGCCATGCCTCCCTTCCATACTTCTACATCACCTATTTCTTTTTTTTTCCTTTGGGTTTTTTTGTTTTTTGTTTTTGATGGCTTCATGCGGCTTGAGGGATCCTACTTCCCCAGGGCCATGGCAGTGAAAGCGTCAAGTGCTAACCACTGGACCGCCAGGGAACTCCCTGCATCACCTATTTCATCATATAGCCCAAATCTCTTATTACCGACTATATCTTAATCATTCCCTTCAAAACATTCTTGAATCAAAAAATCATAGCTAACAGTATTCCCCTCTTCTACCAGTCTACTCCCTTAATAAATAAAATGTGGGCAGTTAAGTCACTTACATATTCCTAGTGGGCCCGTGTTGGCTCTTAATAATGAGTTTCCTTTTCTAAATCCTCATACTACATCCTTAATAAACCATTCAGATTTTAACTAGGAATATGTCAAGCTCTTACCTTCTCCTCAGACTTGAAAATATGTCTTTTGTGGTAATTCTATGATTCCTTAAAGGTTACTGACAGTGACTAAATGCTAATCATCCCAAAATTCTTTCAGAACTCTGGGGTGTAATTTAGGTCAGGAGGCTTGAATTCATTCAGAGGTATTAAATGCTCTTATGTAAATGCTTATTGATATCAGGTTTCAGTCTCCTCTTACCAATTCAGTTCTATCCTTGCCAATCTACGATAATTTACCATGACAATGGCTGCAGGGGTGGGAGGGGGGAGCTTCTGGGGCCATTTCAGGCTTGGAGATATTTTTTTCAAATGTGGTTATTTGGGATTTCACATTTAGAGTATCACCCAGTATAAAATATCCTTCTCGAAGAATATTTTATTTATCACAATAAAAGTTTTTTTTTTTTAGGGTTCTTCAATGCAAACCCATAAAACTGTTAGAGGAAGAGGAGATGCTAATTATAACACAGTTCTTACCACAGCAGCAAAAACCAAACTAGCCAATCTATTCCAAATGAGACTAAAGAAGAATTCTGAAAATGAATACACTTCTGCTACCACAGAGAGGGAAGAAAATGTGCCAAGCCAAAAATTTCAATTGTCTCTCAAGGTGAAAATATCCCCAAAATCCATCAACATATCAACCCACAGATATTTACTCACTGTGCAAGGCATTTAATCAAAACAATTCATCCAAAATCTAACATCATACTCACACCCTCGCAACAAATCCAAGCTATAAATATAAGCACAGACATGTTTTCTCCACTCAGCCACCATGGGATAGCGACCTTGTCTAACCCAAATTCATCCATTCTATGACATTACTACTTGATTCCATACTCAAGCAATTTATCTATCCATCTTCATTGAGTTCCTACTATGTAGCACACAGCTCTATGCTGCTAAGTGCTATAGAGACATAAAAATTTATCATTCAAAACTAACCCCTCCTGGAATTCATGAACACATTTGAGTAAACTTGTATCTCATTTTCCAGGCAGACAGGCCTCACAAATCTGAATGGGCCTCTCATCCAGATGAAGCTGTGGTATAGATACTATAATAGTGGAAAAAACAGAACTTTAATGACAGCTAATCTAAATTCAAATACTAGTTCCATCTCTTGTTGAATTTTAAGTAACCTGCCCAAGGTCTCTCTTCTATAAATCTCAATTTCCTCCTCTGTAACATGGGGATAATAATACCTATTTCATAGGCCTATTGAGAGGACTGAGTGTGTATATAACTGTAAAGCATATGGGACGTACTTGTATGGAGCACAAGAGGCTAAAAAAAGCAGCCATACATCCAAGAATAACACCTAAATCTTTAACCCTGAAAATAAGACACAGAAATGCCCTGGAAATTCCCAAATGCTTCCCCAAAAGGATGCCTCTACTGCATGAAAGTGACAGCATATATCTGCTTCACAGAATGAGTACCAAAGCAGAACCCAGAACAGGAAACACGCCTGTACCAAGAACAGTAACCTGTCCCTAAATCCAAATTTCAAACCACAGCTTACAAGGAAGCCCTCAGCAGTCTTCTTTCCCAGGGTGCACAGATTTAAGAATCTGGGAGCCTCCTGTCAGGTTGCCCTCAATAACAGAAGAGAATTATCTTCACCCTTAAGGGCCTTTATGGCAATAACTTTTTTTTTATAGTTTCCTAAGCCACTAAAATGTTACCATTTGGTACTAAATCAAAGAACAATGACTAGCATTTGTTTTCCTAACTGTGTATTGAAAGCACTGTACTGGTCATATCAAAGCCTTGGTTGTACTTCAGGCCCAGCTGTGACAGCAATGGAAATGTTTCTCTTTCACTCTACAGAATACTGATAAATGATGCACACACGCAACACACAGACGGGGGAGCTTTTTCAGTCAGTATAGAATAGTGTTACAGCACAGTGCTTAAGAGAGTTAGTCCTGGGACTGCAGATCTAAATGTGAAAGGTAAAACAACAAAAGCTTCAGAAGGAAACACAGAACATCTCTGTGACCCTGCAATAGCAAAGATTTCTTAAACAGAATACAAGATGCATGAAACATAGAGAAAACTGATAAAATGAACTATATTATAACTAAAACTTTTTGTTCTTCAAAAGTCACCATGAAGAGAATGAAAAAGAAAGACACAAATCATATATGTATTACACTTGTAATATGTATAACTGAAAAAAGAATCATATCTAAAAACATAAAAGAATTCCATTAAATCAATAAGGAAAAAGAAAGACCACCTAAAAGGAAAAAATGGCACAAGACCTGGATACTTCTGTAAGGAGAATACACAAATATCTGATAAACCTTTGAGAGGTACTCAACTTAATTAGTCATCCATAAAATGCAACAGCAATACATAACCACTAGAGCAGCTAAAATGAAAAGGAAGGAAAATGCTGAGTGCTGGTGAGGATAGGGAGCAACCTACACTCTCAAGCACTGGAACTGAGGATGTAAATTGATCCAACTACTGTGGAAAACAGTATGGCAGTATCTACTAACGCTGAACATAAACCTATGACCCAGCAACCCCACTCCTAGGTATATACTCAACAGGACAAAGTACAGGTTCACAAAAAAGGCACATACAGGGAATGTTCATAACATATCACTGTTGTAACACTCAAAATCTAGACACTACCCAAGTGTCAACAACAGTGGAACTGAGAGATAAATTACGGAATAGTTTACACGATAGGAAACACTGCCATGAGAATGAACAAACTGCATATAATAGTATGAATGAACCTCTCAGACATAATGTTGTGCAAAAAGAATCCAGACACAAAAAAGCACATAGTGTATGGCTGCATTTATATAAAGTACAAAGACAGGCAAAACTAATTTATACTGTTAGAAGTCAGAGCAGTGGTTACCTTTGGTGGGTGGGAGGGCAATCACTGATTGGAAGGAGCACAAGGAAGGATTCTGGGGTTCTGGCAACATTGGTGTGCTCAGTTTGTGAAAATAAATCACAGTGTGTACTTTGACACGTGTACTTTACTGTGTTTGTTTATTTCCTTAGTAAGGTTTTGTTTTGTTTTTTAAAGAGTATACTCCAGATTCTGACAGATCTGAGTTCGAACCCCAGCCTTTCTATATATTAGCTGTATAGCCGCAGGCAAATTATTTAACTGTGTTGTGCCTCAGTTTCCTCATTCATAAACGGGAAAAACAGAATTTTGTCATATGGTTGCTAACAGGCCCAAATGAGATAATGTATGTAGTACTACAAGTGTGAGTCAAAAATTATCCACACTCTGGCTGTAGTATTTACTTTAAGTTTTAGAAAAGACAATTACACCATTTTTCATTGTAATCTCCTTACTTTTCAATACACTTTGTCCATCTGTCAACAAGCTTTCATATTCCCTCATTAAAAAATGTTTTAGGCTGAGCTGCGAGCCACGAATGCACCACTGTCTTGACTTCTTTATCAGAAGTGAATCTTCATCCTCGTAAGGCTGCTTTCAGGGGACCAAACAGGTGAAAGTCCAATGGATCAAGATCAGGACTATAGGGACAACTCTTTAATACCTCAAAACGAAGTTTTTGCAGCATGTCGACAGTGTGGGCAGAAGTGTATGAACATGCACACCCTCGGACCAAAAAAAACAAATCCCTGCACGCTGCTCTTCTTTGTGGCAAATCACAAGTGGGGTGTCCATTTCTGCTCTCACTGCAGTTACAAATGAACTGATGTTCACACCTGCACAGCAGTGACTGGGGAGACAGTAGCCTTGAACGGAAAGCGCTGTTAAGACAGTGCAGTCAACAGAAGTTTTAATATAACTATAGTGCGTATAATTTTTGACTCACCCTCGTGTTACCCCATTTCCACTTGCTATGAATGTCAAAATTATATAGAAAGTTAAGTGATGCAAAGAATAAAAATGTTAGTAATAGCAAACATTTAATGGATACTCACCATGTACCAGGCACTATTCCAAGCCATTTAATGTTTTAACTTATTTAATCCTACAAAAACCCTAAGAGATAGGTTTTATTTCCACTTTAAAGATGAAATAACTAAAACATAGAGAAGTAAATCACCCAAGGTCACACAAACAGTAAATGGAGGATCTGAGTTTGTAATCCAGGTGACAGATATAACTTTTAGGCTACACTAGATCCTTTATTATCCTGGCAGAGACCCTCAGTTTTAAGGGAAGGAGACCAATACAGATATAGATATGGATTCACAAATACTTACTTCTTTAACAATTTGCACAGTTTGTATATCATATCACGGGAAAAAACACTCACCTAAGAATTAGGGACTCCCAAATTCAAGTTTCAGTGCCAGGTTAACTACCCAGTTGTGAGAATTTAGACAAGTTATTCAAAAACTTCCCAGCCACACTTTCTTCCTCTGTAAAATGACAGGTTTGGAAAGTCTAACTAGCTCTTGCTTCTATTCTATGAGCCTTCATGGCCTATTTTAAAAGAATATAGCATAGGACTTCCCTGGTGGCACAGTGGTTAAGAATCCAGCTGCCAATGAAGGGGACACGGGTTTGATCTCTGGTCTGGGAAGATCCCACATGCTGTGGAGCAACTAAGCCTGTGTGCCACAACTACTAAGCCTGCATTCTAGAGTCTGTGAGCCACAACTACTGAGCCCACAAGCCACAACTACAGAAGCCCATGCGCCCTAGAGCTCACGCATCGCAACTTCTGAAGCCTGTGAGCTCTAGGACCTGAGTGCCACAGCTACTGAGCCCATGTGCTGCAATTACTGAAGTCTGCACTCCTAGAGCCCGTACTCCGCAACAAGAGGCTACTGCAATGAGAAGCCCCCGTTCACTTCAACTAGAGAAAGCTCGCGTGCAACAATAATGACCCAATGCAGCCAAAAATAAATAATTTATTTTTTTAAAAAAAAGCACACACAGACGATTCAAATTACAAACACAAAGGATTAATAAATAGCTTTTTTTTTAAATCTACTTTGGTAGTCAAAGAAATACAGATTAAAACATAATGATATCCCAAAAAAACCCAAAATAACAAGAATTAGTGAGGATACAGAGAAAGTAGAGCCCTCATGCATTGACAGTGGGAATGTAAAATGGTGCAATCACTGTGGAAAACAGTTTGGTAGTTCTTCAAAAGGTTAAACATAGGGTAACCAAATGACCCAACAATTCCACTCCTGAATATATACTCAAAGCGGTGTCCTAACAAAACCTTGCACACAAATGCTCATAGCAGCACTATTCATAATATCCAAACAGTGGAAAAAACACAAATGTCCATCAATAGATGAATGAATAAACATCCATACATACAATAATGTCCATCTAATGGAATATTATTCAGCGATAAACAGGAATGAGGTCCTAATTTATGCTACAACATGGAAAAACCTTGGAAACATTATGCTAAGTAAAAGAAGCCAGACACAAAAGACCATATACTGCACAATTTCATTTACATGAAATATTCAGAATAGGCAAATTCAAAGAAACAGAAAGCAGATTAGAGGTTGCCGGGGGTTGGGGGGAGGGAGGAACAGGGAGTGACTGTTCAATGGGTACAGGTTTCCTTTTGGAGTGATGAACATGTTATATATATCATAATGGTGATGGCTGTACAATATTGTGAAATGTACTAAATGCCACTGAACTGTACATTTTTAAATGGTTAAAATGGTAAATTTTATGTCATGTGCAATCTACCCCCCCCAAAATATATATATATATAAATGATTAAATGATGGCAAGCTAGAAGTGAGCATAAATTGGTACAACACTTCCAAGAAGAAATTACATTACATATGAAATGTGCTTAAAGGTTCATCTACTTTGACTTAATAACTGGCTTACTGTTATATATACTAAAGCAACAGACACAGATTTATATAAAGTATATATATTGTAAAATTATTTATCATAAAAAAGTATATACAAACCACCCAAGTGCCAAGTAATCATTAAAAGTTTTACAGTTCACTCATACTTTGGAATCAAATAACAATTAAAATCATGTTTATGAAGAATATCAAAGGGTATGAGAAAAACATTCAAGACATTTTAAAAACATGGAAAAATGATCAAAATATAACAGTAAATTTAAAAAGCAGGATACATTTTTTTCTCTTATGATCTCAATTCTATAAATCTATATTAGTGTACATATTTTTTTTCACTGCCAGTGTTTTTAAAGTATTTCCTGACAATCAAAATATTCCTAAGAGATAGAATTGCTGCAAATCAATGAGAAAAAGATAAACAACACAACAGAAATATGAAAAGGACTGAACAGGGAATTCACTGAATAACAGACACGTATATGAAAAGATGCTCAGCCTCACAAATAATTAAATTTAGATTAAAACAGACATTTTCTTCTTAACAGATTGAAAACATTTTAGAAAAGCAGTTAATATTTTGTTACAGATGTAGAGAAAAAATTGGTAGACTCTTACTGTTGGTGAGTCTAACCTTTTGAAGAAGGCAATTTGGCAATATCTATTAAAACATAAAATGTACATTATTCCTTGGACTCACAAAGGCTAGTTTTAGCAATTAATCCCATAGAATGATTCCCACAAGTGTAAAAATACATGTATAGGATATTTGATAAAAGAAAAATTTGAATATATTCACCAGAAAGATCTCTGTATTGATGTGGGATATTTTTTATGTTATTTATAAATATACAGCATGTTATAATTTGAAATAAATCCCCTTTTTACTTCAGCTTGTTTGAATGAGTTTCTGTTCCTTGTAATTAATTAATTCTTAACTAGGCGCAATAAAATTTTAGGAGAATATGCAGTTTATTGTATGTCAATTGTATCTCAATATAAGTTCTTAAAGAAAAAATAAAATAAAACTATAATTGCTGTGGGGAAAAAAAATTCAGGAGAATACTTCCTGATATTGAGAAATACTCATGATAGAACATTAAGTGAAAAAGAAAATCAAAACACAAAATGTTTACATTTCACCTTATCACAGTATGTAAAAGTATATACACATACACCCACATATAGTAAAAACTGGAAAGAATATTGGTGATGATTATACACATGTAAACATATATAAAAATACATCAAGCTATATACTTAGAACTTGTGCTTAAGGTAGACTGCAATACAAATTTTTAAAAACTGGAAGGAACTACAAAAAGACATCAAAATGCTATGAGCTTAATGCCGAATAGTCACTCATGAGTGATTTATTCCTGTACCTTTCTATAATTTCTAAGCTCCTTATAAGAAATATGTACTTTATAATTTAAAGTTTTATTTTCAGAGAGAAAAAAATACCACTCCTTACATGGCTGACCTTCAAATATGTTTTTTCCAACCCTCAGAGTCAGTAACTTATGTATAGGCCAAAGGTATTTTTGTACATATTAAATGAGCATTGAACTAATCAATGAATAAATCAGAGAGACTATGTTTTTGTTCAGGGTCACACCCTGAGCTAAGCTCTCTACAGCAAATTTTGCAAGACATTAACTACAAAGCTAGAAAACAGAACTCTTTCCCTCTCCTGAACCCCAACAACACCTCATTATCTGCTCCTCACTTAAGGAACTGATTCTTTTCTGCAGTTATTGGTTTATATGTGCCTTACTGGTCAGAAGACTATGAGCTACAAGGACAGTAACTCTATCTCACATATCTATGCAAACAAGTGTTCCACCCATCACTGCTGGTCTTTCAATAACAAAAAGGTATATATATGGTAGAGGACTTTAGAGACAGGGAAAAGAGGTTTCCAATTCTTGCTATATGAACTCAAGCTTGTTATTTAAATTCTCTGCACTTTAGTTTCCTAACCTGTAAAGTGAGGATTAATGTCATTTGGTACCTAGAATTGAAATGTATTCAATAAACAATAAATGGCTATTAATTATCAGGGATGAAACAGCTTACCCTAGCCTCATCTCCTTGCCTGTGTTCTCCATTACCTACAGAGTACTTGTGAGCGTGATGGTCAGCTGAGGCTAGCACAAAAGTGGGTAGAACAAAGTAACTGGTCCTTACGAAGACGAACTCAATGACCCCGGCCTCATTAAGTTCATCACACTCATAACCTACTTAGCGAAGCAGCCAACAGAGCTAGACCAGCAGACCAAAAATCCTCCACAAAACATTAAACATTCTTCTAGAAGATAAAACTACAAATGCTTAAATACCAACTTTCCACACAATAAAACTGCAGCAGAAAGAATGTATTTCATAGAGATGTGAGCAAATGGGGATAAAAAAAGAATACTAGCTAATTACTTAGCAAAAAAGGGATGAAATACCATTTGAACACACAGAAGCTCGGAGTTAAGCAAAACTGGTTGGATGTCAGTTTAGCAGGGATACTTCTAGGTATTTGTTTTATTTTTCCCAACGACAGACTGTGATCCTAAGTCCAGAGGACTGGTTAAATAAACTAAAACTAGATTCAAACAAAACAAAAAAACTATTATTAGATAAAACAAAAAACAAGCAAAAAACTATTATTAGATAATTTAGCTTCATACATTAAAAATTACAAAATAATCACAGTGCAATACAAAATGCTTCTCCCATCACCATCTTACCTCTAAATCTGACGTTGGCCCTCAGCTTTTTGAGTACGGGAAAACAATCATTGCTACTCTTTTCTTTTACAGACCTCTACCTTCTTTATTACTCAGCACTTGGAAAAGTTGTGGAAGTGTGACTTCTTTAAGTTCTAAAAAGTTAACTACTATGCTTTATATCAGAAAAAAAATGTATCTATGATTACATACAAGTCTTTGAAAATCTGAATAAGCAGCCTTTACCTTTTGATAATTAATACAAATCTTTATCAAATACCTAGTATGTAAAGCATTTCTTCTAGCAAAGCTAAGAAATTTGTCTACCTGACTCTGGAACAAGAGAAATTATAACATAGTTCTGTAATGTTTTAATCTGTATAATAACCTATGGTTTTTATAATCAGGAAAAAAATTTTAAATGTAATTGTCAGGACTTCCCTGGTGGGGCAGTGGTTAAGAATCTGCCTACCAACTCAGGGGACACGGGTTTGAGCCCTGGTCTGGGAAGATCCTACATGCCACGGAGCAACTAAGCCCATGAGCCACAACTACTGAGCCTGTGCTCTAGAGCCCACGTGCCACAACGACTGAGCCTGTGTGGCCCAACTACTGAAGCCCGTGTGCCCTAGAGCCCATGCTCCACAACAAGAAAAGCCACCGCAATTAGAAGCCCACACACCACAACAAAGAGGAGCCCCCACTCACCACAACTGGAGAAAGCCGGCATCCAGCAACAAAGACCCAACACAGCCAAAATAAATAAGTAAATAAAATTTTAAAAATAAACAAACATAATGGTCATTGTCAAATAAAGACTCTGAGGAAAACAAGAAAAAAGACATCTAACTTACCCAAAATAAAACCTCTGGTTTTCTTCAACAATATAACAATAATTAATACCTATCTTCATGACACTGATAGCCATTATTCTGAAACTACAAAAACAAAGGGAAAAAAGGACACCAGAGATAACACAACTGAGAAAGGAACCAATTCTTTCAACATTCCTGGAAAGTAATTCTAATGTATAATTTTTTTAATGAATGTAGTTTGTTGTAAATTGGGTTTACGCACTTATAAATCCATGGCTTATGATTATTATTTCGAAATCATTTCCTTCTCTGTCCTCCTGACTTTAAAAATCCTAAAAGTTTCTTAGTTGCTTCCCATTACCTTTCATCATAAAGAATATGGTAAATCTGAAGTCACAGCCAGCACCCAACAACAACCACAAGAAGATGCAAACTGCAGGCTACATTGAGGGATTTCTAAGGTTAGGAGGTGCAAACTCTTTTTTTCTTTTCAAAGAAAACGGATCTCAAACAGCATAAGACATCCTGAAACAGCCACACAAAAAAAGAGCTTCTTAGAAACAAAGCCCCAGTAACTATTTGGTCTAAGAAAAACATTTCCAGAACTGATAAGAATGGGGAGACAGGAAAATATATATATACACACACAAAATAACAGTCTTAACTACAATTCAAAAAATGAGTGATCTGACTCCTCTCCTGACAGAGCTCCTCTACTGCATTGTGGGTTGGGGACTGAATCAAAGAGGCCATGCCACAGCTATACTACTCAATGATTAAACCATTGCTTCAGTATTTCCAAATTTATCATTTTAAAAGAATAATCCCGGGAATTCCCTGGCGGTCCAGTGGTTAGGACTCCGAGAGTTCACTGCCACTGTCAAGGGCTCAGGTTCAATCCCTGTTCGGGGAACTAAAATCCCACGAGCTGCAAAGCACAGCCAAAAAAAAAGAAGAATCATCTCATCAATGGTGAGACAGCAGACAGAAGAACTGGATTTTAGCAGTTCTTTCTAACTTGCTGGGTGACAGTGGCCAAAAAATTATATTTTCAAGTGGGGCTGAAAATATTAAAAAGTGTTTAAAAACTATTAAGTCATTTACAAATATTTATCATTACCATCTGTCAAAAGTGGTGGCTGGACTATCTCAGATCTAGCTCTGGCAGTTTTTGATTGTGACCAATATAAATGAATGCACACTCATACTACATTTTGCCAACTAGGAGTAGTTTAGAAAACAAGGAATCCCACACTCACAGAGGGACAAAGTTTAATAAGAGGAACCTCCACACATCTTCTGCCTGTGCACAGCCTCTCAGCACTCCATGAAAACATTTCAGACTAATGCAGCTCGTTCAGCCCAATCAGTGGACCACAAGATGGCCTAGCAAAATTATGACCTGAATTGCCCAGCACAGTAATGAACAAAACAAACAAAAAAATTACTAACCTGGCTCTCTTTAAAAAGGGACTGTGACAGATCCCACGGACGAGAATCAAGCAAACACCCTGAGGATAACATCTGAGAAACCTGATGGTCTAAACCACAGCCGTTCCCATCTCACCTCCTGGAGCCACACCCGGCCCCTTGGAAGCACACTGAAAACAGCCTGAAAGCTGGCACATGCCCTCACTTTCCACCATGACAGGACCCTGACACTCATAAACCCAGTCCAGGGTTCTATGTACTCCAAACCAAAATCTGTCATCACAAAACATCTGGAACATAGGCATCTGACCAATATCTGCCTCAATAACTTTTGAGAACTAAACCTAAACATCTGGCAACGACAACCTGTGTGTAATCACTGAATTCCACAAGAAGTCATCAGCTTCTAAAAGGCAAGGTTCTCTCTCTTTTACTAGGTCCTATGCCACATCCAGAACCTAAAACATATAAAGTATAGGTTCCCTCATGTGTACCCAGGTTCTTGAGAGACCTCTAAGACCAGCTGACAGTAATTTAAATCCAGGGATGGCAACAGGAATTGAAGGCCCAAGCCAAGTAGCGCAAAAAAAAACCCAAGCTTTTAAAAGGATATAGGACTGGAAATGGGTATTGCCAAAGGAGGCCCCAGGCAAAGAAAACTTTATTTATAATCTAGTACAGAGGATAGAAGGGCTGAACAGAGTCTAAGAGAGTTTGGTTTAAGCACCAAACACTGGGACACGGGATTTCCTCCTAAGAAGAGAGGAGCAGAGCCCCAGTGTTATTAAAGTAAAATCCACTGACTTTCAATGTGATCCTCCCTACCTGAGGAAGTGTGAAGTAGAGTGCTCTTATGTTAAGAATATAGCCTCTCCAACTAAATTTAGCATATAATTTTATACCACCTTGGGCTGCTCTGTAATTATTTTCTGTGTGTTAGTCTTTCCTCTTGACTTATTTGCTCTACCTTATAAAAGGAAACACAGGACCTAACTTAGGAAATCTCCCCCTCCTACCCTGACCTCTGGAAGTAACCACAGATGCCTGAGGTAAGCTATCAGGGTTTGAATTTTTCTTCAGCTAGGAGTCTGAGCTTCAGAGCAGTGATGCCTTCATAAAATGACCATGAGAGAATCTGCACAGAATTTACCAGATTGGTAGAGGAAAACAAAAATTAAGGTTAGCTCAAATTGACTCCCTGTTTGAAACTGGCTAATCAAACTTTTTATACCCACTTCATCTCTGAGAAGAGATAACTTCTTTTTTCTTTTAAATAAGATATCCTTCTTAGTCATCAAGAATATGCAAATCAAAACCACACTGAGATACCACTTCACACCCACTAGCATCAAAAAGGTAGTAAGTGTTGGTGAGGATATAGAGAGTGGAACCCTCCAACACTGCTAGTGGGAATGTAAACCGGTACAGCTGCTCTGGAAAACAGTCTGGAATTTCTCAAAAGTTTAAACATAGAGTTGCCGTATGACCCAGCCATTACACTCCTAGGTATATACCTAAGAGAAATGAAAACATACGTCCACACAAAAACATGTACACAAATGTTTACAGTAGCCTTATTTATAAAAACCAAAAAGTATATAAATAACCCAACTGTCCATCAACTTATGATAAGTAAAATGTGGTATATTTATACAGTATCATTCAGCCATGAAAAGAAATGATGTACTGACACATGCTACAACATAGATGAACCTTGAAAACTTGCTAAATGAAAGAAGCAAATCACAAAAGACCATATATTGTATGATTCCATTTATATGAAATATCCAGAATAGACAAATCCATAAAGATCAAAGGTAGATTAATGGTTCCCAATCAACCTACTGCCCTCAAACTCTCTTCTTTCTTCAACTCATAAGCACCTGCTTTTACAAAATTGTAAGTACAATAACAAGAGTAACTTTCATTTTAATAAAAGGTCTATCCAGTTTTCTCTGATAAAAAATAAAAAAATTTAAATATAAACAAAATAAAAGGTCTAGAAGGATCTACATTAAAATGTTAACTACTATTTCTGCAAGAAGAGAATTAGCTTTTCTTATTATCATGGATGTGAATAATAAGGATGTTGAACTAGTACTGATTTGGTGATAAGAAAATAAAAATTTCTTCCCCCAAGGAGCAAAAAAAAAGTAGATTAGTGGTTGCTGAGAGCTGGGGTATGAGGGAGTTGTAAGGATATGGGAAGTGACTGCTAATGGGTATATGTTTTGGGGGGAGAGTGATGAAAATATTCTAAAATTGATTTTAGTGATGACTGCACAACTCGGTGAATATACTAAAAAACACTGAATTGTATACTTTAAATAGAAGAATGAAATCCCAATAAAAGTGTTTTCATATATTAGAGAAAGATAAGACATATAAAGTGATAAAGCAAATGGAGCAAACTGTTAATAGTGAATCTAGAAAAAGGATGCACTGAAGTTCTTTGTACTATTCATGTCAAACGTTTGGTGTGAAATTATATTAAAAGAAAAAGCTAAAAAAAAAAAGATATCTCTCTTGATAATCACACACAGTATTCTTGCTTAACATGAAACAGAACCCCACACTAGAAAAAACTGCCACGTCTGCTCCTGCCCCTGCTAGACAAACATGTTACTTGTCTCCCCCTCCTCCCCAACTCATCAAATTACTGCAAAGCATGCAAAGCATCACTCAAGTAGCAGAAAAGAAGGATAAAACATGGCAAGGGAGACAAATATTCTCCAACTTTCTCAGGGCCTCAGGTTCCTCATCTGTAAAATCAGAAGGTTATATAATCTCTAAGAGAGCTTCCCTGTTTGACATTCCATGATTCTGCTGTTCTAACTTCATTGCCCAATATAGTTAAGGAGAAGTATGATCTGATCAGTCCTCTGGCTTTCCTGGACAGAGAGCATTTTTTCTCTCTTCTAATGATGACATTAAGAGATGATTTCAGGGTATGTCAGTGTTCTAAGTAGGTTCATACAGGACACTGGGCAGTTTCCCACCTATGTTCCCAAGCCCTCTCTTTGATTCTTGGCAAGACCCACTCAGAGCCTAGGAAACTAGAGTAGTGGATGCATGAACCTAGGATACTTATATCTCAAAGCTGGGTACAGGTCAGTGCAGAGGAGCATAAAGATTCCAAAGTAAGAAATAGGTTACTAGCATTCTGAAAACTTAACTCTCAGGCAGAGATAGGGAAAGTAAACTCAGGAGTCACATGTCGTGGTAAGCCTTCTCCTGCAGTTACCTGGTGGTGACCATAAGAAGAAAAAGGGAAAATGAAGATGCCCAGAACACCCATCCATCAAAGAGATCGAAAAAGGGACTGGACTCTACTGCCACCTGCCTCCCCACTCAGAATGGGCCAACAATAACAAAAAGTCAAAATCAAAAAAGTTTCTTCCAGATTTGCTTATCTCCTTAACAAACTCAAAAAGCTAATAAGCAGATACCATTTCCTAAAGTTGGCTAGACTTCTGCTTCACCAATAGATTACCTTTCTGTCCTTCCACCCAAAGTACTTCTTCAGCTAACCAGAAAACAAAATTAATTTTCATATCTTCCTCAGTTCCTTGCACAACAAATAACTACATGACTTGCCTAAATGCTTAAGCTTAGAATAAAAGGGAAGAGGTGACAGGGAGAGACTCCTACAAATTCAGTGACTGGAATCTATATTCAACACAGCAAGCTCTATGTTTATTGCTGCAAAGAGAAAACAATGAATCTTAATCTTTCTCCATAAAGCCAGAAGGAACACTGAGGATCTCTGATCTGCTTGCTCTGGATTCACTTCTTAAAAGTATAGAAGCTATCTGAATATGTAACTTAATTTGTTTGGAGAGAACATAGACTCCTCAGTACCTCCCTAGAGAATGTGGGTGCAATTCACAACTTCCTGTAGTTTCATTTACTATGACATCATCAGTTTAGGAGCTATAAGGCAGAGAGAAAATGCACCCTGGAGAGTCTCAAGACTGACCCGCATAGAGCTATTTGTATTCTGTTTTGTTTTCCTCAAAGATTCCCTCTGGGTAGTCCAGATTCCCCTATCAACCCACCAGAAATGAAATGAAGGAAAAAAAGAAATCCTTCAATCAGTGCTTATTCTAACAAAGGCCACCTACTGAATAAATAGTCTTGGCATTCCACTACTGCAACCACATTTAAAAAGGCAGGAAAATACCCTTCTTTACACATTTTATACAGCTCATCCCCCCCCTTCTTTATTCTCTCAATAAGCTTTCACAGGGTTATAATTTGAGTTTGCTGAAAAGCCAGATAACAGATATTCACTAAAAGAGAATTAACATTTTTGAGAGTCTACTTGATGAGATACTTTTTATCTACATTCTCTTTTTTGTAGATGAAGACCCCAGCAGAGTTATCAAACTTGGCCCCCAGTCATGGAGACAGTCAATGGCAAAGCGAGAATGTTTAACACCAAAACCCATGCTCTCACTGACAAATCAAATCACTTCCCAGCTCCACTCCTAAGGTTTATCATTTGCAAACCAATCTCTTTATGTTTGAAAACCAAATGTCTATAAAAATAACACTGGTTTATTACACCAACTTAAAGTTTCTTTTACTGGGGAGAACTGTGTTATTTTTAGTCTTTCTCAACATATTAGTGTTTTCTAAAGATCCAGCCAAGCAATGAGATGCAGTATAGTGTCACAAGAGGAGCACTGGATCAAAATCAGGCAATTAACTAGCAGGACATAGGCCCTACTGTCCTTCCTGGGCCTCATTTTCCTCTCTGAGGTCCCTTCTAGCTCCAAAACCATGAACTGAATTCCAACAACTATTGATACATCACAAAGTCACAAATTTAACAAACAGGAAACACAGATGAAAAATTAACATCAGTATTATAAAAATCTAAAGACCTAAAAAGTGAATTTAAAGCTACCTCAACAATAGGCCTAGTATTAACTGTATTACTGCTTCATGATTTTTTTCTCCACCTGCTATTAATTTGAGGAAATAGTGTATTTGCCCTGACCTTGTTAAAGGTCATCAAATTATCACTTTTTTAAAAGACAGTCCATTTTGAAGTATGCACCTAATTTTTATTTTTTCATAAGAAACACCGAAATTTTTCTGGTGGGGGGGGGGAATTTAAAAGAAAAACACACCAACCCCCCCCCCCCACTTGTCCTGTCATCTCTGAAGCTAAGTAAAATCAGTCAACAGGATAATCACCTTCAGGAGAGAAACTTTACAGTGAACACATCATGACAGAGCAGTAGAAAGGAGTATCTCTCATCAAATCAGGATGACACAACAAACCTCCACCCACATGAAACCTGCAAACTGCACCCTCCAGACAAAAACTTTTCCAAAACTGTTGCGATTCAAAGGCTCCAATGACGGTGCAGTGGAATTCGCGGGGATTTTACAGCTTTGACACCGGTGCGGTGGCATTCACGGGATTTTACAATTCTGACACTCTTGCGCAATTAGTGCCATATCTATCCGTGAAGATAGCTTCACTTCCCCACCACTTCCCTTTGAAAGACGACTTGAAAAGCATCACTACGCAACCCAGGCTCTCCAACTAGGTTGCTGCCCTTTTAGTCACCAATGACGCTGGCCTCATAAAGAACATAAATTATTTTCAATAAAAAAGGGATGGCCCCGGGATACAAGCCCTTTCCAGAACTAAGGGAGTTCTCACCCTCCTTGGTGTGACCCAAGTTCACTTGATTACTTCGCGTCCCATCAACCCAGGAGGTCCAGCCCAGGGCTGGGTTAGAACGGTTTTGAGGAACTGCGATCACAGGCTTCTTGGGACGAGGCCAGATAAACTCACCAAGTTTTTGTTTTTTCTTTTTTTTTTTTTTTTAAGTCTTGGTGGAACTTACTTGAAAGTGGGACGTGGGATGTCTTCTTCCCTCCCTAGAGGGTGTTCGAGGACAAGCTTCCCTTTATTTTATACTAAGTCACTCAACCTTCACCAGACTCAGAATACAACCCTTCCCTCCTCCTCGTCCCGGAGGACCTGGCCACAGCGCAGCGGGGAGCAGGGGCCGCTCGGAACCCTCACGGCCCAGAGCCCCTCGGCCCGTTTCCCCTCCTCCAGGCCGACGCCCCCTTCCCCGCGCCCGCCTTGGGTCCTTGCGACCGACCCTCGTCTGGCTCCCGGGACAAAGCGGGGGTGGGCGAGGATTCCTCGGGGGTCCCCGGCGGCCCGGGCTCAGCACTCACTCACCCGACAGCTCGTCCGGCTCCAGCCCGGTCTCGGTGTCCAGCCCGCAGATGACAAAGTAGTCGGCGAAGCGACTGGGCGCCGAGCCCCCTCCGCCGCCGCCGCCGCTCATGGCGCCGGGGCCGAGCCGAGCCGGGCCGTGCGGAGCGCGGAGCCCCCGCACCGGGCGCCCGCCCGCCCTCAGGCCGCCCCTCCCGCCGCCGCCGCCGCTACCGCGGCTCCGGCCGCCGCCCCCGGCCTTGGCCCGGTCCCCGCGGCCGCCGCGGCTGCCGTGACGGGGCAGGGGGGCACCGGGCCGCCCCGCGCCGCATCCTGGACGCCTTCCCCTCCGCGCCGCCGCCGCCGCCACCAGCCGGGAGCGCCGCGGCCGGAGCGAGCCTGGAGAAGGGCGTAAAGCTCGGAGGAGAGCCCCCGCCGCGGCCCCCTCCCGCCGCGCCTGCGCAGGCGCCATCGGGGAGGGGGCGGGCGCCTCGCGGAAAGGATGACGTGATGCTCTTCGGGCCCGGCGGGCCGCAGCTTCCCAGGCGGTCTCCGCAGCGCGGCGGGCATCTGCTGGGGCGCCCGCAACCGCCGTCCCCTAGGGGCTGCGACTCCTTTAGGGAAGACAGAGAAGGTGCGGGATGGGAGGACGCATCCCGCAGAGCCGGGACCCTGGCCCATGCTCCGCGCCACCTCCGCCTCCCACTAGAGGTCTGGAGATCTCCTCTTAAGCCCGGCCCTGTCACTGGAATAGGGTCGCACGATTGAGTTCGGAAACCCACCTCATCCTGACTCCAGGAAGCCCGCCAGCCTAGACCCCAGATAGCACCTTCTCCCTGACCCCGCCCCCTTACGTCCATGCCTGGCCCTTTTCCTAGTACAGCTGAGAAGTTTCCCTCTTTTGGCCGAGGCGGATCAGCCCGCCCTGTATTTACCCGTGGCTTACAAATGGGGAAACTAAGGCTCCGAAAGAAGCAAAGATTTTCTCCAAGGTTACATAGAGTCTAAGAGACAAAGCCTGGATTACGATTCCGGGCTCGTGGTCAATCCGCGCTCGCTCATCCCCACTCCAGCCAGGCCTTCTCCCATGCACCAGGCTGTCCCTTTTTTCTCTCCTAGAGCCTCCAGAGGCCCATGCCACTTGGGAGCTCCCCTTCTGCTTCTGAGAATTCTCAGTTCCATCCCTGAGCCGGTCCTCCTGAGAGAAGTGAGGGATGAGGAGGAGAGAAACTTGCCTCCTGGTACTTGTGATGGGACCCTCCGATTTTGTTTCCCACAGAAGCTAAGCAGGAAAATGGAGATCAGAAACCAAGAAAGCAATGCACTAGACTGGGCTCTACAAACAGAATGCTCAGATTTGAATCTCTGCTTTATCATTTACTGTGTGACCTTGGGCAGTCTCCTGGTGCCAGCAGTCATGTTTTTTGTGAAGATTACATAAGATAAATTCGCAACACAGGTTAAATGGTCAGAATAGTGCCTGGAAGTAGAAGGCACTCAATAAATATTAGAGATTATATTATTATTCCAGCAAGAGGTGTGCCTGGGATTTGCTCTGGCAAGCTGCTGCTAAAGGCCCTAGAAGGCAGCTGGCTTCCCCAAGGGCTAACCCTGGGCTCTCTTCTGGGTTCTCTCCTGGGTACCTCTCTTAAGTACTGGTTCCCAGGGGGAGGGTGGCTTGGAGGTCACAGCCAACGTCACTTGGAACCATAGCACCTGCTCCTCTTTGTATGTAAACTGCCTGAAGTAGTAAGAGAAAAGTGCAGAAAAGGTAGCTTCACAAAGTGTTTTTAGGGTGATGCCTCACCCTCTCTTGCATGCTGGGGACACAGAGACAGTAGAGGAGGCTCAGGGAGCTAAATGGTTACAAAGCACAGAAGAGGGGACATCTTTCCAAGTTGGGGGATGGTCAGGGAAGGCTTCCAAAAGGAGCTATAATCCGACCTGAGTTCCAAAGGATCAAAAGGAATTTCTCAAGTAAAAAGGTGGGGGAAAGATGTTTCAGGCAGCATGTGCAACAGGGAGTGACAGATCAAAGTGGTTACATAGAGGCAACAAAAAGTAATTCATTTCTCTGGGAGACAGAGAATTACAAGGAGATGAAACCAGGGAGTGAGGAGGGGGACAGGGCAGGAAAGGCTTCGAATGCCAGGCTAAAGAATTTACCCTGTAATTTTACCCTATGTCAGAGGAATGGTAAACTGGAGGAATTAAAGCTGAAGAGTGACAAGATCTCTCTTACATCTTAGAATAATCACTCCGGGAGTCATGTGGAAGAAGAGACTTGAAAAAAGTTTTAATTATCCTCAGTTTGAAGTCCAGAAACTTTTTATCCAATGTGTCCAGGGTGATCAGGTGCTAGGAGACCTCTCACTCTAACTCAACTCATAAAACAAGTTAGAAACAAAAGACTGTATTAATTTGCTCCGGGAAATGTAACTGCTCAGAGGCCGAGAATACTCAACTGTAAAATGATCTCCTTCCCAGTAGGAAATATGTTTGGCAGAGTGATTGCTTCTTCCAGAGTCAGAGAGAAAAACAGAGCTGAACGCTTTTAAGTTTTAGTGTAAATCCTCCCTCCCACTCTTACTAGCTGTGTGAGCTGAGGCACATCAGTTAACTTCTCTGGAATGAGAATCATCATTCTTACCCCCACAAAATTGCTTTCAAGAATCGTAAATTAATTTTTTTAATGAATGAAGAAAGGAATGTTACATATCCGGAACATAATATACTCTTAATAAGCGGCAACCTGGGGCACCCATTTCAGCATGAAGGACCTGAGAGAGAGCAAGTCGACATCTGAGGGAAGGGAAGTCCAGGAAGGGGCGTGAGGCAAAAGTGTGCCTGGAGTGGCCAAGGAGCAATAAGAAGGCTAGGATGGCTGGGGAGTGCTGGGGTGGGAGGAGTGGGAGAGGAGGGTAGCTGTGGTTATGTTGGCTTGCAGTTCGCCAAATAATTATGTTTCCCTTTCCACAGAGTATGGAGCTGTCCCTAGGCAGCAGCTACCTGGTCAGGGAAAACCTTTCCCACCCCACTTGCAGTCAGATGTTGGTCATGTGACTGGTTCTCACCTGTAGAATATGTGAAGGACTTTATGTGTGTCACTGCTAGATTAGTGTATTTTATCTATCTATCTATCTATCTATCTTTCATTTTTGGCTGGGCTGGGTCTTCACTGCACGCGCAGGGCTTTCTCTAGTTGCAGTCAGCAGGGGCTACTCTTCGTTGAGGTGTGCTGGCTTCTTATCACATTGGCTTCTCTTGTTGTGGATCATGGGCTCTAGGTGCTCGGGCTTCAGTAGTTGTGGCACACAGGATCAGTAGTTGTGGCTCACAGGCTCTAGAGCCCAGGCTCAGTAGTTGTGGTGCACAGCCTTAGTTGCTCCGTGGCATGTGGGATCTTCCCGGACCAGGGCTCGAACCCGTGTCCCCTGCATTGGTAGGTGGATTCTTAACCACTGCGCCACCAGGGAAGCCCAAAATTAGTGTATCTGAGACGCAAATGTGCAGACTTCCCTAATGGTCCATTGGAAAGCCAAAGAATCCACCTTCCAATGTTGGTTCTATCCCTGGTCGGGGAACTAAGATCCCACATGCCATGGGGCAACTAAGCCTGCATGCTCTAGGTCCTGTGTGCCACAACTAGAGAGACGCCTGCACACCACAACAAAAACCCAGTGCAGCCAAAATAAAAACTAAAATAATTTTTTTTAAAAAGAAGCAAATGAGAGAAAGGGGAACACTTTCTACACTGTTGGTGGGAATGTAAGTTGGTGTAGCCACTATGAAAAATAGTATGGAGGTCTCCTTAAAAAACGAAGAACAGAATTACCATATGATCCAGCAATCCCACTCCAGGGCATATACCTGCCGGGATCAACTCGGCGACTCGAGGTGAGTGACGGGTGCCGCAAGCTTGAAGGAGACACAGACACAGACTGAAGAGAAAGATGGGACCGGGGGACTCAAGACCTCTAGGATCAAGAGCCCTGCTGATTGATCCCACGTTGCTTTTATTGAGTTCTCGGCATAGCCTAAGGGTCTAACACTCCCAGGTTAATCCCATAAACAATCAAAGGCCTCACATGACTGGGGGCAATGATCTTTGTTTGCCTCCTGGGTCCTGATTTGAGCAGGGTGTGGATTTGAGCTGGGCGTGGCATGGGTTTGAGCTGGGCGTGGAGAGCAAAGCAGCCCTGGGGGCAGGAGACCTCTCTCAGAAGGATTAAGGGTCTGTGCCCCACCCGTGTTGGCCCCTCTGCGACTGTGCCTGTCTTAGGTTGTTCCTCCCTTGAGGAATCTTACCCGTCTCTGGCTAACCAGTCATCCTCCAGGGCCAAACACGGTGATATAAGGAAGGCTCTATGCACCACCCCTGTTGGCCCCTCTGCGGCTGTGCCTGTCTTAGGTTGTTCCTCCTCTGAGGAATCTTACCCGTCTTTGGCTAACCAGCCATCCCTCAGGACCAAACAGGGTGATATTAGTCTCCACGCCCCGCACCCTCAGCTCCTCCACTGCTCAAGCAGGACATTCTGAATCCCATCGATTGGCCCACATACTTCAACATTTTCAATGTTTCAAAAAGGTTCCAGAATGTCTTCCCACATATACCCAGACAAAACTATACTTTAAAGATACACGCACCCATGTGTTCATAGCAGCACTATTCACTATAGCCAAAACATGGAAACAACCTAAATGTCCATCAACAGATAAGTGAATAAAGAAGATGTGGTATATACACAATGGAATACTACACAGCCATAAAAGAAAGGCTACTTCACTTAAGTCAGAAAGACAAATACCATATGATATCACTTATATGTGGAATATAAAACATGGCACAAATGAGCCTATTTACAAAACAGAAACAGACTCACAGACACAGAGAACAGACTTGTGGTTGCCAAAGGGGAGAGAAGAGAGGAGGGAAAGACTGAGAGTTGGGGATTAGCAGATGTAAACTATTATATATAGGATGGATAAACAACAAGGTGCCACTGTATAGCATAGGGAACTATATTCAATATCCTGTGATAAACCATAATGGAAAAGAATACTAAAAAAGAGTGTTCATATATGTATAACTGAGTCACTTTGCTATACAGCAGAGATTGGCACAGCACTGTAAATTAGCCATACTTCAATTAAAAAATTTAAAAAATAACCAAATGAGATTAATTAAAATGTTAAGAAACAAATGAGGCTTCATCCCTCTCTTTTTTTTTTTTTGCCTTCCACCAGCTAGAAGTAGAGAATTCTGAGGTTCTAAGGAATGGCAAAATAGAAGACAGAGGAGCCTGGATTTCTGAATGAACTACATGGAGGAAAGGCTCCAGCTGACCAAGAATACCCCCCACTGGACTGTTTGGTGAACAAGAAACAAACTTCAATTCTGTTAAGCCATTGGTACTGTGGGGTTTATTTGTTATAGCAGCTAGCATGACCATCACCCAAGTAGAAGATGTTGGGGTTGGGGAAGCAAATCATGCAGAGCCTTGTAGGTACACTGTAAAGATTTTGTCTTTGTCTCTGAATAAAATGAAAAGTCACTGGAGAATTTTGAACAAAGGATTGTCATGATCTGCCTTGCTTAAAAGGATATGGGGACTTCCCTAGTGGCACAGTGGTTAAGAATCCTCCTGCTAATGCAGGGGACACAGGTTTGAGCCCTGGTCTGGGAAGATCCCACATGCTGCAGAGGAACTAAGCCCATGTGCCACAACCCCTGAGCCCATGTGCTGCAACTACTGAAGCATGAGAGCCTGGAGCCCGGGCTCCATAACAAGAGAAGCCATTGTACTGAGAAGCCCTTGCACCACAACGAAGAGTAGCCCTTGCTCACCACAACTAGAGAAAGCCCACATGCAGCAACAAAGACCCAATGCAGCCAAAAAATAAAATAAAATAAATTAATAAATAGGAAAATAAATAAATAAACAAATATAAGGATATGTAAGGTACTATTTTATTTTACATTTATTTATTTTTTAAGCTCTTTATTGGAATATATTTGCTTTACACTCTTCTACCAGTTTATGAGGTACACCAAAGTGAATCAGCTGTATTTATATATATATCCCCATATCCCC
This sequence comes from Hippopotamus amphibius kiboko, assembly GCF_030028045.1. Classification (NCBI taxonomy): domain Eukaryota; kingdom Metazoa; phylum Chordata; class Mammalia; order Artiodactyla; family Hippopotamidae; genus Hippopotamus; species Hippopotamus amphibius. Next base: position 34,792,017 of record NC_080194.1, on the reverse strand, counting down.
TCCCTCCCGCGACTCCCTCCCACACTCCCTGTCCTGGCCCTCTAAAGCATCACCCATCATCGAGTTGATCTCCCTTTGTTATACAGCAACTTCCCACTAGCTATCTATTTTACATTTGGTAGTGTATCTATGTCTATGCTACTCTCTCACATCATCCCAGCTTCCCTTTCACCCCCCACCCAAGCCCCATGTCCTCAAGTCCATTCTCTACATCTGCATCTCCACTCTTGCCCTGTCACTGGATTCCTCAGTACCATTTTTTTAGCTTCCATATATATGAGTTAGCATATGGTATTTGTTTTTCTCTTTCTGGCTTACTTCGCTCTGTATGACAGTCTCTAGGTCTATCCACCTCATGACATATAGTTCCATTTCATTCCTTTTTATGGCTGAGTAATATTCCATTATATATATGTGCCACATCTTCTTTACCCATTCATCTGTTGATGGGCATTTAGGTTGCTTCCATGTCCTGGCTATTGTAAATAGTGCTGCAATGAACATTATGGTACATGTTTCTATTTGGATTCTTTTGGTTTACTCTGGGTATATGCCCAGTAGTGGGATTACTGGGTCATATGGTAGTTCCATTTTTAGTTTCTTAAGGAACCTCCAAAGTGTTTTCCATAGTGGCTGTACCAGCTTACATTCCCACCAACAGTGCAGGAGAGTTACCTTTTCTGCACACCCTCTCCAGCATTTATTGTTTCTAGATGTTTTGATGATGGCCATTCTGACTGGTGTGAGGTGATACCTCATTGTGGCTTTCACTTGCATTTCTCTAATGATTAGTGATGTTAAGCATCTTTTCATGTGTTTGTTAGCCATCTGCATGTCTTCTTTGGAGAAATGTCTGTTTAGGTCTTCCACTCATTTGTGGATTGGGTTATTTGCTTTTTTGGTATTAAGCTGCATGAGCCGCTTATGTTTTTTGAAGATTAATCCTTTGTCCGTTGTTTTGTTAGCAAGTATTTTCTCCCATTCTGAGGGTTGTCTTTTTGTCTTGTTTACAGTTTGTTTTGCTGTGCAAAAGCTTTCAAGTTTCATTAGGTCCCATTTGTTTATTCTTGATTTTATTTCCTTTATTCTAGGAGGTGGGTCAAAAAGGATCTTGCTTTGATGTATGTCATAGAGTGTTCTGCCTATGTTTTCCTCTAGGAGTTTTATAGTGTCTGGCCTTACATGTAGGTCTTTAATCCATTTGGAGTTTATTTTTGTATATGGTGTTAGAAAGTGTTCTAATTTCATTCTTTTACATATTGCTGTCCAATTTTCCCAGCACCACTTATTGAAGAGCCTGTCTTTTTTCCATTGTATATTCTTGCCTCCTTTGTCAAAGATAAGGTGCCCATATGTGCTTGGGCTTACCTCTGAGTTCTCTATTCTGTTCCATTGATCTTCCTTTCTATTTTTGTGCCAGTACCATACTGTCTTGATCACTGTGGCCTTGTAGTATAGTTTGAAGTCAGGAAGCCTAATTCCACCAACTTCATCTTTCCTTCTCAAGATTGCTTTGGCTATTCAGGGTCTTTTGCGTTTCCATACTAATCGTAAGTTTTCTTGTTCTAGTTCTGTGAAAAATGCCATTGGTAATTTGATCGGGATTGCATTGAATCTGTAAATTGCTTTGGGTAAGATAGTCATTTTCACAATATTGATTCTTCCAATCCAAGAACATGGTATGTCCCTCCATCTGTTTGTGTCGTCTTTGATTTCTTTCATCAGTGTCTTATAGTTTTCTGCATACAGGTCTTTTGCCTCCTTAGGCAGATTTATTCCTAGGTATTTTATTCTTTTTGTTGCAATGGTAAATGGGAGTGTTTCCTTAATTTCTCTTTCTGCTCTTTCGTTGTTAGTGTATAGGAATGCAAGAGATTTCTTCGCATTAATTTTGTATCCTGCTACTTTACTAAAGTCATCAATTAGTGCTAGCAGTTTTCTAGTAAAATCTTTAAGGTTTTCTATGTATAATATCATGTCATCGGCAGAGAGTGACAATTTTACTTCTTCTTTTCCAATTTGGATTCCTTTTATTTCTTTTTCTTCTCTGATTGCTGTGGCTAAAACTTCCAAAACTACGTTGAATAATAATGGTGAGAGTGGACACCCTTGTCTTGTTCCTGTTCTTAGAGGGAATGCTTTCAGTTTTTCACCATTTAGAACGATGTTGGCTGTTGGTTTGTCATAAATGGCTTTTATTATGTTGAGGTAATTTCCTTCTATGCCCATTTTCTGGAGAGTTTTGATCATAAATGGATGCTGAATTTTGTCAAAAGCTTTTTCTGTGTCTATTGTCATATGGTTTTTATCCTTCAATTTGTTGATATGATGTATCACATTGATTGATTTGCATATATTGAAGAATCCTTGCATTCCAGATATAAACCCCACTTGATCATGGGGTATGATCTTTCTTTTGTGCTGTTGGATTCTGTTAGCTAGTATTTTGTTGAGGATTTTTGCATCTATATTTATCAGTGATATAGGCCTGTAATTTTCTTTTTTTGTGACATCTTTTTCTGGCTTTGGTAACAGGGTGATGGTGGCATCATAGAATGAGTTTGGGAGTGTTCCTCCTTCTGCTATATTTTGGAAGAGTTTGAGAAGGATAGGTGTTAGCTCTTCTCTAAATGTTTGATAGGATTCGCCTGTGAATCCATCTGGCCCTGGGCTTTTGTTTGCTGGGAGATTTTTTTTTTTTTTTTTTTTTTTGGCGCATGGGCTTAGTTGCTCCATGGCATGTGGGATCTTCCCGGAGCAGGGATTGAACCCATGTCCTCTGCATTGGCAGGCGGATTCTTAACCACTGCGCCACCTAGGAAGCCCTGTTGGGAGATTTTTAATCACAGTCTCAATTTCCGTATTTGTGATTGGTCTGTTCATATTTTCTATTTCCTCCTGGTTCAGTGTTGGAAGATTGTACTTTTCTAAAAATTTATCCATTTCTTCCTCGTTATCCAATTTATTGGCATATAGTTGCTTGTAGTAGTCTCTCATGATCTTTTGAATTTCTGTGGTGTCCGTTGTTACTTCTTTTTCATTTCTAATTCTGTTGATTTGCATCTTCTCCCTTTTTTTCCTGATGAGTCTGGCTGATGGTTTATCAATTTTGTTTATCTTCTCAAAGAACCAGCTTTTAGTTTTATTGATCTTTGCTATTGTTTCCTTCATTTCTTTTTCATTTATTTCTGATCTGATCTTTATGATTTCTTTCCTTCTGCTCTCTTTGGGGTTTTTTTGTTCTTCTTTCTCTAATTGTTTGAGGTGTAAGGTTAGATTGTTTATTCTATATTTTTCTTGTTTCTTGAGGTAGGACTGTATTGCTATAAACTTCCCTCTTAGAACTGCTTTTGCTGCGTCCCATAGGTTTTGGGTTGTTGTGTTTTCATTGTCATTTGTTTCTAGGTATTTTTTTATTTCCTCTTTGATTTCTTTAGTGATTTCTTGGCTGTTTAATAGTGTATTGTTTAGTCTCCATATGTTTGTATTTTTTACAGTTTTTTTCTTGTAATTGATATCTAGTCTCATGGCATTGTGGTCAGAGAAAATGCTTGATATGATTTCAATTTTTTTGAATTTACCAAGGCTTGATTTGTGACCCAAGATGTGATCTATCCTGGAGAATGTTCCATGTGCACTTGAGAAGAAAGTGTATTCTGTAGTTTATGGATGGAATGTCTTATCAATTAATTCAAGATGGTCTAATGTGTCATTTAAAGCTTGTGTGTCTTTATTTATTTTCTGTTTGGATGATCTGTCCATTGATGTAAGTGGGGTGTTTAAGTCCCCTACTATTATTGTGCTATTATGGATTTCCCCTTTTATGGCTGTTAGCATTTGCCTTATGTATTGAGGTGCTCCTGTGTTAGAGGCATAGATATTTACAATTGTTATATGTTCTTCTTGGATTGATCCCTTGATCATTATGTAGTGTCCTTCCTTGTCTCTTGTCATAGTCTTTACTTTAAATTCTAATTTGTCTGATATGAGTATTGCTACTTGAGCTTTCTTTTGACTTCCATTTGCATGGAATATCTTTTTCCATCCCCTTACTTTCAGTCCATATGCGTCCCTTGGTCTGAAGCGGGTTTCTTGTAGGCAGCATATAGACAGGTCTTGTTTTTGTATCCATTGAACCAGTCTGTGTCTTTTGGTTGGAGCATTTAATCCATTTACATTTAAAGTGATTATTGACATGTATGTTCCTATAAACATTTTCTTAATTGTTTTGGCTTTGCTTTTGTAGGTCTTTTCCTTTTCTCTTGTGTTTCCTGCTTAGAAAATTTCCTTTAGCAATTGTTGTAAGGCTGGTTTGGTGGTGCTGAATTCTCTTAACTTTTGCTTGTCTGTAAAGGTTTTGATTTCTCCATCGAATCTGAATGGGATTCTTGCTGGGTGGAGTATTCTTGGCTGTAGGTTTTTCTCTCTCAGGACTTTCAGTATATCCTGCCACTCTCTTCTGGCCTGCAGAGTTTCTGCAGAAAGATCAGCTGTTATCCTTATGGGTTTTCCCTTATATGTTATTTGTTGCTTTTCTCTTGCTGCTGTTAATATTTTTTCTTTGTGTTTAATTTTCATTAGTTTGATTAATATGTGCCTTGGTGTATTTCTCCTTGGGTTTATTCTGTATGGGACTCTCTGTGTTTCTTGGACTTGATTAATGTTGGGGAAGTTTTCCACTATAACCTCTTGAAATATTTTCTCAAACCCTTTCTTTTTTTCTTCTTCTTCTGGGATGCCTATGATTCAAATGTTGGTGTGCTTAATGTTGTCACCAAGGTCTCTGAGAGTATCTTCCATTCTTTTTTTTTCTTTTTTCTTTTTCCTGCTCTGTGTGAGTTATTTCTCCCATTCTATCTTCCAACTCACTTATTCGTTCTTCTGCCTCAATTATTCTGCTATTTATAGCATCTAGAGTATTTTTAATTTCAGTTATTTTGTTATCTATTATTGTTTGTTTGCTCTTTAGTTCTTCTGAGTCCTTATTAACTGTTTCTTGTATTTTCTGTATTTTGTTATCGAGATTTCAGATCATCTTTACTATTAGTACTCTGAATTCTTTCTCAGGCAATTTTCCTATTTCCTCTTCATTTATTTGGTCTTGTGTATTTTTACCTTCTTCCTTCATCTGCAACATATTTTTTTGTCATCTCATTTTCCCCCCACTTTGGTTGGGTGGGATTGTGTTCCTGTCCCACGGGTTTTTGGCCTGAGGTTTCAAGCACTGGAGTTTGTAGACTGTTGAGTATAGCTGGGTCCTGGTGTTGAGGTGAGAACCTCTAGGAGACCTCACTCTGATGAATATTCCCTGGGAACTGGGTTTCCCTGTTAGTCCAATGTTTTGGACTCAGAGCTCCCACCTCAGGAGCTCAGGCCTGACCCTGGGCTTATGAATCAAGATCCCACAAGCTGTGTGGAGTAGAAAAATGAAAAAAGTTAAAAAAAAAAAAGTAGGAGAACAGCAGAACAATAGCAAGATAAGAAATACGATAATAGGAAACTAACAGATGTGTTAGAAAAAAAAAGCTGGAGCAACAACTGGAAGGTAAAACAACTACAATAGCCTAAATGAGGAGGTGAGAAGAAAAAGAAAGAAAAAGAAAAAAAAAGGCAGAAAAGGCCTTGGTTGTGGAGGCGGGGCTTAGACAAGGGCAGGGGTGGGGGGTTGGGGGAGGGAAGTTAGCAGTGGGCAGGGCCTATGCTTAGAAAAGGCCCTGGGGGTGGTGGCGAATGGGGCTTAGGCCCAATGAGGCAGAGGGGCCCAGGAATACCTCTGGTCCTGGGAGCAAAGCACCAGGTCAAGGTACCCTGCAGGCTCCCTGGGCCTGAGTTGGTGGAAGAAATGCTAGGCACCTCCCCTAGTCCTCCAGTCTCGGAGGGTCCCTCCCCCTTGGGTTCTCTTCTTCCTTACCCCCTCTCTCCTATTCCCCTAGGACCCTCACAGCTGCAGGGGGCACTGGAAGGCAGGAGACCAGACTCTGATGCCTAATAGGCTTCCCAGGGCCAACCGGGCTAGGGTAACGCCTGTGGCACTTCCCCAGATCTCCCAGTCTCATAGGGCCCCTGTCTGCCTCCCCCACCCCACCCCACCCCCAGGTCTCAAGCAGCTGGAGGGGGCCCTGGAGTGTGAAAGACCAGGTCCATGAGCCTAGCAGGCTTCCCAGGGCTAGTGGGCTGGGGAAATACCTTCTTCACCTCCCTTGATCCTCCAATTCCAGAAGGTTCCCTCCCCTGCCCACCTCTCTTCTTCTCCCCTGCTTTCCTTCTACACCCCTAGGACCAGTGAAACCTAGAGGGGCCCCTGGAGGACCAAATACCAGGCCTGGGGGCGCAACAGGCCTCCCGGTGCCAAGTGGGTAGGGAGATTTCCCGCAGAGTCCCCCCGATCCTCCAGTCCTGCAAGGTGCCCCCCACCACTGTCTGCCTCTCTTCTTCTCCTCTCCTCCCTCCCACGCCTGTACAACCCACTCAGCCGGAGAGACAGAGGGACCAGACTCGGGAGCCCAGCAGGCCCACCGGGCCCAAGTGGGCAGGGGAAATGCCTTCCACTCCTCCCCCTGCTCCTCTGCTCCTGGAATGTCCCACCTCCAGTCTGCCTCTCTTCCTCTTCCCCTGCCATGCTCCAATGTCCCCGGGACCAACACATCTGGGAGGGGACCCTGGAGAGTTGGAGACCAGGCCTGGGAGCCCAGCAGGCTTCCCGGGCCAGTGGGCAGCGGAAATGCCTTCCACTCCTCCCCCGATCCTCTGATCCCAGAGAGGCCCTCCCCGCTTCCGCCTCTCTTCCTTTCTCCCCATCGCTTCCCTCCTTTACTTCTAGGACCAATGGCCGGGAGGAGCCTCGGAAGGTGGAGGACCCCCCCAAGAAGAAATACCCGGTGGTGCCTCCTCTATTCTTCTGACCTGCAGAGATCTCTTCCCACCCCCACTGTCTGCCTCTCTCCCTCGGCCCCCTGTACCACTCCCCCCCATGCCCCCAGGATCCTCGTGCCCGAGGGGCCCTGGAGAGTGCAGGACCAGGCCCGGGAGCCCAGTCAGCCTCCCTGACCAAGAGGGCAGGAGAAACGCCTCCTTGCCTCCCCGTCCCCCAATCTCAAAGCCCCCATCCCCACCTGTCCACCTCTCCACCTCCTGGCCCCTCCTCCCTCCTTCCCACACCCCCAGGACCCAGGCAGCCCGGGGGCCTTGGAGGGGGGAGGGCCCCGCTGGGGAGCCCAGCAGGCCTCCTGGCCTCCTGGGCAGGAGAAACCCAGTTGCATTTCCCGATCTCCCCAGCCCCCAAGGGTCTCTCCAGTCGGGAACCCCCCCCCTCACCCAGCCACCCCCCAGGGGCGCCGGTTCTGTCAGGCTTCCCCTTCCCCGCCCCCCTGACTGTCCCCAGGTCCTACCCAGTTGCTCCGGGGTTCCTGTGGTCTGCTTGGGCCTCAGATCCCCTGCCGGCCTCCGGCAACTGATCTATTTGTGGGGAGACGCAATCTCTGCGTCTTCCCACGCCGCCATCTTGACCTAAGGTACTGTTTTAAGCACTTTATATATGTTAACTCTGCCTAGAACTTGTCCTGAACTCAGATTTGTGTATCCAACTGACTTCTTATTATCTCAATCTGGAGGTCTAAGAAGCATCTCAAAGTTAACAGATTCCAAATCAAATTTCTAATGTACACCCATAGTACGCTGCCGCTTCCACAGGCTTTCCCCATCTCAGTAACTGGCAACTTCATACTTTCAGATCGTGCCCAAAACCTCACACACACTCTTCTTTTTCTCTCTCTCTCTCTCTCTCCCCCTCCCTCCCCACACATACACACACACACACACCCCCACACACACACTCCACGTCATATTCATTAGAAAATTCTATGGTTGTAAAAGTTTTAACAATAAGTAAAGCATAGCACAGTTCTGTCTACTTTTAACCCTTGTTTAGTCCAGAAAGTTATAAATGGAAGCTGGAAAAAGAACAGGTTACCGAAAGTGTGAAACATCCTGGTTACATGAAATCCAGAAAATCAGTAAGCATGTTTTGAAAAATATTTTGTAACTGTATCTTATGTTACCCCTACCTTTAGTGAGTGTTACTGGATAATGATATCAATAATGGAAAAACTGGGGAAAAAGACAAATTCGTATTGTATAAAATACAATGATATATACCGTGCATGTAATAAATCCCTTGTTTTTAATATAAAGGAAAAAAGAATATAATTTTTATTAATAAATCAGTTTCTTTCCCATTGCTTAATACACATTCAACAAATATTTTTAAGATATCAGTTTGAAAGACACGAGATTACTTGCCTTATTACTCCCTTGGGTGTTAGTTCTTCCCTGGAGAAATGCAGGAACAACAGGGCTAACCTTGCAAGTCTGTAGCTTACAAAAGCAACACCAAAGTAAAGGGAGGGAGGATATGATCACAGTAGATCAGCCCAAGAGCAGAGCAAATGAGCCCCTAAGAAGGGTTCACATAGATCCGCTCACAGAGCCAAACCTTACTCTGAAAGCTGGAATGAGGTCATTTGCGTATCTTCAATCCACACTAACTGCAAAATTATATATCTTAGCACTGCAGTATTGTTTGTAAGCGCAAACAAACAAAAAACCAACTGGAAACAATCTAAATATTGCTTTAGGGAACAGGTTAAAGAAACTACAACTTGTACAAATATTGAAATATTATGCACCTGTAAGACAAAACAAGAAAAAAAGGAAAGAAGAAAAGAGAAGAAGAAAAAAAAGAGACTCATTAGGTACTGATACAGAAAAAAATCCAAGATATATTGCTAATGTAAAAAGTAAGGTGCAAAACAGTGTGTGTAATAGTTAAAACATGAAAGTAACCCAAGTGTCCATCAATAGGTGAATGGATAAGCAAAATATAGTATATAGATACAGTGGGATATTATTCAGCCTGAAAAAGGAAGGAAATTTTGACGTATGCTACAACACGGATGAGGCTTGAGGACATCATGCTAAGTGAAATAACCCAGTCACAAAAAGACAAATACTGTGTGATTCCACTGATATAAAGTACCTAGAACAGTCAAAGTCATAGAGATAGAAAGAGAATGGTGGTTGCCATGAGCTGGGGGCTGGGGGAGTGGAATGAGGAGCTATTGTTTAATTGGCATAGCGTCTATTTTGCAAAATGGAAAGAGTTCTAGAGAAGGATGGTGGTGATGGTTGCACAACATTATGAATATACTTAATGCCTCTGAACTGTACATTTAAACATGATTAAAACAGTACCTTTTTTTTAAAATAAATTTATTTATTTATTTATTTATTTATTTATTTAATTGGCTGTGTTGGGTATTTTTGCTGTGTGTGGGCTTTCTTTTGGTTGCGGTGAGTGGGGGCCACTCTTCATTGTGGTGCATGGGCTCCTCACTGCCGTGGCCTCTCCTGTTGCAGAGCACGGGCCCCAGGCACGTGGGCCTCAGTAGTTGCAGCACATGGGCTCAATAGTTGTGGCTCACAGGCTCCAAAGCGCAGACTCAATAGTTGTGGCGCACAAGCCCAGTTGCTCCACGGCATGTGGGATCCTCCCAGAGCAGGGATCGAACCCGTGTCCCCTGCATTGGCAGGCGGACTCTTAACCACTGCGCCACCTAAGAATCCAAAACAGTAACTTTTGTTATGTGTATTTTACCACAGTTTTTCAAATTGAGAAAAACATCCACATTAAAAATAAAATAAAATTTCAAGGTAACTCATCATTCTTTGCTCTGAACTTATTAATTGGACGCTGGCTTTTAAAAATGAAAAGGTAGATCTGAAATAAAGGTACAATTAAAATACAGGAGAAAGCAATACGGAGGTATGGGATTAAGAGATACGAAATATTAGGTAGAAAATAAGCTACAAGGATATAGTGCACAAAACAGGGAATACAGCAAATATTTTATACTAAGTATAAATGGAGTATAATCTTTAAAAGTTGTGAATCACTATACTGTACACCTGTAACTTACATAATATTGTACATCAACTCTACTTCAAAAAATAATACTACAAATAAGCAAAATGTATAAGAAACAGTCACTTTAAAATTTACATATATTTATTTATTTATTTGGTTGCACTGGGTCTTAGTTGCTGCAGATGGGCTTCTTGGTTGCAGCATGCAAACTCTTAGTTGCGGCATGCATTTCGGATCCCGTTTCCTGACCAGATACCAAACCCGGGCCTCCTGCATTGGGAGCACAGAGTCTTAACCACTGCACCACCAGGGAAGTCCCCAAAGTCACTTATTAAAGAACAGCTCTGAGTGGAACTCTGAATGGATCTCTGAAGTCAGACACCCAAGGTTCAAATCTGAACTTTACCATTTACAAAATCTGTAATTTTAGGTAAATTTCTTAGCCTTTCTGTGCCTTAATTTTTTTATCTGTAAAATGGAGATATTACTTGCCTCATATGTTTGTTGTATGAATTAAAGTGATACACGTAAAAAAAGGTGTGTGATATGTTATCATCTGTGTAAAAAAAGATAAAATAAAAGAAATATGTACTTTATTCTTTCTTGTATATGCATATACTATTTTGGGAAGAATAAATAATTCTGTTAAAATTTATTGCTTCTAGGGACGGAAACTGAATGACAGGGATCAGGAGTAGAAGGGAAATGTTTCATTTGTACTTTTTGAGTTTTGAACCATAAAGATGTATTATCTACTCAAAAAATCAGTATTATTAAAACTTTTAAAAATGCCATCCCCTTCCTCCAGTCTCCCCTACTCACACAGAAAGATTAAGCTGCTAGACACACAGCTCTAGCTGTGCTACACCCTGCCAGTCAGAATCCTCAGTAAGGTGTAAACTCTTTCTAGTATGACTGCTAAGGCTTTGTATAATCCAGGCTCAACCCACCCATCCTGTTATTCTATTAACCTCCCCCTTCACGCTATCTCCAGTCAAGCCTTACTACTCACGACTTTCCCAGCTGTCAACTCACTTGGGATCAAAGTATCCATAACCCCTCCTCACCTTGGCATTTGGAAAGCCCCCTGTTAATCACTTACCTGTGGCTCCTCCTCTGTTACCCACCCAGGTTCTTGGACTCTTTAATCAATACAAATTGATAGGAAGCCAGACGAGAAATTCAGGCAAGGCCTTACTGGGACTTGTGCTGCAGCACAAGGGAGTGAAAACAAGTAACAGGTGCCCTTGCTCACTCCCTGAGGGGAATGAGTTGATCCCTTCAATGGGGTGAGGGTAGCGGCGGTCAAGGGGTCGAGCTGGAGGGGTGGCTTGGGTGGTCTGCCCACCTCCGTGGTGGTGCTGTTGCAGGAATCGTGCCAATACCCTGCTATTGCTCCCGACACCTCAGAAGTGGCAGCTCGGTTTTTGGTATTTTTGTATCTTATTGTTCATAATTTGCCCCAACTGCTATGCATGCAGTTATTTTTAGTTCCTATGCAACCACTGCAGCGAAGGGTCCAAGGCCCCAGGTCCCAACCTGACTCATCTCCGCACATCCCATCTCACCCCATTTTCTCTGATTTGTGTCAGTAAACACATACAAAACCTCCCTGCCCCTACCTGAGCCTTCTAACAACCTAGAAGTTCAGGCCTTAGATTGGGGCCCTGTTAATCCAATTTAGACCTGTATCTCTGAAAGGGAGGGAGAGCTTCGTGGATCCCCAAATCCCTGGGCCAATGGCCTCTTCCACTAAGAAAACCTCAGGAGCAGGAACTTCACTACTTCCTCCTTCCAAACCAGGTGTGCTCTGAGGCAAAATGGAAAAGTGGTGGGACCCTGTGTTAGGCAGATGGGAGGACCCTCACCTGGCTTAACACACCATATAGGCGAGGAGGCTGGGACAGTCTCCCTAAACTTCCCACCTGTACATTCTTGCCTTGGCATCAGGTAGAGCCTCTGAAGAGAAGATCGGGCCAAGGCTGGACTCCAAGCTAATATCAGATGAATTGCCTTCCTTCACCTGCTGACCTCCCTCTGGGCCCAGCTAATGCAGCACCTCATCTAACAGTCCACCACTGGGGACTCCTAGAGCCCTCTCCACACAGGGTCTTTTTTTTTTTTTAATAAATAAATTTATTTATTTATTTTTGGTTGCACTGGGTCTTCGTTGCTGCACGTGGCCTTTCTCTAGTTGCAGCGAGCAGGGGCTACTCTCTGTTGCAGTACAAGGGCTTCTTATTGCAGTGACTTCTCTTGTTGTGGAGCATGGGCTCTAGGCGCACGGGCTTCAGTAGTTGCGGCACACAGCTCAGTAGTTGTGGCTCACGGGCTTAGTTGCTCCGAGGCATAGTGGGATCTTCCTGGACCCGGGCTTGAACCCGTGTTCCCAGCATTGGCAAGCCGATTCTTAGCCACTGTGCCACCAGGGAAGTCCCTCTACACAGGGTCTTGATACCACCACTCACTTTCCTTCCCTCAAAGCAGTCAAGGTCAGCAATGCCTTGTTTATCCTTTCAGAGACAGTGCATAGCTATACTAACGGGGCTGCTTTCTCCATCAAGATGGGGATCAACCAGACCCTACCCAGCCAGAGCCTGCCCACTCCCAGCTCACGGTACAGCATTCAAGAAAAGTCAGCTGCTGACCCCAGAGGTGCTCAAAACCCTTCCTCTCCAATGCTCAATGAAGATTTCACCATGTGCAAAGTGAAATGAATCCCACTGATCGTACAGAAAAAAGTAAGCTTCACGATACGGGCTTTCTTAAGACAAGAAACACAGATACCTCTGGGTATAGAGTGACATACCCACAGCCATCTCTGGCATTCAGCTCTCTCTGCCCATTGATCCATGCCCTGCTGTCCCACCAACCCTCAGTACCTCATTCATAACCAGCATCAGGCTCCTCATATCTCTCAATGACACAAGCCCTCTAAATCGGTTGAGAATCAGACATCACCTTCAGCCATCACAACTCACGGCAGCAAAGAAGCCCCAGAGAAGGGTCAGCATTAAGCAGCAACTGCTGTCCCGCGGGCTGGGGAAGTGTGAAGTTGAGCAACAGGAAGAGCACATTGCAGATAATGTTCACAAGTGATGCAACTTTCCCAAAAGTTGTGCTTGAGCCTGTGCGTGTGTTTATCTGTATGTGAGGGAACATTTGTATATAGAGTTGATCATGTATATGTGGGCACTTACATGTATTAGATGTATGTCTGTGAATTTGCACGTGTAAATAATTGTGTGTGTGTGTGTGTGTGTGTGTGTTGTGTACCTGAGGAGGCTGAGATGGAGCAGAGTTGCTAGACCAGATGAGCAGAGGGGTACCTTTGGCTCCGGAAAACCTAGGAGTAACTCAGTGGTGATCCCTTCTGTCTACTCCTCCCTTCTCTCCTCCTGGGTTGAGAGCCTTTTGAGAGTCTGGGTGGATGGCCTTATATGTGCTGTGTCCCGCCCTCCCCCTTAGACTGTGAAAACAGTCCCTTGCTATTCCCATCAACTTGAGAGCCAAGAGCTTTCTGGGAAAGGCCAGATGGTCTGCTGAGGGGAAGTGAAAGGCCCTTGGACCAGTTCCCCAAAGGAAGATATATTTAACTGTGGTTGAGCTCTCAAAGATTTTTGGGGGGGTGATGGAATTGTTATATATTTTAATTGTGATGGTGGTTACATAACTGTGTGTGTTTTTCAAAACGTACAGAATTGTACACTAGTAAGGGTGAATTTTACTATAAATGATACCTAAATAAAAAATGAAATATGGAAAAAAAATATGGAAAAATCTGTACAATTAACAATTGAATATTTTAGTATTTTTTTCAGCTGACTACAAACATACAGTGTCACACTATCAATTTTCTAGGTTATATCAATTTGCCTTAAGTATGACAAACAAAAATGAGTAAGAATAATTACATATAGAAAAATTAAGGATATTTCTTTATTGAAATGATTGTTTATAATAAATAATGAATTGACAGAATTAATACCACACAAGACTTTTAACACATCAAGAATTAACTATAATCAGGCTTCCCGGGTGGCGCAGTGGTTAAGAATCTGCCTGCCCATGCAGGGGACACGGGTTCGATCCCTGGGCCAGGAAAATCCCACATGCTGTGGAGCTACTAAGCGCATGCACCACAACTATTGAGCCTGTGCTCTAGAGCCCATGAGCCACAACTATTGAGCCCAAGTTCCACAACTACTGAAGCCCATGCACCTAGAGCCTGTGCTCTGCAACAAGAGAAGCCAGTGCAATAAGCCCACGCACCACAACGAAGAGTAGCCCCTGCTCACCGTAACTAGAGAAAGCCCGCGCTCAGCAACAAAGACCCAAAACAGCCAATAAATAAACAAATAAATAAATAAATTCATCAAAAGGAAAGAAAGAAAAAAAAGAATTAACTATAATCAAAATAAACTGAATATCTAAAAAAATTCAGAGCATTTTGTCCTAGTTTATATTTGGGGAACACTTTGTCTTTATTCATACATAAGGATATGTTCCCTTTTTTAAAAAATATTCCTCTTTTTTCTTTTTTTTTTGGCTGTGCCTTGCAGCTTGTGGGATGGTAGTTCCCCGACCAGGAATTGAACCTGGGACCCGGCAACGGAAGCACCAAGTCCTAACCACTGAACCACCAGGGAATTCCCAAGATATTCTCTCTTTTTTCTTTTTTATAAATTTATTTATTTATTTAATTGGCTGTGTTGGGTATTTTTTTGCTGTGTGTGGGCTTTCTTTTAGTTGCAGTGAGTGGGGGCTACTCTTCATTGTGGTACACGGGCTCCTCATTGCCGTGGCTTCTCTTGGTGCAGAGCATGGGCTCTAAGTACGTGGGCTTCAGTAGTTGCAGCACATGGGCTCAATAGTTGTGGCTCACGGGCTCTAAAGCTCAGGCTCAATAGTTGTAGTGCATGGGCTTAGTTGCTCCTTGGCATGCGGGATCTTCCTGGAGCAGGGATCGAACCCGTGTCCCCTGCATTGGCAGGCGAATTCTTAACCACTGCGCCACCTAGAAAGCCCGATATTCTCTTTTAAAAATACAGTTTAATGTACTCTATGGACAAAGAAGAGATATTATTGGGTTGCTGGTAACTGTGGAGCTTGCAAAAGAATTATTAATAATTGTTATTAAATGCAATATACTCACAATATCCAATAATCTTTTAGCAAATGTTAATGAAATGGTTTGGGTGTTTTCTAAGTCTGAATAAAAGTGCATGAAATTTCAGGATGAGGAGGAAGAGGAAAAAAGAAGTAGATGCCTCTCCTGGGGACTAAAAAGAAGCCTGGCTCAGGAGAACCCAAGTTAGAATCCTAATTCTGCAACGCACTCAGATAATGTGACCTCGGTAGGTCCCTGTCTCTCTCAAGTCTTTGGCTTACCCAGTTCTACAAAGAAGGGCTTGGCCCTGGGTACAGTTTCCAATAGCTGCATCTTTGAGAATTCTACTATTGCTTTCCCACCTCAGGGAACCTGTAATTAGAAAGACATCTCTGAAACAAACTGCATCGATCGTTTTCTCACTTTTTATTAACAAAAGATACATTAATCTGATGTTCAGACCTTTTAATTAACACAAGATACGTAGACCACAAAGAGTTAATGTAATTCTAGCCAAAAACAGAAGAAAAGGAGGCTTGGTGGGGTTTTTTTAGCCTGCACAGGCTTCTCCTAGATAAAAATATTATTCCCATCCACCAGACTTTCTTGAATGTTAGAACTGGCCAAAAGCCCCCTCCAAGGCAATTTTCACAAGGTCCCGGGGCAAGGCAATATAAACCGAGGAACTATGGGTTTTGCTTCTCAACTGAACGCCTCTGAGGCTGTGATTCAGAGATGTGCCCGGGCCACCCGTTGGCCTGCTGCCTCAACTCCTGCCTGCAGCCCACTAAGTTTGCTAAGCTCAGGTTGTAAGTTACCCACATCCATGCCTTTAAGCCCTGCGGACCCTGAGGCTAACGGGTAGGGCTACCACCCACATTGATACAGACTGAGCATTGCCCCAGAGATACCATTCCTTGTAGTCACTATTCATTCACATAGTTATTATGACAGTTTTCCAACAGATGGCAGTAAAGTATCTTAAGAAAGGGGCATCTTTTCCTAGTTCACCCCAAATGACAGTATGCACTACCAGCGGGGCTGCATTTTCTCTGCATTGCCCAACAGGGCACTGGTAAACAGCAGGACACAGGAAGTAGACCTGTGCCTCACTAGTTGCTCACGCTCTCAGCTTCTTTCAGTCCCTCTGCTCCTTCTTCTCCCTCACCTTCCAGCCTCACTCATCTGTTTGCCAGTGCTCTATACTGGATATAGTAGTTGGAGCCAATATTCATTCTTACCTCCTTCTATTACACCCAGGGCCACCTCCATGGGTGTTCCACCTGTGCACAGGACTCTGGATTCAGAACTTGATTCAATGCTGGGCTGTTGCCATCTTAAACAAACAAAAAACAAACAAACAAAAAACTGGGGGGAGGTTGCACCTCACAGCTTTCCAGATCTTAATTCCCTAACCAGGAATTGAACCTGGGAACCCGGGTCCCTAACCACTGTACCACCAGGGAATTCCCTTAAATTCCTAATAACTTTATCTTTGAACTTGTGCTTTGTAAGCGAAGTCTGATGGAATGAGGGCGCAGGCACAGGAGCAGATGCTACACAAGCAAATGCACATCCGCTGTTCTGGTGGCCTGATTCCCACACAGTGTCTGCAATATTCCATAGGTGGTGAATTCCAGTTGACCTGTGATGCCTGGGAATTCAGCGAGACTCAAAGCCAGTATAAGGCAGGCATGTTATATCTACAAATGCAGAAGCAGGGTGCTGACTATCCTGACAGGGTGTGCTTTCTATTTAAACCAGACATTGCTTCTAACACAAAAAGAAGGCAATGGCGCTCTAAGAGATGCAAACGACTGAGGAACCCTAGCACATTCTTATTTATGTGACTTCCTGTAGTAACCAATGACTTGCTAAAAATGGTGACATAGAAGGCAAGGGAAAAACAGGGCAACCCGTAGTTCCTTTTCCTTTCTTACTCGTCAGTAAGCCCAAGAATGTTGGTAGAATGTGTGCTCATCAGGACGTGAAATAAAAACCGTTGAGTTACTTTTTGCAGTATTTCCACTATTCATGTCTATTCATGTAAGAATAAAATGTATATGCATGTATGAGCTTCAAAGTAGAACTGTATAATTTCGGTGATTCTGCATTCAGTTAAATGAATTTAACACTGCCCCTGCACGATATAAAGTTAAATATAAAATTCCAGCTAATAGTTTACAATTTTAATTTTTCTTTACTCAGACCAACATTGAATAAAAACACCAGGACAAGTCAAGAAGACCCTGGAAGGAAGGAAAAACCTATACATTTTAGTACTTTTAATGATACTAACTTTTTTCTGCTCTTTGAACAAAGGGCTCTGCATTTTCTTTGTTTTCTTTTTTATTGAACTATAGTTGATGTACAATATTATGTTAGTTTCTTGTGTACTGCACAGTAATTTGACATTTGCATACATCATGAAATGACCACCGCAATAAGTCCAGTAACCATCCATCCCCATACAAAGTTATTACAATATTATTGGCCATATTCCTTATGCTATATATTTCAACCCCGTGGCTTATTTATTTTATAATGGGAGGTTTGTACCTCTTAATCCCCTTCACCTATTTTGCCCCTCCAGCCCCACTCCCCTCAGGCAAACACCTGTTTTTATCTCAATAGCAATGAATCTGTTTTCACTTTGGTTTTTTTTAATACCATGTTTTATTATACAAGTAACGCATACATAAGAGTATAAGGAAGAAAAAAAAAATCACCCACAATGCCATCCTCAGAGATAACATCACATTTCAATATACGCTTTAGATGATTTCTGTCCTGTCTGATGGCATTTGAGCTGGACTTGGGATCTGGAATGCAGACACTGCAGTTGGGCGGGACGTCAATGTAACTTCTCCCCACGATTTACCTAATTACGTTTGGGAGCAGGTTGCTGCTAAAAGGACTTTGGCAAACTTGCCTGCCTCCACATCCATTTGATGGTGATTATTGTTTTAATTGCAGCGTAAGTGACCTACAACACTATGTTAGCTCCAGGTGTACAACATAGTGGTTCAGTATTTCTGTACATTTACAAAATGGCCACCATGGTAAGTCTGGTTACCCTCTGCCAGCATACAACCATATTACAATATTCTTGGCTGTGTTCCCCGTGCTATACATTTCCTCCTGGTGGGCGACTCATTTATTTTGTAACTGGAGGTTTATATCTCTATTCTTAAAGGAATACCAGTTGGTTGGGACTGCATCAACCTTCCCTCTCATCAGCAAAGGTCCTGTCCCCAAAGGGCTCATGGTTAGTTAAGAGTAAATAGATCAAACGACATGGGGAACATCTATTCCTTTAGCCACTGTACAAAAATTCCTCATGGAGGAGGCTGCATTGTGGTTTAAGGCTGAGATTCCAAAGATTAGCTTTTAAAATGGTAGATCCTATTAACCGGTATGCCATTTATTTATTTATTTATTTATTTATTTTATTTATTTATTTATTGGTTGCTTTGGGTCTTCATTGCTGCGCACGGACTTTGGTTGTGGCGAGCGGGGGCTAACCTTTGTTTTGGTGCGTGGGCTGCTCATTGCGGTGGCTTATCTCGTGGAACACAGGCTCTAGGCTGCAGGCTTCAGTAGTTGTGGTACATAGGCTCAATAGTTGTGGCTCGTGGACTCTAGAGCCCAGGCTCAGTAGTTGTGGCACATGGGATTAGTTGCTTCCTGGCATGTGGGATCTTCCCAGCCCAGGGCTCGAACCCATGTCCCCTGTGGATTCTTAACCACTGTGCCACCAGGGAAGCCCCAAGGTATGACATTTATTTGTGTCCAGCAACCCAGCTAAAGCCACGTAATTTTGTTTGTTTGTTTTTGATTGTTTGTTTGTTAAGAACTTTTATTGAGATATAATTGACATACGATAAACTGCATATATTCAAAGTGTACAAGTTGATTTTTTTCTTATTAGTAATATATATATGGCAATCCCAATCTCCCAATTCATCCCACCCCAACCCGACCCCCCTGTCTTCCCCACTTGTTGTCCATATGTTTGTTCTCTACATCTGTGTTTCTATTTCTGCCTTGCAAACTTGTTGATCTGTACCATTTTCCTATATTCCACATATATGTGTTAATATACGATATTTGTTTTTCTCTTTCTAACTTACTTCGTTCTGTATGACAGTCCCTAGGTCCATCCATGTCTCTACAAACGTTCCGGTTTCATTCCTTTTTATGCCTGAGTAATATTCCATTGTATATATGTACCACATCTTCTTTATCCATTCATCTGTTGATGGACATTTAGGTTGCTTCCATGACCTGGGTATTGTAAATAGTGCTGCAATGTGCATGTGTCTTTTTGAATTATGGTTTTCTCTGGGTATATGCCCAGCAGTGGGATTGCTGGGTCATATGGTAACTCTATTTTTAGTTTTTCAAGGAACCTCCATACTGTTCTCCATAGTGGCTGTGTCAATTTACATTCCCACCAACAATGCAAGAGGGTTCCCTTTTCTCCACACCCTCTCCAGCATTTATTATTTGTAGATTTTCTATCGGTGTGTCCCTCTGCCAATACCACACTGTCCTGATTACTGTAACTATATAATAATGTCTTGAAATAGGGAAGAGTGATTCCCCCTATTTGATTCTACTTTTTTGAGGTAGTGTTAGCTATTCTAGTTCCTCTATATAAATTTTAAAATAATCTTATCTATAGCTACAAAATATCTTGCTGAGATAGTGATTAAACCTGTAGATCAATCTGGGGAGACCTGACATCTTTACAATGTTGAGTCTCCCAGTCCATGAAGACGCTATGTCTCTGCTCCTTTGAGTTTTTTCAACAGCACTGTGTAGTTTTCAGCATACAAGTCTTGTATATATTTTGTTAGATTTATACTTAAGTATTTCATTTTGTTTTGTGTGGCTATAAGTGGTATTATATTTTTAATTTCAATTTCCATGTGTTCATTGCTAGTATATAGAAATGCAACCTTGCTGAGCTCACTTATTAGTTCTAGGCTTTTTGTTTGTTTGTTTGTTTTTGGTCAATTCCCTGGTATTTTCTGTGGAAATTATCATGTCATATGCAAAAAGGGACAGTTTTATTTCTTTCTTTCTAGTCTATATGCTTTTTATCCCTTTTTCTATCTCATTTTACTAGCTAAAATTTCCAACATTATGTTAAATAAAGTGGTGAGAGTGGACATCCTTGCCTTGTTACTGATCTATGTTCAACCTTTCACCATTAAGTATAATAATAACTGTATTTTTTTGTTAGCTTTTGTTTTCTATCAAGTTAAAGTTCCTCTCTGTTCCTACTTCTCTGAGAGTTTTTATCATGAGTGACTTGAATTTTGCCAAATGCTTTTTCTGCATCTATTGAAATGATAAATGAACTTTCTTCTTCAGACTTAATATAGTGGATTACATTGATTGGTTTTCAATTTTTTTTAAAGCTCTTTATTGGAATATAATTGCTTTACACTGTTGTGCCACTTTTTTTCTGTACACCAAAGTGTATCAGCTGTATTTATACATATATCCCCATATGCCCTCCCTCTCGCGACTCCCTCCCACCCTGCCTATTCCAGCCCTCTAAGTCATCACCTGGTTTTCAAATTTTAATGTTTCTTGTTTTCTAATGTATTAAAGTATTTAAGTGTGTTTATATTAATCACTCACTTTACTACGCTCGTTGTGTCCCACAAATTTTAACATTATCATTCAATTTCAAATACTTCACAATATCCTTTATGTTTTCCCTTACTACACAAATTGGATTTTTAAGTTATCTTTTCGTTATTAATTTTTAATTTCACAGCAGTATAAAGACTGTATGATATCAATCTTTTGAAATTTATTGAGGCTTCCTTTGTGGTCAGTTTTTGTAAGATTTTGCGTGTGTTCAGAAGGAATATGTATTCTTTTTTTTGGGTGCATGTTTCTACATATATATGATACATATATATGCTTTAATTTATTAATTTCCTTTTCATATATTCGATGTTTGCTTATTTTTGCCTGTTTATTAGTTTCTGAGAGGGATGTGTTAAAATCTCCAACTACAATTAATTTATCCATTTCCCCCACAGTTCTATAGGTTGCCACTTTTTACGTTTTGAAGCTATGTTTTTAATAAGTTTGTGCTTATAATCATTGTATCTTCCACTCTATGCTTATCATCTATATTTTTGCCTTTAAGTCTATTTTGTTAAATGCTCCAGCTTTCTTTTGATTTAGAATTACCTGCTATATCTTTCAATCCTTTCACTGAAAATTTTTGTTTCTTTAAGTATTCATCTTATTCTTTATTTCAATGATTACACATCATATTTAATATTTTACCTAGTTCTTTATGATTTCTTGTTCTTGTATCACAATAATATCTTTATTATTTTGAATATATTTAGTTTATTTTAAAATTTATCTGATCCTTGGACTTCCCTGGTGGTGCAGTGGTTAAGAATTTGCCTGCCAGGACTTCCTAGGTGGCGCAGTGGGTAAGAATCCACCTGCCAATGCACGGGACACGGGTTCTAGCCCTGCCCCAGGAAGATACCACATGCGGCGGAGCAACTAAGCCCGTGCGCCACAACTATTGAGCCTGTGCTCAAGAGCCTGTGAGCCACAACTATTGAGCCCATGTGCTGCAACTACTGAAGCCCATGCGCCTAAAGCCCATGCTCTGCAACAAGAAAGGCCACGGCAATGAGAAGCCTACACACCACAACGAAGAGTAGCCCCTGCTTGCCGCCACTAGAGAAAGCCCGTGTGCAGCAACGAAGACCCAACACAGCCAATAAAATAAATAAATAAATTTATAAAAAAAAAAAAAAAAGAATCTGCCTGCCAATGCAGGGGACACAGGTTCAGTCCCTGGTCCTGGAAGATCCCACATGCTGCACAGCAACTAAGCCTGTGCACCACAGCTACTGAGCCTGCGCTCTAGAGCCCGTGAACCACAACTATTGAGCCCATGTGCCACAGCTACTGAAGCCTGCACGCCTAGAGCCCGTGCTCCGCAACAAGAAGCCACAGCAATGAGGAGCCTGCACACCACAATGAAGAGTAGTCTCTGCTTGCCGCAACTAGAGAAAGCACATGTGCATCAAAAAAGACCCAACACAGCCAATAAATAAATAAATGAATAAATAATAAATTTATTTAAAAAATAAAATAAAATTTATCTGATCCAATCATTCTGCTTTAAGTATTATACATTGCTCAGTTTTGTTGTCTTTCATAGTGATTGTTCTGTCTAGTTATCTTAGTTAATGATCCCATGTTCTCCTGGTATTAGTTACTCTGTTAATATTTATTGAGCAGGGACTGAAGGCCAAGTCTCAGTGTCTCTCACAGTGAATTTAAAGAGAGAGGACAGAATAAATTCCAGAGTAGAAAGCCTCAGATTGCAGGTTCCTTTGACTGCCACTTTATTAGGCTACTCCTCAGGTTAGGGATTTACCTATAAAGTCTTGGGAAAAAAACCCAGTGTAGGCGGTAATCTCCTTGGTTTATAATTCTTCAGTCCTGGATTGGGGGGTGGGGTGCAGGGGTGGAAAGACGTGAATGTCGAGGGCTGCTAGGCCCTGTAGTCATCAATTCTTCACCCCAGCGGTACTTCCGCACTATCCTGTTGTTATCGCAGTGACACAGAGTCTGGGCTATTATTTAATGCAGGAAGAGGAAAAATGTAACTTCAAAACTTTCAACCCATTGTTTCATTTGTCTCTGGTCCTCCTCCATGGCTCTAGCTACTAGCACTAGTGAGCATGTATGTGCAAACACACAGAGAGTCTCTACAGCTTTCATTCTCCCCAGAGGTTTCTCATGGTGTTTGCGCTTCTCTCTGGCTTCCCTTGTTCCCCTAGGGCTGATTTTGGACATGAAGCCAACAGGCTATGCTAGTTCACAATCTTGATAGGTAACTTTTTAAGAGATCATGCTGGCTGCTGTGTAGAAAATGGGGTTCCGAGGAGCAAGCCTGGCAAAAGGCAGACAAATTAGGTTATTGAAGTACTCCCGGTCAAAGGTAACAATGGACTTGGACTAACTACAAAGCTAGCAATAAAGATGGAAGAAGTAGTTGGATTCAAGAGTTCTGGAGGTACCCCCCCCAAAAAAAAAAATAAAATAAAAAATAAAAAAATAAAAAAAAATAAAAAATAAAGAGTTCTGTAGGTACAATTAATACGCTGTGCTGATGAACTGAATTCAGGGTGAAGAAAAGAAGAATGGCTACTAAGTGTTTGGCATAAAAAACTGGATGTATGAATGGAGCCATTTTTAGGAGGAAGACTGAGAAAACAGCAAAATTAGAGGCTCTTAGTTTTAGACATTTAGCACATTCTTAATGGATCAAATAGCAAACCCCCCAAATTAGGCAGGTTCCCAGGCAGGGTCTTCTGCCACTCTCCACACCCTCAGCATCAGGTCTCTTTGGTCTCTGTCCCATGCCCTGAGAGTGTATATCATCAGATGGGGTTCATGACGGCTTCAGTGTCTCATTTCAGGGTCTCTGTCACTAGCAAGGGAGAGGATGTGTATATACGACCTTCAAGCTTTCTGCTCACAGGGATCAATCCCTCCAGCTCCTCTCATTTCCAATTTTCCATTTGTACTTTTTAGTTAAATTCATTTCCACTTCCTATCAGCGTTCCGATCTCTTTTAGGCTGGTTGCTGAGTGGTGAGTGTATGACCCCTGGAATGTGAATGCTGAGCAAATGCCCACAAGATCCAGACAGTTGTACTTTACTCATCTCATTGGCAGTAGCCCGACCTCTATCCTGATACGAGGCCATTCCAGTGCTTCTGGGTCCTAGCCTCCAGAGGTACCAATGAATATCCTTTTGCTCAAGCCACAGTTGGGTTTTGTTGCTTGCCATCAATGAACCCCGACTAACAACTAATAACCCGGACACGAGTGCAGTCTGCCCCCCGATACCCAGCCTCCACAGTAGGAACAAATGTGTTAGTGTTTCTGCCCCACCCACTCTCCTCCTCCACACCCCCATCAAGCAGCTCTTTGTTCTCAGAGCCTTCCCCAAATATTCCAGGACCTGCTAGGCTTGTTTTGTTTGTGATCAAGGCTTCCCACACATTCACAGCTGAAGCAAACTGATGTCTAGGGCTTGCTTTAGGCAGCATTTTGACCAAAAGGTAAGGATGTATTTATTTCCATTGCCCAGAACTTTACTCATTGGGCTTCTGAACTCAATTCCAGCTCAAGTTTGAACTGATGTCTCTCTTCCCAACAAGGCTGGCTAGAATTGTTATCTGAAGATAACCAGTGTGTCATCCTGCTTCTCTACCCAAAGTAAAGTAGGAGTCTTGAATCAGCACACTCCTGTCTGCCTTGGGCCTGCTAGCTTTCTGGGAAAGAAAGTTTTCCAGGAAAGAATTCATTTTCTTAAGGAAGTTTAGATGATGCTGGGCAAAAGTCCATCTTCCACACTATGATTTCATGATGAAGATTCTTATAGATTCACTCTAGAGCATTAAGACAATGCTAAAATGTGACTAGTTTTCCATTTAAAATACACAAACTTGAACAGTGTTACTTCCCTTTCTCAGCATACTTCCCTTTCTCAGCTTCCACAGTTTTACAGTGTTGATCTCAGCATAGTTTTCAAAAATCCCCTTATATTTTCAGGTGGTACTCCAGAACTATCAGTGGCTAATACCAGCTCAATTTCCACTCCCCAGCACTTTTTTTTGGCCACACCCCGCAGCATGTAGGGTCTTAGTTCCCCAGTCATGGATTAAACCCCCACCTCCTGCAGTGGAAGTGAGGAGTCTTAACCGATGGACTGCCAGGGAAGTCCCTCTACTCTTTAACTGTTCAGCTCCAGATGCTAGATGATACTGAACTTTAGATTAAGGAGCCCAGACAGGCCCCCAAAATGAAATATAGGAGTTAGCGAGTTCCCCCACCTTCTATTCCCAAACTACCATCCCTGCTAACTCCAAGTGGTCATCAGACTTGATAGTTTGGTTTCTGTTTTTCATACCAAGTATTTCAAGGATGAAAAGACTCTGCAGAATTGTTGAGCCCCCTAAACAATTTCCATTTTACCCTACTTCATATTACTAGTAAAATAACCAAATGGGAATAGCCTTTGTTTTGTGTTCTCAAGTTATTTCATTACAAATAAAATGGTTAATTTATGTAAGGTATGTGAAAGCACACTGTAAGCTACAAAACAAACTAGACAAAGCAAGGGCTGCTTAATTTAATATTTTTAGTTAGAAGGGTCTACTAATGTACTTCATTAACTTCAGAGAATGCTATCATGTCTGAGTTGTAAGGAACCTGGATCTTAGAGCTCACTTAGTCCAGATGAGAAAAATGAGGCCTAGAGCTTAAACAACATCCCCCTAAGTCACCCAGCTTTGCACATTTTTCCCAGGTAAGGAAGAAAAAAAGAGAAAGAGCAATAATCAGTATAGAGCATTGAAACTGCAATAAGATCCACTTTAAACATTGAAACTGCAATCAATGAACAATTAGTTAAACACCAGGAAAGTTTCAGCCCTTTTGATTTATTCCACCCATTTTCAGAAAGCCAAAGAGAACTTTAAAAAGATTCCTTCATAGAGGAAATCATTATATACACTAGATACTTAAATAAATGTTTACTATACTTACCTCTACAATTTAAATTTAAATGCTTTAAGATCCTCAAAAGCCAACTATAAAATTAAAGGTTTTTAAAAAATTTTTTCTTTGTTCTTAGAGGTGAAAATGTGCACCGAATTTCAAAATAATATTTTTATTCAATTAAAGTTTTTTTTAAAATACAAATATTTCCATGAAATAAATCCCAAGTGCTACATTTAATTTTTTTCAGTACAATTTATTCCTCTTACATTTTAATTTACATTTATTGTCTTAGAAGTATTACACTCAAAGTAATAGAGCTCCAGAGAGAGGCCAGTAAGTGAGGGACAATTTTAGTGTGTCAACTTCCTAGTTAGTCTGCTAGCCTCCCTACTACACATACTTGCTCTCTGGTGGTTATTTCTATGTAACTGTGGCTGAAGCTTGAATCTACATCTGGCATCAGGCCAAGTGTGTGAATCCATGAATACAGGCCACCAACTGCACTTAGGGTACAGCCCACTTAAGGGTCTTTCTTGACAGTCAATGATGATGAATGTGGAAAGACTGGCTATTCTCTTGAGAGAAAACATACTCCCTAAGTGACAGCTACAGTTTTCTAACAGAAAAAATAATCAGCAAAGGGAAAGGATCAATGATAAAGACAGGGAAGCTGAGAATAGCGTAAGTACAATATATACATAATGGAGTAAATAGTGAGGCTGCGCCTAAGTCCAAACTCTTACTTTTATTTTTAAAGTCTGATAAAAATTTACTCAATTACACTTTATACAGTAATATTTAGTGAGCGTGGTCCAAAAAGGCTATGTTTTAAGTTTGTTTGTAAAAATAACAAAAGCTTTATCACTCAGTCTCTGGTCGATAAGAAAGGAAGAAAACCTTGCTAGAAATAACAATAAATAATTTCACACAAAAGGCCAGGTGACATAGGAATAGTATATTAATTAATATATTTTCTTTGTATTTACAATAAATCCATTTGTTAATACTGTGATAGAAAAAATAATCAGTCCACATTATGTAGTAGAAACAGGCTTTGAGGCTGATCACACCTCTCACAATAAAAACATATAAGGATTTCTTCCACAGCTAAAGTATTTTTCAACATGACAGTCTTGGGTGAAGGCAAAACTGACAGAGTATTTTATGTCCTAGAATCAAGAAATCAAGGGTATTACAATTAAGCAAGCAGTAAAAAGCCATTTAGTTTTTCCAGGACTATTTAAATATAGTAGTTACCAATAAGAATTTGATTTACTTTGAGATATAAAAAGTAAAAACCCTAAATAGGGAAACTGCATTAATCAAAAGCAGCCCCAAACAAAAAAGGCATCAAGAGAAATGAAACAAGGCATTCTTATGTATCATGCATAAAAAGGATAATTATATAATACATACTTTAATGACCAGACTAATAAATAAATGAGGTACATTTTACAGTCATTGGAACAAACAAACTATATTCAACCACTTAAGTGTTGTACTGCCACTGCTTTTGTTTCAAAATATAAAGTAATATAATTAATCTAACATCTAAAAACTGCATACTTTGAATGTTTGCTTTTTTGATCCCCCTTTGAGATAGTAAAGGGGAACTGTGTAATAAAATATTATCTGAATATAAATTATCAACACAATATGATACAATTATCATGTAATTGCCATTTTGTATGTGCACAGTGGAAATATTTTGAAAGCTAGAAAAAAGATGAAGACAGACTGGTCAGAATTGTAAATTTCAGACTAATCCATGATAATCTAGAACAGAAGAAGACAAAAATAAAATTCACTAAATAGATATAACTTGATATCTTTTCCAAATTCAGTAGTCCACTAAGATGCAACTTCTAAACAAGTCTACTACCTCAAAGGTAAAAGGAGGAGGAAAATGTAAATCTCTTTTGAGCTTTAGTTTTCAAGTTTATGCTCTGGAAGAAGGCTAACGTTAGTCAGAACAACAATACTATATCTTTGCTTTTGTAGTTTGTATTTGCTTTTTCTATTTTAGTTATAGCATGGAATAGAGAGAAAAATATTAAATTATCAAGTCACGGGTAAGTATTTATGGCTAGTTCATGAAATATATTAAACTGAGTAAATCAGTTGGGTCAAGAATTTCCTACTATGTTGCTACATTTATTATCTATAGCCTTGGAATAGTAATTTAGGAGATGTCTATCATAACTACTGACAGCATTTCTCATGGTATACCAATTTCCATTTTTACTTTCTTCTCTCCTTTGCCACTTAAACGCATTATTTTAACCATTTGATAAGAAATTTTATTTTACAAGTTCCTGTTTCAATTACTGAAGAGGTGATTTTAACACATAAACCTGCCAATCCTGAGATGATGATGATAGGAAAACTAAAACCCATAGGATTATTCATTCAAATTTTTGCTTTAGTTTTTTCTGGAAGATGGCTGGCAGAATAGAAAGAAGAGCCAAAATCATTAGAACAAAGACTGAGTTCCAGGAAACAGCTTCTCCTGCTGTTGTAAGCTGGTACAGTGTTGTTCCTGCCTTAATTGCTACAAAAGAGGGAGGTGCAACACCTAAAATAAAAAGCAAAAACATATGGTAAAAGACAATCAATTCTTTTTAAAAATTAAAATTCTGTGTATAAAATTTCTTACAAGAATACAGTGATTTGCATTTTGGAATATTTTAATTTAATTTAAAGCCCCTGAAATTTACTTCCACATAAAGAATTCAATCTTTCATAATCACCTCGTAAGGGTAATGAATTTAAAAACTCAAGGAAAGTTTCCAGAAAATAATTTTACAAAGTTTATCAACAACCTTTAAAAAAGAATGTGCTATGATCCACCAATTTCGACTTTAGGAAATACTAATGTATATGAGCAAAGATCTAGTCTCAAAGATGCTCATCAAACAATTATAATAAAAACCCTGGAAACAATCTAAATCTTCAAAAATAAGATTGAGTAAATTGTCACTTACCCTTGATAGAGTATATACTTAAAATAAAAATGAGTGGTAGGAAATAGAAATAGAAAGATACTCAAAATATATGAGTAAAAAGAGCAGTTTATACAAAAGCATGGTAGAACAACCACATTTTATTAAAAACCAGAACAAACTGGAAAAATTATTTAGCCAAAGCTGAGGTTAAGTTTATATCTAGCTATTTCATCTGTAAAATAAGGAGATAGTATAAAAATTCTCTCTTCTGATTCCATAAATGTAATATTATTTTACAAAATCCAAAATTACCCCTGCTAAGATTTTTAAGTTTGTCTATGAATTTTTCTAAAAGTAGCAATAAAAATTTAAGTATCAACTTAAAGCCTTAATTTAACAGACACTCAAAACTTGAAGAATCTGCTCATTGTGTTGGTATCTAAACAATTCAACTTAAATTTGAAAGAAAAGCAGAATACTCTTATTAAAGAACTATCAGAATTCACAAAATATTTAAGTGAGTCTTTGTGTCCACTGATTCATTTCAAAGCTGTTAGGTCCTTGGAAGCAAGAAACTTTTGTTGATCCTTGCTTCCCCCATACTTTCAGCAATGCCCATAATAAGTACCATGTCAATAAAAAGAAAGACAGGATCAACTTTCTATTGAAAATTAAAGTTCAATACTTCAGTACCTGATTAGAAGACAAAGGAGAAAGTACACAAAAAAGGCACCCTCATTTTTTTTTCTCTCCACTGAGAGAATGGAGTTAAAAAGTCCTGCTTAATTCTGTATGATTAAAAAAATATCCAGCAGAGAGTGCTCTTGTTTAAAAGAACAACAACAACAGCAGAAAATTAAATCAACACAATCCAACAAACATTTCTGAGCATCAATTTATACAGGCCAGGCTCTGTGCCCACCAGTTATATATGGTGCTGGCATGTCTGCAAAGAGCACAAAATCTAGCCCAGCTGAACACTGCTAGACATGTACACAGTGAGTTCTAACACAGCATGAACCAGAGGACTTACCTAGAAAAGTGCCAATAAAAAAAACTTTCAATGGCACGTTTATCACAGGAGATGTAATATTAATAAACCAATTAGGTAGAAATGGAGTTATTCTCAAAAATATAATGTAGTTAATGAGATGTTCTCTATGACGTTCAACCTGTCACAAGAAGAAAATGAATTAGGATCAAGATAAAGTCAATCCTGAAAATAAACTGCTTTCTATAAAATACTTTATTTCAAATTCTTATACCTGGTAGCTCAGCATTTACCCAACAGAAATGATCAAAAAAGGAGCTTGAAAATAACAATGAACTACTTATCAAATGCTCATTACCAGAGCTAAATAACATCAGATGAAAGTTTTTAAGATTGTGCTTACAGCGTAAAGTTATACCACTGAAGATGGTTCTACATCAGCTTACATAATATGGCTCAACGTTTTAAACCTAAAAAGGCAAGACTAAATTTATAACTATATATAAGATAGATATCAAATGACCAACTTTTTAATGCCTTTAACATCCTATGATGTAAAGGGCTAGTATAGCACATCTATAAACCTAGCCTCCAATTTTAAAAAAATTCAGATCATCTTCATTTTATGTTATTACAATGTACTCCACATGAGTGAATTCATTCATCATTGATAAATGAGATTAAACAAGCATATGGAAACATTTAGCTGATTAAATAAAAGTGCCGATTGCAGTTTATACTTCATAGACCTTGCTATACAAATAATGATTCTGATTTTGGGCAAAATGCTTAATTTCTCTTAATTTCCTAACCTGTAAAACAAATTTCTAAATTTCTAAAATTCCTCTAATTTAAATTTGTTTCTTCTGATTCTTTATAGAAATAAGATTTTCTTAGCAATACTAAACTAGGCTTTCCTGTGCAGTAGTGCTTATATTTATCACTGCCAGTCTTTGCAGGATCCTAACAGAAGATAACAGCTCTTCCCGCTGATGAAATCTGTTATAAGAGTTGGCTGATACAAGTTTTTCAGAGACCCACTGACAGCATCCTGTATGAACACAAAACAGCTGAAGTATCTAAATATATGGATGTCTTTACACTGACACTTTTTGACTTTTCTGCTCGGATTGAACTTATAGGAATAAAGAATTAAAATTACTGTTACAGATACAAAAACTTCATATTTGAAATTATTAACATTTATTATTTGCCTATCACTTAATTTTATTTTGGTCAAAAGATCATTTTTATCAAAGCATAGAGTCTGAGTTAATTTATGTAGATATTATACATTGACCTCCCAAGTCGCCAAAGAATTACATCAAACAATTTAAAAATACATGTTTACCTGCTGTGACCATTTTACCGCTTTCTCTGTTAGGTATTTATATACAACTGGCCTCCCAACTAAATAGGAGAGCATATAGCAGAATGAGGCACCAAGTCCAGAACACTAGAAAATAACAAGAACCCATAAGCATTTTGTACTTTTCCATCTTATTCACATGGATATATTCACCTAAGGCAAAGCTCAACTAGTTTATTTCTTTTGAGGTATAGGGAGGATACTCTGCATAACGTCTCTTGTGCAGAGAACAAGAACCCATTGGATCTAGTCCTTTCTCTGAACAAATTATAACTAAAACGAGACCAGCTAAAACAAACTGGCACTTGTGATTAAACTTAGAGACTATATCCAATAGTTAATGTTAGCCATTAGGCTATGAACTAAACTTCAAGAGCCAATATTTTTTCAATTGCTATGATTGAAAACACCACCCCCAGCCCTGGGACTTAACACTTTGTGCCCATTCTTGGGCTATTTGAATTACAAAACAGTATAGGAAGCAAAGGCTAGAACAGAGTCTATAAATGCAATTAAGTCTATGATACTCCTAGAAAAAAGCCAAACTATAACATCTCTCTATGGAGGGTCTTAACAGATATCACTTTAACATTAAACACCTCTTGAAACTAATAAGTTTATGATTCCAGAGACTAATGGGACTAGGATGCCATCACCATTCCCATCATTCTATTTAAAGTTAGTTGTTTTTTCTAGTCTCCCAATTTCATTTTATATACTTACCAAACAAACAAGAAATAAGGCTAGTGGAAAGGGATAAAGAAACCCTGAGAGTATACTGAGAAATATAGAGCCTGGAATAGCAAATGTTTGCAAGCTGTTAACTTCTAAGTTAAGGATTAAAACATAATTAAATGAATTTTTAAACCACAGATCCAACAATCCAGAAAAAAAAAGTATCAATACATGAAGTTACATGTTAATAAGGTTATGTCCACATTTTGGTATTAAAAAATTAAGTAAAATTATATCCAAAGTTTAAAAATTACATGATTCCTCAGTTGTAATACCTTTAACTCTAAGCTTACCATTTACAAGATTATCATAAATCAATGCTAATTAGAGTGTGTTACTAAGAGAAAACCAAGACAAATATCAAATATGTACCAGCTAGAGGAATTAGGCACTTTAGGGGGATGGGGGGTGGGAGGTGGGGACGAGGACAAAAAAAAAAAACAAAAAACATCTTTAATATGCTTCTCTAATGCATTGGATTTTTACTCTCACATGTTTTTAGGAAACATGATTTCTGTGGAAACACAGGTACATATAAGGTATAACAATTACTATCTCTAATTTAACTTTTGGACATTTACCTCAATTTACTACTCATTAAAAAAAGAATGAGTTACAAAATATAGTAAAAGTCACAAACCTTATTTTTAAAACAGAATTATGCTTTTTTTCCACTTCTCTCTAGTTCCTAGTTTTGGCCTGGACCTCTGCGTCATCCATAACATGATTAAGTCCGAGTGAATTCCTTCAACATCTCTTTCTACTTTAAAATTTCTATCTTCACTTACACTCCCTTTTTTTCCTCTAATTCCCACTTTACTCTTGTTTTCATTTCAATCTCCTTCTTCCTTGGTTCTTTTATCTTTAATTTCTTGCTCTTTCACAGATCCCTTCTGTATAAAACTACTCAGATGCCTATAAACTGAAGAAAACCTAGCCTTTTCCTTGAGCAATCAGTTACCACCTCTCAACTTCATTGCCTCATAGATTCTCTCCTTGTCCCTTGCAACCTGGCTTACCCATCCACCACTCTACTGAAACCTCCTCCTGGCTGAAAATAATGACTTTTTCTCAGTAAGAATTTTTTACTGACGCTTGCACAGGATTAGACATCCTTTAGTGTGAAGCTCACCTCCAGTGATCTGTATTTTTCTTCTATATTACAGATCATTCCTTCTCTAATTTTTTTCTTCTCCTCACCCTCAAACCTGGCTCTAACATTGTTAGCCAATCTCCTCTCACTTTTCTTTGATAAATTCAGTCATTTCCATGTATATGGATGTACACATGACTTCAAGTATATGGATATATATTTTTTAATAATCTATCTCTGATTTAACTTTTCTAATCAAACATCAGTCTCAAATTTCCCAGCTGTCTACTGGATGGCTCCATTAAAAAAATTTAAAAATTAAACATTTATTTCAGGGCTCTTTAGAATCTTTTAATGGAAAGTCTCAAACACATATGAAAGTAGAGAAACTAGTATTATGATGCCCTATATGACCACACAGATTCAACAATTAACACACAACCAATCCTTTCTCTATATCCCTTATACTCGATTATATTGAAGCAAATCCCAGACATATCATTACATGTACAACTACCTTAATACCTTTAAAAGATAAGGATTCCTTTTCTTTTTAACACAACTATAATACCACTGTCAGAGATTAATTAACCATAGTTCCTATCATAAGTAGCTATTTAGTAAGTTCACAATTCTCAAATGCCTATTTACTTATTTATTTATTGACAGCTGGTTTGTTCAAATTAGGACCAAAAAAGGTCCACACATGGTTTGCTCACTATAGCAATTAAGTACAGGTTCCTTTTTTTTTCTTGTAATTTTCTTCTTGAAGAAACTGGGTCACATAGAATTTACCACTTTCTGAACTTTGCCTATTGTATCCCTTAGGATGGTTTAATACATTCCTTTGTAATTTTTCAAAATTAGTTTTTACTGGTGTATAGATTATTTACAATGTTGTGTTAGTTTCTGCTGTACAGCAAAGTGAATCAGTTATACACATACATACATCGTTCCTTCGTCATTTATCTTGTAGTGCTAACAAAGCCATTCTCTCTGCATGGGAATATAATCTGACCTTAGCTTTCCAGCTCTGTATAGATTTGTATTTCTTTTCTCGAACACTGAAAAATCTTGGTTCTTAATGTTGTAAACATAATTAACTATTTCTTTTACATGCTATTAAGTGTATATATACACACAGACACATACATATGTGTGTACATATATATTATATATATTAGTGTTACATATTTTAAAATTTGAGACTATAACAACTGAAAATAGTTTAAGATTTCTTTCAAATCTTTTTTGTCCTTAAGATTTATCCCAGAAGGGAAACACAACCAAATTACTTTTTTTCAAGGAAACAACCTGAAACAATTCCTCTAGATAGTCAAATCCCCATCAACTCAATATATTGTTAAATTTGTTTCATTTTTGCTTTAGATTCTTTAATTTTTTAAAAATTTTGTTAAAATATACATAACATAAAATTTACCACCTTAACTTTTTAAATGAGTGGTTTGGTAGCATTAAGTTTCACACTGTTGCACAAGCAATCTCCAGAACTCTCCTCTTCCTGTGAAACTGAAACTCTGTAACCCATTAAATAACAGTCCCCATTCCCCAACCCCCTGACAACATCCCTTTCACTTTCAGTCTCTGTGAACTGGGCTACTCTAGGTACTTCATGTAAGTGGAATCATATGTGATTGACTTATTTCGCTTAGCATAATGTCCTCAAAGTTCATCCATGTTATAACATGTTTCAAAATTTCCTTCCTTTTTAAGGGTGAATAATAGTCCATTGTATGTATATACCACACGTTGTTTATCCATTCATTGGTTAAAGGACATTCGAGTTGCTTCCACCTTTTGGCTATTACAAATAATGCTGCTATGAACATGGGTGTACAAATATCTCTTGAAACCCTGCTTTCAGTTCTTTCAGGTATATACCCAGAAATGGGACTGCTGAATCTTATTTTTAATTTTTTGAGGAAACGCCATATTGTTTTTCACAGCAACCACACCATTTTACACTCCCAAGAACAGTGCACAGGGGCTTCAATTTCTTCATATCCTCACCAACACTTGTAACTGTCTTTGTTTTGTTTTTGTTTGGGGGGGGGGGTTGATTAGTAGCCATCCTAATGGGTGTTAGGTTACTTTAGATTTTTAAGATTTGTTTCCTTTTTTCAATTTTATTTAATTGGTTTTATAATTACGTGAAATATTTACTTGGTCCTAAAGTCAAATCTACACAATAAAATACACTTAGAGAAGTTTCACTTCCGTCTCTGTTTTATCTCTCTCTCCATGGGAAAACTTTTATTAGCTTTTAAAGATATCATTTATTTGTCATCCACAGCTCAAAAGTCCTCAATGACTATCCAATACCAAATGAATATTCTAAATTCCTTAGCCTGGTACTCAAAAAGTCTTCCACAATCTGAATGCAATGTCTAGCCTATCTTCCTAAACTTATTTCTCAAATCCTTCCCTTTTCACACCCTATATACCAACAAAACTGGACTACTGATCACTTCCTAACCATGCCCTGTGCTTATATAAAGCTCTGCTCTAGACTTGCTCTGTCTAGAATGACTATACCGTATCTCTACCCTGATGGAAATAGTTGTTTTGCTTTTGAATGCTTAAAACACTAGATTGTACTTAGCATATAATTAGTACTTTAAAAAACTGGTTAAATGCATGAAAGCTAAAGTTAAAATAGGTCATTATAATGTAAAACGTAATTAATATACAAGAGTTTGAAGTAGGTATTACCAACAAAAGTGCTAGTACTGCACTGCTGAATACAGTGGCTGTGGAGAGGAAACACTAAAATGTGCCTGGTCTGAACTGAGATATGCTATAAGTGTGAAATACACACATTTCAAAGACTTGGTACAAAAAAAAGAATGTGAAATAGTAAAAATTTTTATGTGGTTACAATTTTTGACATTTCATTTCAAGTAAAATGTATTAATTTATTGTTACTTTTTCTAATGTGCTAACTTGAAAATATTTAAATTGCATGTGGCTCACATTATACTTCTATTAATCAGCATTGTACTAATTATACACCCTAAGATAAGTTTTCTCTTTTGTTCAGAATTTTAAAAAGTACCCTTTTAACACTCAGAGCTTAAGATTCCAAAGTGTAAAATAAATAGAAAATTATTATAAGAAAATACGGATTTAACAAATTATCCTGTAAAAAATCTAAAACAATGCAGCAT
The DNA here is from genome assembly GCF_030028045.1 of Hippopotamus amphibius kiboko. NCBI lineage: Eukaryota > Metazoa > Chordata > Mammalia > Artiodactyla > Hippopotamidae > Hippopotamus > Hippopotamus amphibius. Next base: position 34,756,087 of record NC_080194.1, on the reverse strand, counting down.
CATTACAACTACTTAATTATTAAGCAAACAGTAACCATATGGAATAAAACCTGCAATATTAACCAATGATCTATTTAAAATTAAAAAATTAAACCAAATGTATTTTATAATAATAAACCTATTCCTATACTTTCAATTCACTTTCTAAATGGCACTTTATTCTTTTCTACTAATTTGCATATGCATATTAGGACCACTAGGCTACAACATTTATTCTCCAATAGATGGTCAAGATTCACTTATGCTAACTGGCTCTATGGGTGGGTATCCCCTTTATCCCTCAGCCATGAATCCTTCCCAAAGCTAGGGGGCAAAATGGGGCAGAAAAGATGACTTTCCAATATAAATACAAACTATATGCCTTATTCACAAAATGTTCACAAAAACTTTATGAAAGCCAAATGAAAGGGATGAACCAAATTTGTTTCTTATTCGGGGAAAATATTTTTTATGGTTAAAGTTTATAAACGCAAAATAACCTACAAGCCTAATACTTTGGTTTTCACAGATAAGTGATGAAACAGAAAGTAGGAAAAGGCAGCAGGTATGAATTGCTTAAAACAGTATATAATTAAATTACTTTACAAATAGCTGCCCCAATGAACTGTGGAAAGACAGGTGCATAATAATCATTCCTCAAATTACCCCCAAATTTGAATTTTTCTAATAATAAAAAGGGATGATAATGACAAAGTGCCCCCATATAGCACACTACCTAAATATAAATGTATCCTCACCAGGTGGGTAAAGGAGTAGTGTTTGTATTAGCAGCAAAAGCCTTTATAACCGTACTTGTCACTAAGTTGTTTATGCCAGGAATAACCGGTCCAATGTGTTTTAAGTATACACTCAAAACATCCTAACGTTCTTTTGTTTAAGGAGGTAAATACAGGAATATCTATGTGTTAAACACATAATAACTAATCCAATAAAAGTCTAAGAAAATAAAATGTTACTGAATTTTATGAGAAAAAAATTTTAGTTGAAAAGTCCAACAAACAAAAAGAAATTCAGGAAATAAAGATAGGAAGCAAGAATAGAAATATTTTGAGAGAATTAACATAGCAATTAATTTTCCTTTTAAAAAGGATAATGATTACCTTTACAACATCAAGAGTTAATGTCTTTCATTAACCGAGAAAATTTGGAAAATACGTTGGATTAGAATAAAAGATACAAAAATTAGAAATTAACATCCACAAATTGGAAAGTTAATCACCAGTTGCATAGGCTGTTTGAAAATATATAGAAAGAATAAAGCCATTTTCCTGCCTAGTTAAAATACAACCTGTATTTCTATATAAAACAAAGAAATACATACTAAGAACTGTAAAAAAAAATTCATATCTTTTACATGACTAATTATCCACTTAGGATTTTTTATAAAGGAAACCACTAAATGGAAAAAAAAAAATCACGAACAAATGATTCATAACACAACATCCAGAAAAGCAAAAAATTAAACACAAATTATAACTTCAAACCTAAGGCAATTTTTAAAAAAATTATGGTATGGTAACTATTAATTTGAAATTATTATTTAAATTAAGATAATCAATTAACTAATAAAATAATCCTAAATAAAATGATTATCGTGAATAATACAAAGAAAAAAGTTTATAAGTGAAATAAGCAGGAAACAGAAAAACTGGTAATAAATATTCAGAAATGACAATTGAGTTGAAGAGATAGGATTAAAGTGAGAATTTTTTCATTCTCATTTTTCAATATTTTATTTAATGTTATACTGCATTAACAATTTTTAAAAGGAAAAATAGTTATGTATCACTGAGCAGCAGATCTTTTAAAACCTTCTTAAACAAAAGTAGAAAACATTTTTCAGTTAAAAGGATACAAAATATATGTAGCAAAATAAGCTACAAGTACTTGTACATAAAAGGTGTCCTTATATTTCGATAAAACTTTTCCTAGAGCCTTGGCATCATCCATATCTCTGGGAACCTTCATATTCACTCTTTCTTCTCTAAAGAAATTAAAGTGAAAAATATTTAAAATAGAAATTCACCAAGATCATTCATATCAAAGTCAAGTTCAAAACATGAAGTTTTATCCAAAATGATTTGATGCCTTGATCTGTAATATGCTAAGCATAAATTCATGAAATTTAAGTTCAAAATTATTTGTTTTTTAATGCTTTAATAGAATTTCATGAGACATGTAATCCATATGAAAATTCAAGATGACCTAAACTAAAGGTTAAAAAGCACTTGCTCAAACACTGGAGTAAATTTTGAATTGAAAGGAACCACTGATGTTAGCATATTTAAAACATACTGAGCATCATTTTGGGTAATCCTCATGATAAGCTAAAGTCAACAATCAATTACAACCAAAATTAAGTAAAAATTTCAATGAATTTACAGTTCACATCTTTTCTTGACTATCAGCTCAAGTTCAGATAAAAACTTAAACACTTGTCACTTTCTAATAATTTTACTTTACATTTGGTGCCTTGTTTAGAACTGACTGTTCTGTTTATAAAAGTCCTAAATAATCACCTCTGTGTTTAACATATATTGTACCCATTTGTTTACATGATAAAATTTAACTAACCTTGCAGAACAATGATAGAATGCTGTTTAAGTCCTATAAAAATAGCAGGTAAACTAAAATGGGTTTTCTCATTTATAAATTTAAAAGCCAAAAAAGCTCTTTATAGGGGTGTGCATGGATCTCATACATATACATGCACAGAAAGAAGTAAGCAGAATATAAAAGATTTATAACAGCACATTATTATATAAAAGTGTTATAATTCTTAGAGCAGATTGGGATCAAAACAACCTTAATCTACACTCTGTATTTTTTCCCTCTTTCAGTCAGTTCATTATTTCCTACTCCTTTGATTAAAAAGAGAAAGGATCTAAAATTCAATGATACTGATATTAACATAACAATATAACAAGCTATCCTCCCAAAGGCATTTACATTCATGTAAGAAATCCAAGTATTAAAATAAAAATAAACTTAAATATAAAATTTCAAGCATAAGGGAGTGTTAATGAAAAAAATTTAGAGGAAATATGAACTTCCTGATACCCTGAAATCACATTTCACAGTTATCCATTACCACACCAAGCTGGCCCTGGTGGAAAGTCTAACTATATTTCAGTAGTCTCTGATATAATCTATGATTACCCAAGGGTGTTATTATTGTGATTAAATAACCCAGGGATATTTCGCGCTCATAAAGTATATTTCAGGTCTATAATCTTTTCCCTAAAATTTAAAAAGCTCTGAAAACTGAAAGTTCTTTGTAATTTGTCAGCAAAAATTGAGCCACATTTATATAAAGTTACTTATAGTCTTTTATGATACAGGTTTCTCTGCAAAACTTTAATGTATTTGATTACGGGGTGCTGCCCCAGATCCTGCTGGAGATACTACATAATATACAGTATTTATTCCATTCTATCTTTCCAGAATAGAAAAGTTCTAAATTCTGAAATATATTTCACTCCCAAGGTTTTTGCTAAGGAATTGTGGCTGTATACTAGATAGATAAGTCTTTTTACAAGGTGCATTTCACAGTGAAAAGTACCTATTCAAACTGTATCATTTCTATAAAACAGGGAAGAGAAAAAGAGCTAGGAGACAGAAATGTGGTGGGGAAGTAAATGGATGGATAGAGGCAGAGACAAAAATTTATCCCAAAGAAAAGTAGAATGGGAGAATACAGGGATGGGAAAAGGGAGAAAGCAGAGAACAAGCACATCAGTATTTCTCAAACTGCAGGTCAATATTTATTATAGACTGCAAGATAAATTTACCTGGTCACTACTATCATTAAAAAATAAAATGCAATAGATTTATTAATGTGGTTATGTTTTTCAAAGTTGCTTGAAAGCCATTAGAAAGATGCCTTAATTAGAGAAGCAGAGCTAGGAAAACCTTGCACAGAAAATCAAACGACATATTTGGAAAGAAGTATTTAATTAACAGTGTCAATATGAACTTGCTACAAGCCATGAGAGCTGACATACAATCATTATGATAGTTCTGTTGCTTAAAATCAGTTTAACTTTTAACCCACGTTCACCTCAATAAATGTCAGTTTCCATTTCTTTCAGTATACTTACTCACTAAGCTGAGGAAAATTTTTATATACCAAAAACATAACAAAAGCTGCAGACAAGAAAATGGACACCAATATAAGAAGTGACATTCTTGCTGACCCAGCTTCTGCACAGGCCTTCTCTGAAAGGAAAAAGAAAAAAGTTATAATTAAGGTAAATATAAAGGAAGACAGTCAAAAAACAAACAACCCAATAAAAGACAGTATTCTAAGCCAGTAAATAACTTCCTGAAAGGTCTTCCTCCCAAGAAACTGTTCACACTTTTGCCCAAAACACTGTAACATATTTTAAGTAGTACCATATTTGATGTTTATTAACTGGCCATAGTTCTTTTCAGGGATATATGCATTTTAGGAGCATGAAAAAACAGAACACATGAATTTGTAGCACTGATTCGTTGATAAGCCAAAGGGGAAAAAGGCCATTGCTCTAAATGCTATAACTGACTTTCAGTTTTATATATCTATCTCGGGAACTGACAGCATGGGCAGAATGGCCTCTTAGGAAAAATGAGGTAATTTGGCAATTACTTCAACTGTCATAAGAAAAAACCCAGGGATCCACTAACGCAACTGGTGAGTATTACACCTTCTCTTTACACCAAGGGTTTCAAAATATAGTTGAACCTCAAGTGCTTTGAATGGCTTTGTCTGTGTTTCCAAGAATGGGAGAATATGTTTGCGTTCTCCAACAAGATAATCTTAGTGTTATCTTAAAAATCACATGCAAGATGAAAGTATGAAATGAGATCCAGGACACTGCAAGCAGAAGAATGAGCAGGGTGTTTTTACTGCAAGCAGTCAATAGTGAGGAGGCGGGGACACCTGTATAGTACTGGCTGGGAAAGAGGTGGGAGTGGATGGCTCAATTTGTATTGCCTACATTTACCATAATCCCATGTATATACTAATGACACTCAGGCGATTAAAAGATAAATATGCCTACTATAATTAGGATTGATTATTTTTAGTTCTCTGAGGATGGACCTATCACTATGCCCCTCCCTCCCTTATCCACTGTTCATGTAACTTTCATATATGCTTTTAGGAAGCATCCTAAACAAAAGTATAGGTCTGCCTGTACTCAACTCATTAATTTAGCAAATCATGCTTTATGAATATTTATAACGGCGTATTAAGTGTCACTGCCTGCTCTACTAATGTTCCCTTTCTCTGGGGCCTAGCACTTTCCCCAAGACTCCCCCACCCTTCAAAGGGGCTAATCTCATTGGCCCCATTCCTACCATTGAGTCCAACACTCTACCCTCCCAAACACAAAAGGCTGGCTGGCCCAAGGTTGAACACCTGACCCAAGTAGAAACAATTCATTACTGGCTGACCACATTTTCTCTTGACAATTTGAACCAAGAAAAAGAGAGACCGTTGTCAAGCAGTGGTAGGTCTTGAGGCCAAAATGTCAAACAGCAAAGGCCATAGTCAAAAGTCATGGCAAGCCAAAGATATGTACCAGAAAATGTAAGAGGACAGGTTGAAACAGAAACCACGAGTAGAAACAGGAGATAGAAGATATAGTTAACCTACTTGTTGATTTCTAACTTTCCACTTGCCTTGAATGCTGGCTGGAATTCATTTCTCCCTACCTCCCCCCCCCCGCCCCTTCTTCTTCTTCTTTTTTTTTTTAAATAAGCTTTTTAAAACATATTTATGTATTTATTTGGTTGTGCTTGTCTTAGTTGCTGCAGGAGGGCTCCTTAGTTGTGGCATGCATGTGGGATATAGTTCCCTGATCAGGGACAGAACCTGGGCCCCCTGCATTGGGAGCACAGAGTCTTAACCACTGCACCATCAGGGTAGTCCCTAGAATTCATTTCTTGTTCCTGGATACCAGTGAGATTGTCTCATATTTTCAGGACAACCTCGCTTTTTATTTGTGCTAGTTTCAACTGACTTCTGTTCCTTTCAACCAAAAAGTTTTAACTAAATAAAACCTCAGTTTATCCCTTATCTCATTATGGCAGTTATATATATGTTACATTTGAATTAGTAGAATTTTACTAAATTCAATGTTGAATACAGAACAATAGAAATCATCTAGTCCCTTGCTATTCAGTGTATTCTGTGAACTACATGAATAAGCATCATCAAGGAGCATGCTAGAAATACAGACTCTCAGGCCAACATTCCAGATTCTACTAAATTAGAATCTGTATTTTAATAAAATGCCCAGGTGATGGCATATTAAAGAAGCAACAATCTGGCCCACCCTACTTATTTTTTGGTAAGTAATAGAGGCCCAAAGGAGATTGCACTATCTATTTAAAAAGAAGTCTTAAGCAATGAAACAGTGTGAAGTATAACCCCAAAACACTTTACATTTACAATCAACTCATAATTTCTGCTGAAATGAACTGCTTAGGTTAGTGCTTTAATACACTAAATATAAATTATTCTTATCAGTTCATTAAAGTAGGTTTTCTAAAAGACAGTATTAGGCTTACTGAGTTCTAGTATGTGAACACTAAAGTTAAAAATGTTTTATCTTTTCTGATTTTCTATAATCTAACTGTATCACTAATCAGCCTAACCTCCCAACTAGTCCCTATCATTTTAACTGTTTCATTTTAATCTCAAAAAGGACTTTACTTCAAAAACCAAGTCACAAATTGAAACTTATTTGTTCACATCACATTTCTAAAATTTATTGCAGGAAAGAATGGTATAATAATACAAAAGATGCCTTGAATGGAGTAATAAACCAGTCATGCTTGTCTCGTAAGAAATACTCTAGTTCATTAACCCACTTACATATTTGTATGCATGCTTTTTTGCAACACAGAGAATTAAACAGAGACTTTGAACATCTGAGGTGAGTCAAATGCGAAAAAGTCTCTTCAGAATCTTATGATAACAAATATGTAATTTCCCATTACATTTTTGCCCTGATTATGATATCTAATTCAATGTATATCTTGAGGACTCCTAATAAATCATACCTACTCACCCTAAAAAGAAAAAGAGTAATCAGCCAAAAGTTACAAAAATATCAGTGCACTAAAACCAATTAAATGAAAAATGTAGTTTTAGTTTCTAAATAGAAACTCTATTTGAATACAGACTGCTCTCAAGGCTAAAATGGTTATTTTCTGACTATTAAATGAATTACTCTACTAGAAAAGGAATAAGGGTAATGTATAAATACTGAGTTTGGGGTCATAGTTTTCTATGGACTGACATCAAAGCAAAGACATGATAACATAAACGGTCTGTATAATTTTACCGGAGTCCTATTACTTCTTAAAGATAGGCTACTTTTAAATCTATCTGCAATTAACTTGCCCATACCTCACTTCTCACTTACTTTCCTGCTAGAATCAGGTCCAGAGTACAGAAAGGACTCACTCAAATAATTTAATGTTATGAGCCTCTTTTAAACTCCTCAGAACCATTGGTTTTTTGTTGTTGTTGTTTTTCACCCTGTAGATATTTGTGGACACAAGAAATACTGCTAAGAATAAACCACTAATTTCCCCTCCTTTCTTGGAACATCTCTTTAGGATTTCTACTATGTAAGGAATGCACTCAAATGTAGAGCTGCATTAGGACTATCTGCTGAGCATCTATTATGTACAAAATGTTTTGCTGAATCTCTGCTCCTAAGAAGCTGATAACACCATTAGCTAGACTCTCAAGGAATGAGACAAATGGGGTTTTGAGTTTATAGGAAAGCAAGATTTCTGGGCTGGAGGAAGGCAAGATTCACCGAACAGGTGGAAATTTAATTGAAGACTAAAAGAGTTTACAGCCTTCTAACCTGTACTGTAGCTAAACCTATATTTAAAGACTGCAATAATTCACCAATCCTAAGTAAGGGGTCCGAGGGGAGAAATGTGTGAGAAAACATTTAACTGGACTACAGAACACCACCCTGAATCTTCCTTGAGTACACATCTCTCTGATTGCTACTTGTTGCCTTACAGTTGGATGATGAAATATATAGACATTTGTTGAACAAAATTAACCTCCAGGTTTAACTTGATACCTATTTTTTTCATTCTCTAAAAGGAAAACTTTTTCAAGCATTGTACTCAACACAGTGTAAACACAAGAAAACAGCTGATAATGCAATAAAACTAAGTGACAGTTGGGGCTTCCCTGGTGGCACAGTGGTTAAGACTCTGCGTTCCCAGTGCAGGCGACCTAGGTTTGATCCTGGTCAGGGAACTAGATCCCACATACATGCCACAACTAAGGGGCCCGCCTGCCACAACTAAGACTCAGCACAATCAAATAAATATTAAAAATAAATAAATAAATAAATAACAGTAGCCATGATGATACTTTAAAAAAAACGAAACGAAACAAAAAACTAAGTGACAGTCAATTTTGAAGTTCTCTATTCTTTCACACAAACTTGGAAATAGGGAGTGTTGCCTATTATGATTCAACAATTCTTTCTGAGTATAGTTCTAATAAATCCAGAGGCTAGCACGTAACTCATTTAGTTTTGAACAGAGATAAAAGTTATAAACTTGGGAATTCCCTGGCGGTCAAGTGGTTAAGACTCCACACTTTCACTGCCAGGCCCAGGTTTGACCCCTGGTTGGGTCAAGCCTCACGAGGCAGCCAAAAAAAAAAGTTATAAATCTTGTTTTAATGATCATTCGACATCTAAATGTAAGCACACATATTTATAATGTGCCCCCTCTTTCTGGTTGCATTAGACACACGTTATTTAGCATTTAGAGCTACCCACAACATTCATTAACCTCTAAATCTTCCATCATACTAATTCCCATTCTCAATTATCCCATTATCTGTTTTCCAACCTCCTCCCAGGCCAAAGGTACTGCTAAAGAAAGATCACTGTGCTATCTTGGCCTACAAGTTCATATGCTTCATGTTTTTCTATAGTCAATTAAGGTTATCACATAATTCTTTTACAGTAACCTCCAAAAGGGCTATTTCAAGTCTCTTCAATGCTATAATTCTACTTCCTCCTATTCTGAACCAATGAGGCTGCCTCCAACTTTAGTGAGCTTCCCAATCTCCACCTCAAGATCTGTTCACAAAATTATCTCCCCTTGCCGCTTTCCCTTTATCTCTGCATTACATGCCGGCACACTTCCTTCCAGATCTTGCTCTCAGAATTATCTCTTTTCCATTCACTGAATATCTTTAATTCTTCCCACTAACAAGCAACTTTTCTCTAACTTCTAATATGCATATATCTATTCTGAAAAATCAAAATTTAACCTCAATGCCCTGTAGTAGCTATTTCTCTTATTACTTTCATATCAATACCTTTTGAAAAGCAAAATCTTTATACCTACAAGATCTTAGGAATCACTCTTATTGGTCATCTAGTCCACTAGTACTCAACATTAAGTGTTTTCTAGACCTAGATGATCCTACCATGGAAGAAGCAAACAACCCACCTCTCCTGAGGACATAGTTTACAGGGACTCTAACAAGTATTTTATGGTTACAAGAATCTATTGTAACATTGTTAGAAGTAAATTTTATTTCAAAAGCTTAAATTTTTTAAAAATTATGTAATAATAATCAAAAATGGTAGTATCATCAAGTATAAATTTAAACAGCTCAAATAACTTTTTTATAAAATGCAAAGAATTAGCCATTAAAAACACACACACAGAGAAAGCATGTATGCAGGCAGCAAAAGAAATAGCACTACCTATTTTGTATAAAGCTCATTCTCTGACATTTATGCCCTGCATCTCTGCTACTACTCAACCCATACACTCTCACTCCCTATCATCAACCACTTTCAGGCACTTCCCCTACTCAGCAGAAGACTAAGACCAAGCTTCAGATAACCTTCTTCATAATTCTAAAAACTCCAGCCTCAAAATTCTTAGACTTTCATTTCTCTTCAACTTTAGCCACCCACTTCCAGGGGTACACTAAGTTCTCACACTACCTGAGGCTGCTCTACCTTGGACATTTTAAATCCCAACATGCTATTCCTTGATCATCATTATTGTTTCATGAGCTTAACACCTCCATTTTCTCCCTTATGTTGCGCTCCTCAATTCTCTTCTTTCTGTGCCCAGTCTGGACTCCATGGTGTATCCAGAAGCACCTTTAATTAGAATCCTTACCCTTTCCTTATAGCTAATCTAACCGAAAATCAGTGTTTTAAGCTCACGTTCCTTATTACTATACCAAGATGGTTGAGCACAAATAGAGAAAAATCATGAGTGACCCATCACAGAGATCCACGTCATTGGGAAAACTGACTTAGGCCTCATTCCTACTTCCCTTTTTAGGTGCTGAACATGAATCAGGCTGAGCCAATTAGGTATTCTTACCCTCTGACAACAGTGATAGGTTCAGGGATAGGCATTTGATCTGAGGCAATCTAATCAGAGTGACTATCTAGGCTTTTATTGGTAATACTAAGAAAAAGATTCTTAAAATTAGCAAGGAAGCATTTAGCTTAACTGGACCTTCAAGAGGAATCAACCTTAAGGTAAAGCTGATATCAAGTAAACAAAACAAGATATGAAAGAAATCTGATCCTGATGGTGTCACTGAGCCACTGGTCCCAGACTGAAGCCAGTGAATTCCACTTAATCTCTGAACTTTTTAGTTATGTGAACCAATAAACTTCCTTTCAGCAAAGGTTTCAATTGTGTCTTGTACTGATTACAAGCAAAAGAATCCTGATGTATGATATTTGGATTGAGACTGACATCAACACATCATGCTAAAACCTTGGTTGATATCCAGTTGCCAATTTTAGTCTTAGTTCCCAGTTATCAGCAATCAGAGCTTCCTTCTTCTTCCTCTAAGCTAGTATCTAGCTCATAGCAGATGCTCAAAGGATATTTGTTGAACCACATTAGCAAGGCAGAACCTAGAACAGGCATCTGAGAGGGAATTATTATCCAAGTTCGAACAATACTGTCTTCCAAGAGCAGTAAAACCAACTTCACGACAGTATTTCCCAGGACTTCCCTGGTGGGGCAGTGGTTAAGAATCTGCCTGCCAATGCAGGGTACAGAGGTTCAAGCCCCAGTCTGGGAAGATCTCACATGCCGTGGAGCAACTAAGCCTGCAAGCCACAACTACTGAGCTCCAGTGCCACAACTACTGAAGCCCATGCACCTAGAGCCCATGCTCTGAAACAAGAGAAGCCACCACACTGAGAAGGCTTGCACTGCAACAAAGAGTAGCCCCTGCTCTCCGCAACTAAAGAAAGCCCAAGTGCAGCAATGAAGACCGAACGCAGCCAAAAATAAATAATAAATAAATAAATAAGTTTAAAAAAGAAGACAGTGCTTCCCATTTTTGGCTGCATTCCACAGTAAGCAGTGTATTTTATATCATGATCTGATACACACAAAATCTATATAACTGAAAAATAAAATTCAAAGAATACTTACCCCCTCCACATGCCAAGAACTCTGCTATTTTCTCTTCCATTTTTTTAAATGGCTCATGATTACCCATCAAATTCACTTCACACTGCTCACAAAAGTATGACCTATATCTTGAAAAGCATGGTCCTAGGAGTTCTCTTAAATCAAAATGGGGCAATTCTATGATTTGCCAGTAAAAAGATCAGCCAGGGCAAACAACAAAAGAAAATAAAACACCTGGTCCAGATACCCTTACACACAGAATAAATCAAGAGTCTCTCAAGTAGTATTACCTCTTGTCTCTCATCCTTTCTAATCATGCAAGAATTAGACTTTGCTCAAATCATCACAGTGGTCCTCAGTGTGTAAGACTCAGATGTCAGACAAGAGTCAAGGCAAGGAGTCCACTAAATGTACCAAATTCTGAATGTGAGGTGTAAAATATTTCAAACATACACACAATGACAACTATTTGTCAAAGTTACAGCAGTTATGTATCAGGTAATAAAGATACAAATTTATTTAAAAATACAAATACATGGAATCTATAGAAACACTCTATTACTATGTATTTCTCAAGAGTTACAATTTTTTTTCCTCCAAAACCTTTCCTTTTTTGAATACCAAGTCACAACCTACAATTAACAAAAACTGTTTTTCAAAACTTGGAAAATCGATTGCTAAGTGATTACTAATGATATCACATCACCAGCTAATTACCTACCACCAGCAAGTAACTTAAACTCTATCATGTAAGGGGCCCACAAAACCTTTTGCCCAAAGACAGAATTCCTAATACTAATTAGAGAGAGAGAGAAACAGAGGTAGCCAGAGGAACAGAAAAAGAAAAAACTGAGAATCATTAATAAACAGGATGGATCGATAAACTTCCTTTTCCTAGGGCTTAAAGCCCTTTATACTGACATCATTTTGACCATGGCCAACATTATCTCCTCTTACCACGCAACAGAAATCCTCCACTTCTGACAATATCTCTTTACAGGCACACACATAAGGTTCACACTAGCCTTCAAGCCTAATGTTTCCCCACCCAGAATCCTTCTCCATTCTCTCTAATCCAAACCCTATTTCTCTATGAAGGCATGCCTTCACATCTCTTCCCTCTGTCTTCCTATAGATTTGTAGTCCACAGAAGTCATTTGACAGCATAATAAAAATGTGTTGAATGTGTTGTTCTAATGTTAAAATAAGATAAACAATTGTAAAAAGCGCTTTGGAGGTTTTAAGGTCTTATTTTCTGAACAGCTTTCGGTTAAAAAAAAAAGGAATAAAACAACTGACTGCTATCCCAAAGCAAATGACAATCTTTAGGGATGTCCTATCTGGAAACCCTTAGGTTACTGTCAGTCTCAGTTGCAGCATCTTCAAAACAAGGTTCCTGTCATTTAGAGTGGATTTATACTTTCACAACAATTCATTCCTGAGTTTTGAGGTTATTTGGCTCTACTGCCTATAAGGTGGAAAAATATCCAAATATATAAAGCTGAAAGACCCAAATTAGACTGGAGACATTTTAAATTATTTGAAAATAAAATACCATTTTCTGCAAGACACTTTCTAAATTTTTCATGTTTTAAATTCGATTCAAAAAATTTCAGCTTATGGGAATTCCCTGGCAGTCCAGTGGTTAAGGACGGCGCTTTCACTTCCAGGACCCGGTTCGATCCCTGGTCGGGGAAATATGATCCTGCAAGCCACTGGCGCCGTCAAAAAAAAAAAAAAATTCAGCTGAATGTTAAACATGTTATCTCCATACATAAATGTATTTCAAAGTGTATAATACTTTATTGTTGACTATAGTTACAATGTTGCCAGACACTCTCCTTATCTATCACTGGTGGTGGAACACGTCAGCGTGAGTAAGCTGCAATCAACTGAACGGCCATTTGTTAGGATCTCTCCAAGTTTATGGGCTTTAAAAGCATTTAAAGAGCTTAATCACTTCAACCGCTGAAAAGCAATGAAAACTCTATACCCAGATGGAATCAAAGTACTTAGTTTCTGGGTACACTTTTTTTCTTAAAATAATATTTGAAGTCCCGAGAAATGCTAGGATGGCATAGTGGGAAAAAGCTTGAGAATAAGAGATCTTAGGTATAATAGCAATTGCTAACATTTATTCAGCCTTCACTTCATATAAGCCAAACATTACACTAAATCCTTTACGTGAATTATTTCGTTTAATACACGCGCCAATCTTAAGTGATATTACTATTACCACCATCATCCCCATTGTACAGTTCAGATACTGAGCTTTTTAAGATAAGTCCAAAGGCATAAGTGGTATAGAAGGGACTCAAACCCAAGTGTTCTTGCCACCTAGAAGCAGCACCCGTAGGTAGTTAAATCCTTGCTTTTAGCCACTACTTTACCAATCTGACTTTGTGCACTCTGGGCCTCAGTTTCCTCACCTGTAAAAATAAAGTAACGAATGCTAACGTTCCTTTCAGTTCTGCCTAACTTCAATGTTATGAACCTTATAATCTCCCTGAGCGTCAATATGCCAGTGTCATTCCATCTTCTAAATGAACTGAACTAAAACAGCACTCACGAATCCACTAGGAGTCCGGCCTTGCGGTGGGCAGAGGCCGTAGCCTAGATCCCCCACTCTCTCTGCTCCTGCCCCTGGATGCCAACAGGCCCCCTTTCCACCCGCAAATCCCCGGGACCCGCTGGGGTCCTTCTCCTCCGAAGCCCCTCCCGGCACACTCTCGCCTCTGGGCCAGCCCCAGCTCTGGTTCCCAGGTCTACTCACCCTTCAGGTGGTCTCCGCTGCCTGGAGCCGAGGGACCCCGCGCCCCCGCTGCCTTGTCCCCCGGAGGGGTCGTATGGAGTACCCCCGTCTGCGATCTTTCGACGACTTTGCCTTTCGTCATGGCTGCTGCAGGGAAGGTGGAGGAAGCGGGGTGAGGCCGCACCCCCTTAACAACAACTACGCGGCAGGTTCTTACAAAACCCAGGGGCCACAGCCACAGCCACTTCCGGGGCGACCACCTCACCTGGGACGACCTCAGCCCCGCGAGCACTGCGACGCTGAGCAGCAACCCGCAGCGCCTACTCAAACTAGGCTCCGCCCCGCCCCGCCCCGCCCCGCCCCGTCCCCGAAGCTCGCGCGCTCGCGCCCGCCCAGTAACCGCGAGACAAGTCAGGGTCCCCCTCCCGCCCCATTTGCTGCCCCGCCCCGCTTCGTGACTGCACGGAGCATGCGCGTTACGGCACCGGAGTCAGCCGGTGTGACTCAGGGACGCAGGCATCTAACGCGCAGCTCTAATCATCCGGAAGTGCGGTCCCAGAGACTTCAAACCCTTTGTCCCGGCTGCCGGAAGTGCCGGCGAGTGAGTAGTTGGCGTTTCGCGGCAGATGCTGATTCAGCCGACTCCTTTCTCCACCAGTTCGACAAGCTGTCTTGAATCTGGAGGGGCTAGAGAATGCTTGGTCTGAAGATGTTGGAAAACATAAAGTCTGAGCCGAACCCCCCGAGTTTCAGGAAACTAAGGCTCAGGGAGGAGCTATAACCCGTGAAGGTCACAGGGTGGCAGAAATGGGTTTAGAATCCGACTTTCTCATTCCCAGGCAAATGCTTTCCCACGTCATCGCCCTGCCACCCCTCACTTGTAAATCCAGGTCATTTATCTTTTCCTTTTAATGAGCCCAAACGTACCTTTTTTTTGACGGTTACTTTTTCCACTCCTACCTCTCAGCAGTATTCAGCTTACTCACCGGTGAGTGTATTGGAATTCCCTCTTGAAAGCAACTTGGTATTGTGTATAAAAATACTGATGGTTCCTACTCAGTACTTAAATTTCTAGGAAACTACTCTGTGGTGATAAACATACAGAGGGAGTTATTCCTAACGGGATTATTTATTAGTATGATAGTAAAGGCGGAAGCAATCTAAAAACCCAACACTAAAGAATGGTTAAGTAAATGATGGGAGATCCATTCAGTGGAACTGTTTTATGTACATATCCTCTGCTTTCTTATTTTAGGACCTTCAGTGACCACTCTAAGAGGTAGCTTCCCATTTAATTCCTTCATGGTCATTATTAAAAGCAGTAATTATTTGGATTATCTATTTACTTGCTTTTTGTCTGCCTCCACCTCTAGAATATAAGCTTCACTAAGGTAAGGGGCCTTGTATTTTTGAGAGCTTGTTTGGAGTTTCTAGCAGGGGAGCGCAGCTACTCTTATACCCTAGACCGAAGAATGGTCCTCCTCTATCGGGGAAGGTCGTCTTCTTCGACCGAGGGCGCAGCTTCGGGAGGGACGCACATGGAGCAGTGAGGGAGGAAGGGGACACCCGCCTAGCCAGCCAGATCAGCCGAATCAACCCTGGCGATCAATGGGGTGACAGATGTCGCAGCCAGATCGCCCTCACATCCAGAGGCCTTGTATTTTTATCCGTTGTTGTATCCCCCAGCAGCTGACAGTGCCGACACCTAAGTGGACGTTCAATAAATATGTTGAATAGATTTCAAACCATGAAAAATCACAGAGAGACTAATAATGTGGACGATGCTTATTCAGAAACAAATTCCAAGAGGTAACTATAAAAAACAAAATGAAAATATTAGAAGGAAGGACTTCCCTGGTGGTCCACGCTCCCAATGCAGGGTGCCAGCAGTTGGATCCCTGATCAGGGAACTAGATCCCAAATACGTTCCACAACTAAGACTCTGCATGCTGCGACTAAAGAGTCCACATGACACAAAAAAAGAACCTGAGTGCTGCAAGGAAGATCCCAAGTGCCAAAAGTAAGACCTGGCACAGCCAAATAAATAAATATTAAAGATATATATATATTAGAAGGAATACGTAAGCAAGTAAATTTATATCTTTAATATAGAGGTCTTCTTGAGCAAGATGCAAAACCATTTTTAAACATGATATATTTTACTAAAAAATTTTTTTTAATTAATTTATATATTTTTTTATTGGCTGCATTGGGTCTCCATTGCTGCACACAGGCTATCTCTAGTTGTGGCGAGCTGGAGCCACCCCTCATTGTGGTGCGTGGGCTCCTCATTGCAGCTTCTCTTGTTGCGGAGCACAGGCTCTAGGCACGAGGGCTTCAGCAGTTGTGGCATGCAGGCTCAATAGTTGTGGTGCATGGACCTAGCCGCTCCACAGCATGTGATATCTTCCTGGGGCAGGGATCGAACCTGTGTCCCCCGCATTGGCAGGTGGATTCTTAACCACTGTGCCACCTAGGAAGTCCTAAAAAGTTTTTTTAAACACCAAAAAATAAACTCTAAAACCTAGGAACAGACTGAGAAAAAATATTTGCCACATAAATAAGAATTACTACAAATCAATAAGAAAAGCACAACTCAACAGAAAAGTGGACAAAGGATATGAATAGTAAATTCGTTGAAGAAAAATTATATAGCCAACAAATTAGGAAAAGATGAACAGCTCATTAATACAGTGTGATGACACTGATTGAGAGGTGCATAGATTGCAATAGCAGAAGAGAGGAGTGTCTAAATTAGAATGGAGCTGCAGTGAAGATCTCCTAGGAAGAATGATTCTTAAACTGATGTAAAGGACGAGAGGGAATTAATAAAGGAAAGGAGGAGGAAACAGATTTTGCAAATGCTAGAAGCTACTGCTTAACCTTTGAAAAAGAGCTTCATGCAAAGAATAGGAAAATGGAAAAAAATGAGATGAGACAAGGGCATTATCACAAAGTGCTAGAAGTTTGAACTTAATCCTCAGACATCTGAAGCCATTAAAGAACTTTTAATTGGAGAGAGATGTATTAAGATTTGTATTTACAAAGCTTATTATGACTGCCCAGTGACAGAATTAGAGGCGTGCCACACTAGCAGCAGAAAGAGAAGCTAAAAAGTTGTAATAATTCTGGCTACACCCAGGGTAGTGGACTGGAAACAGAGATGACATCAGATATAAGCTATGTGAGAAAAACTATTTTAAAACTTTAATTACATGAGCAGGGACTTCCCTCATGGTGCACTGGTTAAGAATCCTCCTGCCAATGTAGGGGACACGGGTTCAAGCCCTGGTCTGGGAAGATCCCACATGTCTTGGAGCAACTGAGCCCGTGTGCCACAACTACTGAGCCTGTGCTCTAGAGCCCGTGAGCCACAACTACTGAAGTCTGAACACCTAGAGCCCGTGCTCTGCAGCAAGAGAAGCCAGCACAATGAGAAGCCAGGGCACCACAAGGAGGAGTAGCCCCTGCTCACCACAACTAGAGAAAGCCCGTGCTCAGCAACAAAGACCCGGTGCAGCCAATAAATAAATAAATAAATTCATTAAAAAAAAAAAAAGAATCCGCCTGCCAATGCAGGGGACATGGGTTTTAGCCCTGGTCCAGGGAGATCCCACATGCCAAAGCAACTAGGCCCGTGTGCCACAACTACTGAGCCTGCACAGCCCTGGTCCAGGGAGATCCCACATGCCAAAGCAACTAGGCCCGTGTGCCACAACTGCTGAGCCTGCACTCTAGAGCCTGTGAGCCTGTGTGCCACAACTGCTGAGCCTGCACTCTAGAGCCTGCGAGCGCCTACAGCCTGTGCTCTGCAACAAGAGAAGCCACTGCACTGAGAAGCCCTCGTGCTGCAACCAAGAGTAGCCCCTGCCTGCCGCAACTAGAGAAAACTGGCACACAGCAACGAAGACCCAATGTGGCCAAAAAAATAAATACATGAGTAAATACATACTACTTATTCCAGAAAAATACTGAAAAAGCACAACTATCAGACAGAAAAATATAAAAATCATCTCTAATACCACCATTCATAATCATGATATTTGGGATTTATTCTTCTGGAATATTAGATGTGTTTTTTTTAATATATTTCATACTCCTTTATTTTCATTGATTACACGTGATTAAATTATTCAAAGTATTATTTCTTTTCTAATGTTCACATTGTCTCAGATTTGGTTAGTAGGCATGAATTCAAGCTGACACCTGAGGCTTTTTTTCATGATCCTATTTATTTATTGGCTGTGTTGGGTGTTCTTCGCTGTGCACGGGCTTTCTCTAGTTGTGGCAAGCAGGGACCACTCTTCCTTGAGGTGCATGAGCTTCTCATTGCAGTGGCTTCTCTTGTGGAGCACAGGCTCTAGGCCTGCGGGCTTCAGTAGTTGCAGCACGTGGGCTCAGTAGTTGTGGCCCACAGGCTTTAGAGCATAGGCTCAGTAGTTGTGGTGCATGTGCTTAGTTGATCCATGGCATGTGGAATCTTCCTGGACCAAGGCTCAAACCCATGTCTCCGACATTGGCAGGCGAATTCCTAACCAGGGAAGTCCCTAGAAATGTTAATTAAGGAAGTTGAATCTAGGGGAGTAATGCTTTAATTAGACAAGGATACTAAGTGAGAGTGAAGGGATTAGGTGTTCAGGGAATTTCTGGCATAGGAGGCTGAGGGGAATAAAATTACAGGAAGAGGAGTCATGTTGGAGGGAAAGATGCTGAATTTTGTTTAGATACTGTCTGTCTATATACTTCCTCACTTCCTGACTTATTACCTTTCCTCACCTGAAACTCCTCTCGTAGTTACCAGTGAGCTTCTTTTCATTGGATTCAGTTTTTAGTCATTTGCTACCTCTCTCCATTGCTTAATACATTAACTGCTCCCTCCTTCTTGGTCTCCATGACAATTTTCTGACCACTCAGTAAACTCTTTAGAAGGAAACTCTTCTTTTTCCTTTCCCTTAAAAGCTGGCATCTCCCGTAGATATCCACTCTTTTCTCAGTCTGCAAACTTTTTCTAGGCAATCTTGGCCGTGACTTCAACAACCACTTATACATGCATAGGTGACAAATTTTTATTTCAAACACCAAAATTATACACATTATGCTTATTAGACATTTATACCAGAGTGTACCACAAGCACCTCAAACTCAGAATATCCAAATCTGAAATCAACTTTATCCTTCAAAACTTTAAACACTTCCTGTATTCACAATCTTGGGAGACAGTACCATCGGTTCCCCTTTTGCTCAAGTAGGAAACCTAAGAAATCTCATATAACATTCATTAAATTCAACTTGTTAAATGAGTGATAAATGAATGAATTCCTCTTGTCTTTCACACCACATCCAAACACTGGATCTAGTCAGGTTTCCATCTCCTCCTCCTTACCTTCCTCATTCATATATATATATTTAATATTTACGTATTTATTTATTTATTTTGGCTGCTCCGGGTCTTAGTTGCAGCACGTGGGATATTCGCTGTGGCATGTGGGATCTTTAGTTGCAACATGCAGACTTCTTAGTTGCAGCATGCATGTGGGAATCTAGTTCCCCAACCAGGGATTGAACCTGGGCCTCTTGCACAGGGAGCGCAGAATCTTACCCACTGGGCCACCAGGGAAGACCCACCTTCCTCATTCAGATTTCACGGTCTGTCTTCTCACCTCTAAGCAATTTTTCATGTTACCCCTAGAGTGGTCTCTAAGAGACAATCTTGAAGCCTTTCATGATCTGACACAAATTCAAATGGTCTAGCTGACTCTGAATCCAACATGAATAAACAAATAAATGAATAAAAGAAACCATTCTGAACCACATGTAGTACCCTGAACATGCCATACTCATTTGTGCTACTGTGCCCTTGCAATAGTTATCCCTCTGCCTTAAATGTCTTCTCCTCAGTGTTTACCTATGATTAATTACTGCTTATCTTTGAAGAGTTGACCTAAGAGTACCTACCAGTCATGACAGGTACTTCCTCTCCTGGATTAACTCTATTTTAGTAATTATCTAATTATATTTAATTGTTTACTTATTATGTGCCACCAAACTATAAGCCCCTTTGCTGATCCAGCATGGTGCTTTTCTCAATGTTTTTCTACAGTGAATGCCTTTGAGATACACGAAAGCTCTCCAAATGCATATGATCACTAGATAAACACAAATGAAAAAAGAAGACTGAGGGGGGTAGACCTGTAGCAGCAAATATAAAAATATTATAAAATAATTAAAACAGTGGTGTACTGGGACCGGAAAAATGTGGGTAAAAAAGGAGATGAAATACACCCACATAATCATAGGAATCAGTATCATAAAGGAGGCATTTTAAATCAGAAGAAAAGGACTCCCTAGGTGGTGCAGAGGTTAAGAATATGCCTGCCAATGTAGGGGACACGGGTTTGATCCCTGCTCCAGGAAGATCCCACATGGCACAGAGTAACTAAGCCGGTGTGCCACAAATATTGAGCCTTGGCTCTAGAGTCCATGAGCCACAACTACTGAAGCCCACATGCCTAGAGCCCATGCTCTGCAACAAGAGAAGCCACCTCGATGAGGAGCACCTCATGAAGAGTAGCCGCTGCTTGCTGCAACTGGAGAAAACCTGTGTGCAGCAACGAAGACCCAACACAGCCAATAAATACATAAATAAATAAAAATATTAAAAAAAAAAAATCACACGAATGTCAAGTTGCAACTGTGATAAGTTCTGTGAAGATACCCAGTACTGTGAGAGCCTATGTGAGGGGCCAGGAGGACTTCCCTGAGGTTGAAGGTTCAAGTTAACTGGGCAGATGGGGAGGGAAGGGAGAAACTTCTAGGCAGAGGTCGCAACCTTAAGCCAAGTGTCCGTGGTGGAAAAGAGCACAGAGCACATGGGACTCAAAGGCAGATTTGCGCAGCTAGAGCAGAGGCTGGTGGGGAGCATGGTGGGAATAAGGCTGAGCGATTGCTAGAGCCCAGCTGGGCGGGGCCACGGAGACCACCTTGAGGGAGTTTTGTCTTTCCCATTCCAGCCCTGAGAGGTCATGCAAGGGTTTCCTGGAGGTGGATGACATGTTCAAATTTGCATTTTGGGGAAGGGATGTGAGCCTCCCAGTTAGTGGCCAAAGGGGAGAGAAGAGCAGCTTGGACTAGGGGTGGTGGAATTAGAGGAAAGGGAAGGGATTTAGAGTTGCCTCGAAGGCAAGACTGACAGGACCTGGTGATGGATTGGATACAGGGTGGGGAAGAGTTGTCAAGGTTGTCTCCTGGGCCTTAGGGGTGCATCGTCTACACTTTAGTTCACTGCACAGACGTGTGCTGTTAGCCAAGCTAAAACGTGTGGGGTGGTGAGGATGTCTGTGCTCGCAGGCTCATTCACCTGTGGGACATCCGCAAGCTGTTTTGAACTTCCTTTACTCATAACTAACTCTGTAGGAGGTGGGACTGGCTGGGCACAAGAGAATCCTTGGAACTTGAGGTTTCTTCCTGCCCGTTCCTTCCTTGACTCTGCTATTTCCTCTGGGGTGGGGCAGGCCCTGAACACGTCTGCTTAGGCTTGGGACGGGACCTCAACTTCCGAGAGAGGTTTATGATGAGGTCCGAGCTTTAATTAGAGCTTTAAAAGCTGGACAGTTCCAGCAACCTCGGAACTGTAGGATTAACTGCTGAGAGGCTGGTTTCAATAGCTTGAATGCTGACCCCAAAGGGCTGGACCAAAGTGTATGTTACTTTCCATCTTGGTTCAAAGTCTTGATTCCTGATCTCCTGCTCTGCCTTGGGAAGTTCTGGCCTCAGGGGCAGGCAGTACCGTCCCTACTTCTATGGACATTCATGGGCCAGGTGGCTCTTTGAATCCTTATGTTTCCATTGTCCAAAATGTCACTGCTCTCAGTGACGTTACCCCCAAAAAACCAAAACACAGAACCCAGTAGGCTCAGGTTTTCCAATAAAGAAACCTTTAGCCAAGATCTTGGAAGATTTTGTAAAAGCTTCCTGGTTTTTTGTTTGTGCCTCGTTATTTCAGTTTTGACATTTGGAGGCACCTCTGGTAAGAGCTGGAATTCTGTGACCCCAGCCCACCACTGTAACTCACCAGGTTGTGCAATTTGCTAAGCTTAACCCTCTAGCATCGTGAGACTACATGGATTTATACACCTTTGTAGTAAAAAGCAACCAGAAAGTGGAATCAAAATGGGTGCCTGGCTTTGTTTGCAACAGATTCAGCTTACTGAATTCACAATTGTGGGTGATTCTCATGGGTAGTTCCTTATTTAGAATAAATTTGCTGAATCCCAAAGGCAGGCATTAATTTGGGAAGCTGAAGCAGCTAGGTTTTAGTCTTAGAATACTGTAGATCCCACATACCCAGGTAGCGTGCCTTCCTGTTCCTCATTTTCCTCGTGTACAAAATGACACCTCAGCCTCATGTTATTGCTGTATGTGGAAGATGAAAGGATCTGGCAAATAAGTCCTTTTTGAAAACAAAGCAATTAAGCAAGAAAATGAAATAAAAGGCACTCATATTGGAAAGGGGAAGTAAAACTATCTCTATTTGCAGATGACATGATGTTGTATACAGAAAATGCTAAGGAGTCTGCTAAAAACTACTAGAATGGGGACTTCCTAGGTGGCGCAGTGGTTAGGAATCTGCCTGCCAATGCAGGGCACACAGGTTCAATCCCTGCTCTAGGAAGATCCCACATGCTGTGGAGCAACTAATCCCATGTACCACAACTATTGAGCCTGTGCTCTAGAGCCCATGAGCCACAACTACTGAGCCCACATGCCACAACTACTGAAACCCGTGCGTTTAGAGCCCATGCTCCACAACGAGAAGCCACCGCAATGAGGAGCCCACGAACCACAATGAAGAGTAACCCCCGTTCTCCACAACTAGGGAAAGCCTGTGAGCAGCAACGAAGACCCAATGCAGCCAATAAATAAATAAATTTATTTAAAAAAAAAAAAGCTTTCCTTAAAAAAAAAAAACTAGTAGAACTAATAAACGAAAGTTTGGCAAGGTTTCAGGATACAAGATCAACATACAAAAATAAATTGTATTTCTCTACAGGAGCAATAAACAAACAAATTAATAAAACAATTTATAATAGTATCAAAAAGAATAAAATACTTAGAAATCTATAACAAAAGTGTAACACGTATGTATACTCTGAAAACTACCAAACATCACTGAAGGAAATTAAAGAATGGTCTTTTGGATATGAAAGGTCAAGATATTCCTCTGGAAAAAGCACGTTCCACGAGGGAGGCCTCACACTTTGATGTAGGAAAATGAAGCACTTGAAGGATTTGGTGGTTCCATGGAACTGTAAGGACACAGAGTGGGAGCTTGGGGCAGAAGTGAGGGTATCCAGAGAGGGACCTAGGCACCCTGTAAGAGGCAGGGGTCAGAGAAGAAGAATGTCCAGTGCGAATCCCCCAGAAGCAGGGTAAGCCAGGACACATTGCAGCAGAGATGCTCCCACTGATTTAAGTTGTCTACCCCGCCATGCAGAGCTGTAGTCCTTCAGCAGTGCCTCATGTAAGATATTCTTGGGAGAAATCAAGGAAAAGGGACAATATTCCATAATCGTGTTAACTAGGGACAGAGAGAAGGGAACAGCTGCAGAAGGTGGGATGCCCAGGAAACCGAGAGCGGCAGGAAGAGGAAATAAGGAGTAAACACGAGAACTAGGTATCTGGAAATGTGCACAAGTGTGGGAGGATGGCATTGGAATCTGCACATACTGGCTTACACATATTTGCTATATACTCTCCTTGGTACATAGGATGAAGGTTTCAGCCATTTTTATTTAAACGTTAAAAGAAAGGGTGCTCCTGTGAGGCTGGAAGACTACAGGATACAGAGATGGCTTGGGCTACAAGATAAACAAATGGAGGAAAATAAAACTGCCTCCACTCCCCACCACGTGAAGAGAATAACTCCAAATAGTTTGGTGTATATGCCTTCAGACTGTTTTCTATGCACAGACATACTTCTGTACCTAATTTTAGAAGTCGACTTAATGTGCACATCTTTTCGAAGTCTGCTTTTTTCCACTTAACATCGTATTACCAGCATCCTTCCATTTCAGTAAATATTCATCTTGGCATCATTTCCAGGGGCTGCGTAATATCTTTTACCGAGACACTGTAGTTGAGCCACCTGATCACACAACCAAGGCTTAATGTTTTGATTTTTAGCTGTGTTTTTCTGAAAGTTAGACATAGTTATAGTTTGAAGAATCAAGTAATTCTATCAATCTTGCTGTGAAAAATAGCAATCCCTTACACATTCTCCCTCTTTACCCAGGGGCAGAAGCAACCACTTTCATGTCCGATTAAGCTAATTACTTTGGTATTTACTCCCATGCCTCTAAGCAACTGCCTCGAATTGCTACTTGTTGGTTTTTTTAATCTTAGGTATTATTTCTTCACTTCTTGCTTTGGAAATTGAGGACTTACCTCACTTTCTTCCTGTATTCCCAGGACACATCTCCCCATTCTCATGTCCTCCTAATAAAATGATATGGTAGTTTTGGCTAGATGAACATGTAAAGTTTATGTTGTTATGGTTGTGTAAACACATTGCTGTGTGGTGTAGTAAAATATGATGAATTGTCTCTTCCTCCACAAATTTTCTTTTCTCTGGAGTTGTCTTGTGTTTCAGGTTGGTGTTTCCAGAAAGCAAACTCTGAGATGGATCTTAGCGTGTAGGATGTTTATTAAGGGGATGCCCTGAGGATCAACACCCATGGACTGAGGGAAAGGATTGAGGGTTTGGGAAAGACATCAGACTGCCATGCAGGCTGAGCACAGCCTTGACTGATACCCTGGGAGGTCTGGAGCCAGAGTGGAACTTCCAAATGGTCCCGTCAGTGTTTGTCTCCTTGCATGAATCACCAATTTAACCCTAAATCCTTGGCCAGTTGTCAAAACTTCCTCTCAATGCAGTAGTTTGCACCAGATATTCAATGCATTCCTGTCTTCTTAAAGAAGTCTCTCCTGGACCCTCGGACCTGCTCCAGGCTGGACTGGTGACTCCTGGGGCTGCTGTCATCTGGGCTCTCATTTCACCATCACCCTGGGTTTCAGGACATCCCACTGTATAGAGGTTCTGGTCACTGTACTCCCTCACTGTATTGGATATTCTGTGTTCCTGTGTTCCACGCCATCTTCCTTCTTAGTTTATTCTTTTGTTTTAGTGGAGCGTATCTTCCAATCACATCCATAGAAAGTGGAGGAGTAGGCTATACATTTTTCTGAGATCTTACATATATGAAAATGTTTATTCTGTCCTTACAGAGTCCTAGTTTGAAAAAGATAGACTTCTAGCTTGGAAATACTTTTTCTCAGTTTTAAACGCATTGCCTCATACTCCTAGCTTCCAGCATTGCTACTGAGAAGTCCAAAACCACTCTGACGTCGGACGTTTTGTACGAGACTTGTTTTTTCCTCCTGGAAGTTTGTGGGATCTTTTCTGTTTCTGATGATAAAATGTGCGTGTTTGTGTGTGTGTGTGTGTTTTCTTTCATCCATTGTAGGCACCTGAGAGGCCCTTTCAATTCATTTGGAAATTCATGGACTTCAGTCCCAGGAAATTTTCTTAAATTATTCCTTGTATGTTTTCCTCTTCTTCTTTTTGTTTCTTTTTCTGGACTGTCTATTAGTGAGACACTGTATATTCTGTACTTCAACTTACCACTCATTTTCCCACCTTTTTATTTTATTTTTATTTTTGGAAGATTTTGTGTTTTATTATCTAGCGCTTTTCTAGTAAGTTTTCAAAATGAAACTTGACATGTAAACAGCAAAGTGCACAAATCACAAGTATGCATTTAGCTCAGTGACTCATCCGAAACTGAAAACACGTGCATGACTCCAATCCAGGCCAAAAAGTAAATGATTATCATTACCTGCAGCCCTCTCATGCCCCCATCCATCACCACTCCCTTTCTCCCCCCAAAAAATCACGATTCTAACTTCTAACACCATAAATCAATTTTGTCGTTCTCAAGCTTTAGTGTGACATCAGAATCACACAGGTTTCTAGCACTCACTTTCAGAGTTTCTGATCCAGGAGCTCTATGTTGGAGCCCAAGAATTTTCCTTGCTAACAAATTACCAGGTGATGCTGCTGCTGCTACTGAGAACTACTGGCACATTCTTTAACTGAAAACAAATGGAATCATACAGTGTGTCCTCTTTGGTGTATGGTTTCTTTCATTCAAAATTAACTTTGTGACGGACTTCCCTGGTGGTCGAGTGGTTAAGAATCCTCCTTCCAATGCAGGGGCACGGGTTCGATCCCTGGTCAGGGAACTAAGATCCCACATGCTGCAGGACAACTAAGCCCGCACATCACAACTACTGAACTTGTGCGCCTCAACTAGAGAGCCTGCATGCCGCAACTACAGAGCCCACGTGCTTTGGAGCCCATGTGCTGCAACTAAGACCTGATACAGCCAAAAGTAAAATAAATATTTTTAGAAATTAACTTTGAGATTTATCCCTTTTTTTAAAAAGTGTAGCTGATTACTGAATAGTATGACAGTACCATAGAGTAGGAAGTTATTTGTCCATTTTGCTGTTGATGGTCATTTGGGCTGTTTCGTTCCTATGAATAATAGTGCTAAGAACATTCCTTTAGAGTATTTTGGTGAAAATGTGCGTACATTTCTGCTGGGTGTATAAATGTAGCAGAGGAACTGCTGGTAGGCAACATGTGTCAAGCTCTTTCCCAAAGCAGTTGTACCAGTGTTTACTCCCAACAGCAGGGTGTGAGTGCTCTCCTTGCTCTGCATCCTACACAACACTTGGTATTGTCAATCTCTGTATTTTTAGCCATTCTGGTAGGAGTGCAGTGTTAACTCATTGTGGTTTTAATTTGCATTTCCATGATGACTGATGATATTGATTACTTTTTCATAAGCATATTGACTACTTGGATATTCTTTTGGATGAAGTACCCATTCGAGTTTCTTGGGCACAGCTATAGAGGAGCCTGAATAGAGGAAGTCAGGAAAGAGGGCCCCAGCCGGGCTTGGCTTCTGTGGGTCCTGCCTCCACCGGGTGTGTGGGGGATGAGAATCCCTTTTACTGTGTGCTCATTCTGCCAGAGCCTTTATCTCACACCCACAGGAAAATCCACTCCACAAAACAATAATGAACAATGTAGAGATTATTGCATTGTTTGATGAGAAACAGACAGTTAATAATTCTTTTACACATTTTTGTTCTTTCCTCTTAATTGTCAGTGCCTCCCTTTTTCTCCCTTTTTCTCTCCTTTCCTAATCTCTAGAGCAAATACAGTCCTTTTCTGGTTTTAATCTTGACTAAGGCCATGAATGTCTAGCCTTTGTGCAAGGATAGCAAATATTTACCTAATAAAAGTTGAAAAGCTTTTTTGAGAATCTAAAATTAATACTGGAATAAGGAAGACATTTATTAAAGTATATTTTCCATAAAGAAATATGGACAAAATTTAAGTATGCAGCTTGCTGAATATTCACAGACTCAACATGGGAGTCTCCAAGTAAAGAGACAGAACAGTACCAACCCCAAAATACCCATACTTCCTTCCAAGTCACTATTCACCCTCCCCAAGAGAAACCACTGGAAAAGCCTCTTAAAATATATAAATGCAAAACCCAAGGTCACTTTGAGATTTCCCTGTCTAGCCATGACAAAGTAATTGGTAGCAGGCCATCCTTCCCA
Source organism: Hippopotamus amphibius kiboko (assembly GCF_030028045.1). NCBI lineage: Eukaryota > Metazoa > Chordata > Mammalia > Artiodactyla > Hippopotamidae > Hippopotamus > Hippopotamus amphibius. Next base: position 34,728,195 of record NC_080194.1, on the reverse strand, counting down.
CTGCAAACAACTAGAAAACTGGACAAAATATCTGAAACAACTCTTTTTAGATGCTGAACAGTTGTCAGTCAAGGACTATGATCCTTGAGAGAAGGGAAACAAATGAGTCTCATGATTACACAGTCTTCTGCCTAGAGACACTTTCTGAACCACAGCACAAGAAGGGGTAGCCCAAAGAGAGCACAGTGATGTTACTGAGCCAAAGAGAAAAGCATGGGAGTTCAAGTCTGCCTTTAAGGCTGGAATTTGCAGGGCAGGACACCAGGGAAGAACAAAGAAGCTCTAGATAGCTCCATAGGAATCTCCTTGGGTCATTGGTTGAAAATCTGCACAAGCCAGGGTAAGACCACATGAGGTGGAGCAAAGAACAAATGCTCAGGAAATAACAGATATTGAAAAGCTGTGAGCTGAGTGGAGATTCCAGAGCTTACATGGAACTGGAATACATTGAAGTTCCAATAAACCAAAGTGAAAAAAAACTCGTGACCAAGTTTGGCATTCAGAAAGGCCCAGAAAGGCAAAGCCTTAGTATTATGGCTAATCTAACCCTAGAGAAAAATCTGCTTTAGAGATACACTAATACAGATTAAAAACAAGATTCAAAGGATTGATTTGATGCATAAGTAAATTAGCTGTCTACCAGAACGAAGTTCACTTTTTTTAACTGATGTAAAATTAATATATAACATTATATAAATTTTAGGTGTACAACATTATAAATTGTTATTTGTATACAAAGTGATCACCTCTAGTTACCATCCGCCACCACGCAGTTGATCGCCTTCACCCATCTCATCCTCTCCTCACTTCTCTTCCTCTCTGGTAACCAGAAATATTTTCTCTGTATCTATGAATTTGTTTTTGTTTTGTTTGTTCATTTGTTTTTTAGATTCTACATATAAGTAAAATCATATGGTATCTACTTTTCTCCCCTGAGCTATTTCACTCAGCATGGTACCCTCAAGGTCCATCCATCTTGTCCCAGGTGGCAAGATTTCATTCTTTTTATGGCTGTATAGTATTGCATTGTGTATATATCTTTATCCATTCATCCAATCATAGACACTTAGGTTGTTTCCATATCTTGGCTATTGTAAATAATGCCACAATGAACACTGGGGTGTGTATATCTTTTTAAATTAGGGTTTGGTATTCTTCAGATAAATACCCAGAAGTGGAATAGCCAGATCTCATGTCAGTTCTATTTTTAATTTTTTGAGGAACCTCCATACTGTTTTCCATAGTGGCTGTGCCAATTTACATCCCACCAACAGGGTTCCTTTTTCTCCATATCCTCTCCAACACTTTTTATTTGCGGGGAGGAGGCTGTGTTGGGTCTTCGTTGCTGCGCGCAGGCTTTCTCTAGTTGCAGTGAGCGGAGGCTACTCTTCATTGCAGTTACTGCTCTTGTTGCAGAGCGTGGGCTCTAGGCACTCAGGCTTCAGTAGCTGCGGCACACGGGCCCTAGAGTTGGTGGGCTTCAGCAGTTGTGGTGCGCAGGCTCTAGAGCCGAGGCTCAGTGGTTGTGGCACACCGGCTTAGTTGCTCCACGCCGTGTGGGATCTTCCTGGACCAGGGATCAAACCCGTGTCCCCTGCATTGGCAGGTGGATTCTTAACTACTGTGCCACCAGGGAAGTCCCCCTATACACAAATATTCCTAGGAGTTTTAGCCACAGTAGCTAAAAACTGGAAGCAGGTGGTGTGAGGACATCGTCCCTGATATGGCGTGGGCTGGTGTAGAGTGTCAGAGCCTGGACAGAATGAGGAGACTAGGTCAGCATAGAGGTTTTAAACCCAAGCAGAATGGGGAGAGTGTCCTGACAGAGAAGCAGCCAGCGTGGAGTTTCAGAGCCCAAGCCAGGTGTGTCAGAGGTCCCAAGACCACCCCCTTGCCTGCCAAGGGCCAAACTTGCATACAAGCCCTTCTAGGAATAGCAGTCTCAGGCCTGCTATATTAACTCTTTTCTGCACATCAGGTGACAAGGGTATCCTTGAGGAGGGGTGGTTCAAAGCAGGTTTTCAAAGCCAAAGGAGGATAAGGAGAGTGTCCACACAGGGGACAATGATAGTACTAGCCTGGTACCAGGAGTCAGAGTCAAAATGGGTGAAAAGTGCGTCCATGTAGGGCAACGTGGTGCAGGGTGTTGAAGTCAAGTGGGATAAAGTGGGCATCTATACAGCAGAGAGAAGGGTGCAGCAATAAGGGACTGGTTACAAACTGGTAGACTGATAACAAAAGATGTGGTACATATATACAGTGGAATACTACTCAGCTGTAAAAAGCAACGAAGCTGGGACATTTGTCTCTACAAATGTCTCTACATGGATGGACCTAGAGACTATCATACAGAGTGAAGTGAGTCAGAAAAAGAAAAACAAATATCGTATATTAACACATATATGCGGAATATAGAAAATTGGTACAAATCAACCGGCTTGCAAGGCAGAAATAGAGACACAGATGTAGAGAACAAATATGTGGACACCAAGTGGGGAAAGCGGGGAGGGTTGGGGGGATGAATTGGGAGATTTGGATACCAAATTGTACACTCTAAATATATGCAGTTTATTGTATGTTAACTGTATCTCAATAAAAGTTCTTTAAAAAAATAATAATTAAAAAAAAAAAAAAAGAGGACTTCCCTGGTGGCACAGTGGTTAAGAATTCACCTGCTAATGCAGGGGCACAGGTTTGAACCCTGGTCCCACATGCTGCGGAGCAACTAAGCATGTGCACCACAACTACTGAGCCTGCACTCTAGAGCCTGTGAGCCACAACTACCGAGCCCAAGTGCTGCAACTACTGAAGCCCTTGCACCTAGAGCTCGTGCTCAACAACAAGAGAAGCCACTGCAATGAGAAGCCTGAGCGCCACAACGAAGAGTAGCCCCGGCTCTCCACAACTAGAGAAAGCCCACGTGCAGCAACGAAGACCCAACACAGCCAAAAAATAAATAAATAAAAATTAATTTTTAAAAGAAGTTTAGATTTAAAAATAATAGTAATAAGTAACAATATTAGGGATAATAGAGGCCTGGATTTTCTTACCATCATTAGAGTTAAAAATATGTGAAGGGAGAAAAGTAGACTAAAATTTGTGATGTTGGAGGTATTGAAATTGGAGGTATCAGTCTGAAATCATGGTTTGCGATAGATAGGTAGAAGTAGGAATGAATATAAGTGTAAGTGAGTGTGTCCTCTGGAAGAGCCTGGGGCAGTGACACCTCAAAGAAATGAACATACTTAGTGCCAAGATCTCAGTTCTACAGACTTGAGGACATGGGGAAGGGAAGTAGGGAGAAGCTGGGACAAAGTGAAAGAGCACTGTTGACATTTGTATGCTACCAAATGTAAAATAGATAGCTAGTGGGAAGCAACTGCATAACACAATCAACTCAATGATTGGTGATGACCTAGATGGGTGGGAAAGGGAGGGTGGGAGGGAGGCTCAAGAGGCAGGGGATATGGGGATATATGTATAAATATAGCTGATTCACTTTGTTGTACAGCGGAAACCGGCACAACAGTGTAAAGCTATTATACTCCAAAAAGATCGAAAGGAAAAAGCAAGAATAAATATTTAAAAACACACACACACACACACAAAGATCTTGGTTCTAAATAATATTTTCCACTTCTTGGAGAAATGGCTAATAAATGGCTAATTACAGGGTTAATTACAAGCATGGAAAAATACAAGATGAGTCTGGAGCATCTTGTGCAAGAAACAAGGAAGTGCGCAAAGAATGACCGGGACATATCAAAAGCACAAGAGCCAGCTGGAAGAGGCTTCAGTGGCCAAATCGGGTATAATTTGAGCTGCAAAATAAATGATATTAACAAACTATAACTCATCAGAAAAAATATGAACTCATGTATTTATATTGATAAAGAAGTCAGTGAATAAATTTAGTTTGATGAAAATAGAATATTTAGTTTTAAAATATCTATCAAAAAATATTAATTACAAAAGGAAAAAGAGTAACTTTAAATATCATATCAATAACTCCCGCTCAAATGATTCAAGAAGAAAATTCTTTGTACTACTGGCAACAATTCTGAAAGAAATATACAAATCATAGTTAAAGTCGGAGATTTTACCACTTCCTTCCCAGTAATTAAGAGGACAAGTAATTGTTCTGTATTCTGATTGTGATGTTGGTTATGTGAATCTGTATATTGGCTACAATTCATAGAACAGTACTGCAAAAAATCAATTATACTGTATGATAATTTTTAAATAAAATAGTAAATAATAATATCTACTTATATAGTTGGTGAGGAAAAATCATAAATTTTCTATGACAGGACAACCAAACTAAGGCAGAGAGGAAAAACCAAATGATATGACCCCTTTGTGGTAGGCCTTTCCCAATGTGCAATGTGCATCTACATCATGCATTACCCAGACCTTCCCACAGCAGGAGGATGAAATCAAACTTTGAGAAAAAATTTGTCCCTTTTTTCAGACAGCAGCATTGTAATTCTATGATTAATATTTCTTTCTCATCTCATACAAGGGGTCACATTGACCAAAGGCTTGTTCTGTACATGCATAACTGCCTAAAAAAACAAAATAAACAAACAGAAAAAAACCGATGAATTGTGTGCACAGTGCTAACTGCATCTCTAACTCCTGATCAGTGGAGCAGTTCTCAGAGCTTCTGAGAATCTGTTTCCCGGGTTATAATCCTCAGTTTGGCTCGAATAAAATTCTCTTTTCTTTCTTCTCAGCTTGGCTGTTACTTGATTTTTCATTGACATAGTTGAGAGAGTGGCAAAGTAAATCAATAAAGTAAATTTACACCTTAAGGACCTAGAAAAAGGAGGAAACTAACACAACAGCTAGCAGTAGGAAGGGAATAATAAGGAACAGAAGGGAGACACATACAATACAGCATGGAAAAACAATAGAGAAAATCAATAAAACCAAGAGCTTGTTCTTACAAAACAGGAACAACAACAAAATTGCCAAATATTTAGCTAGACTGACTAAGATACAAAGCAAGAAAAATCAAAGTACTAAAATCGGAAAAGAAATTGTTACCAAGAAAGTTCATGTGCCTGATGCACAGTGAGTCCAAATTAACTGAAACATCGGAGTTTGGAGCAGAGAAAGCTGAAACCAAAACAAAGACTTTGAAGGACAAGAAAGCAGTACGGAAAGGCATCCACAGCCACCAAAAGAAGATCCAGATGTCATCTACCTTCCAACAACCCAAAACACTGTGCTCAGCAGACAGCCCAAATATGCTCAGAAGAGTGCCCCTAGGAGAAACAAGCTTGACCACTATGCCATTAGCAAGCTCCCCCTCACCACTGTGTCAGCCATGAAGAAAATAGAAGACAACAGCACACTTGTGTTCATTGTGGATGTCAAGGCCAACAAGCACCAGGTCAGACAGGCTGTGAAGAAGCTCTGTGACGTTGACATGGCCAAGGTGAACACCCTGATCAGACCTGATGGAGCAAAGGCATATGTTCGACTGGCTCCTGACGCTTTGGAAGTTGCCAACAAAATCGGGATTATCTAAACTTGGTCCAGCTGGTAATTTTCAATATAAAAGTTTTCACTTAAAAAAAAAAAAAAGGATACTATGAACAGTTCATTTCAGGGAGAGGAACTGGGTGGCAGGGGAACAGTGAGATTTTACTGTTTGACTTTTGTCCTGTATGCATGAATAATAATTTAACCAATAACAACAATAAATGTATGTGCATGAGAACAGATAAAAATGAGAGTGATTTATTAAAGCATAAATTATTTTTACTGTATTTTCTAAAGTTTTTCCAACAGACTTGTGTTACCTTCATGATTGGAATAAAAACAAAAAGATTTTTTTTAATGTTTATAATCTTACTGTACATACAATTTTTGTTGTTTCTTTAATATCATATCAAGTCTTACCTCTTCTCTGACTAGAGGAATTTAGTGAAAACAGCATCTTTTCCTTGGCTGTGAGCAGGAACTGGAACCCCTAAGTTTTGGATTCCCAGGTGAGGAGACCTCAACCTGAACTGGGGATGGAAACAGTTTAGAAACAGAAAAAGAAGAGTAGTTTCTCAGGGAGCCAAAGAAGGAAGATGTTGTCCTAAAAATAGGTTGGAATGTGGTGGCTGGACTCCGTCATTTAGAACTAATTTTTAAGTCACAGTGTTCAGACAGCTGTCAGACAAGGCAAGCCAGAAGCCAGTGAAACCAGCTGGTAAAGCTGGAGAGACGAAGCGGGCTATGCATGTGGAGTAGGCAGGGTCGGCACCTTCACATACTGGCACAGCAGTGAGTTCTGTCCTCACACTGAGTGGGAAAAGGCCTGGGCTCTGGTCAAGAGCAGGCAGCCAGGTCAAACTCTCTGGATTGACATCACTCCTGTGCCAAACGAACGCAGGCAGCTTAAACTGCCTTTTCATTTGTGCTGGGTGGAGAAAGTGTTGGCAAGAGTCCAAATGGTTCAAGGCTTTGAGGCTTGGCCTTCTGGCCTGTTCCTCTTAGTGCTGCTATTTGCCCAGGCCAGTAAAGAATACTTCTCTCTAAAGAGACAAGATTATCTGAACAAATCAGAATAGAGTAACTTTCAAAAATGAACACTCTTGGGCTTCCTAGGTGGCGCAGTGGTTAAGAATCCGCCTCCCAATGCAGGAGACACGGGTTCAAGCCCTGCTCCAGGAAGATCCCACATGCCACGGAGTAACTAAGCCCGTGCGCCAAGAAAAAAAAAAAAAAAAAATGAACACTTATTTTTAAAAGTTATTTTTTCCATGGACCGTGTCATCATTTATAATATAGATATATATTATAATATAGATATATAATAATCATTTGTATAGATTTTTTGTTTGGTATTGCCTCCGCAGTTGGAAAGTAAGCTCCATGAGGACAGGGAAATTTTTCTTTTTCATTCACTGCTATCTTCTCAAAGCTCAGAAGGGTGCCTGGCACAAACAGTTGCTCAGAAGATTTTGGTTGAGTTACAAAAAAAAAATCACTGCCAAAAAATTGTTACAAAAAGTTCAAATAGTAAAATTCGAAAAGTAAAAATGAAGAGCCTTCGTCCATATCTCCATCTAATTCTACTCCCCCAAGATAACCATGGTAACATTTTTGTGTGTACAGTATTAATCCTAGAACAATCTGTCTTTTTATTTCCGTATATCTTAAGCAGACCACAAAGCCTGGCATAGAAGAAAGTACTTGATAAAACTAGTTGAAAATTCATTGAATGAGTTTAAGCAGTCTCGGAGCTGGGGTGGAGTGGCTAAAAAAAGAGTTAGCTTCTATAAGCTATTTTCCTGAACAAGTTAGGGTGAGTTCCTTGAGTTAAGCATCCATCTAAGGGCTTCCCTGATGGCGCAGTGGTTAAGGATCCACCTGCCAATACAGGAGACATGGGTTCAAGCCCTGGGCCGGGAAGATCCCACATGCCGCAGAGCAACTAAGCCCGCGAGCCACAACTACTGAGCCCACATGTAGCAACTACTGAAGCCTGTGTACCTAGAGCCCGTGCTCCGCAACAAGAGAAGCCACCGCAATGAGAAGCCCACGCACGACAATGAAGAGTAGCTCCTGCTCACCACAACTAGAGAAAGCCTGCGCGTAGCAACAAAGACCCAACACTGACAAAAATTTAAAATAATAATAATAATTTTTTTAAAAAAGCGTCCATCTAGATATATCACGTATATCAAGGAGAGTGCCTGAACAGGATCAGTTATTTATTAAGCACTTACTTTGATTCTCCTGCCTGCTGCACTACTCTGGCTTCCTTGAATAGGACTCCTTGCCCTGTTAAACTGGCTCAGTGCCTTTCTACCTGAGCATACTGGCCCCAGGGCAGAACTCCCATCCCGAGGGGCTCTCCATGCCTTTTGGCTGCTGGTAAGACAGAATGAGAAGACTCTCCCATAGGCCAACAGACACAGACACCCACACTCATGCCCAGCATGTCTCGATGGAATGTTGCCCAGTTAGAACCTCTGAGAGACAGACATCTGTCAGCATCTCTTTGTGAGGGTGTCTCAGGGGATTTGTCCCAGTGCCAGCTTCTCTATGGAAAAGGCAGTCAAAGCCAGAAAAAGCCAGCCATTCAGTCACACTGAAAATACAGTATTGAAGCATTAAGCTGGAATGTGGCGATTTACAGCTGTCACACCATAGTCTCTAAGTGAAATCACATTCTGTGCCAGACTTCCAAAGACATAGTCGCATGAAAACTATTTTTATTGCCTTGATGCATGGTTAAAAGTAGTTTACCACAACTGTACGAAAATCTACTATGGGATCTCCATTGAGGAGCATAAGTACAGGGAGCAAAGCAGTTGTTTTCTATTTTACTTCAGGAAACATTTAGTTATAAATAGAGTGATGCACTAAGTATAGAAGAGTGACTTGGGGTGGACTCCTTGCTAGTCAATAACTTTTTTGAATCAACAAAACTAAATAAACAAAACTAAATTTCCTACAATTCACCTCAATGATAGAAAAACTTCTTAGTAGGCCTTTTAGGTTCCAGTTCACCTTCGTTTTCTTCTTGACTTCTGCTTATTTCCTTACCAGATCTTTGACCTTCCAGAAGTTAAGTAAAATATTCCCATCTCTCACTGCACTTACTGCTAGGTTCTCATCCGTGTGTGTGTGTTGGGGTGGGGGGAGGGGTTGGACAGAGGGCCTGCATTCTCAGTATCCAAAACATTAAAAGTTGTCACACATTTCCTCAGGCCCCTGCACCAGCTGGTTCCTTGGTTTGAGAGGTTCTTTTGCAAATCTTTGAGTGGCTGCCTCCTCATCATTCAAGTTTTAGTCAAATATCAGTCCTTCCTGACTATCCTATTTAATATTGCCCTCCTCCCATGACTGTCTCATGACATTTGGTCTTATTTTCCTCACCCTGCAGCATCTGAAATTTTACTTATTGGATTATTGTCTGTCTCCCTAGATAAGACCTAAGCACCGTGAAAGCAAATACCTTGCCTGCCTTGGTTACCACAGTACACCAGCACCTTGAATAGTGCCTGGTACAGAGCAGGCTTTTTGTACATATTTATAATTGAATAGGTGGTGGCTGATAGGTGGTAGTGATTAAGTGTAAAAGCTTTGGAGGAGTGATTTGTTTAAGGATTTGAAAAGAGAATTTTAAATTTCCAGTCAATTACCGTCTTGCAAAAAGAAAAAGAAAAATGAATTGGGATTATCATGTCCATTGTCAACTTCTAATTATGCCCTTAGTGCTAGTTTCTGTATCTGGTATGAGTATATCACACACACAGTGTGTTTTACCACTTGGATCTGAGATCAAAGGAAATCAAAAGACATTAGTAAATCTTAGATTAACCATAACACATATTTTCCTCAATAGCTCTTAGAAGAGTCACCCTAAAACATTGTTATTCAATGGAATATGCAAATTAGTAATGGAAAATTTCATTCAATTAAGGTGAAGAGATACACACATATAGAGAAGACACATTTTAAAAGGATAGAAAAAGTGCCCATTGAACTTAGCAACAATAAGATCATTCTTTTCTTTAGTTCTCTGTAATGAAAAAAACTATAAGGATAGAAAAAAATGACATTTTACAGCTCTTATACTTGTGAACTGATACAAAGTAAAGGCATATATTTGCATCAGAAAAAAATTAACGTTAGCAATCTGAGCTGTTTCCTAAACGTCCAAAATATGACTTTGTCAATATTGCCTCTCTGAAATAGTAACTAGATTTTTTTTTTTGGCTATAGAAATTAAGTAAGAAACAGGGCCCTCAAAATAATGGTAACTGATTTAATTCCTCTTACCTTCACTATCCTCATCTGTAAAATAGAGTTAATAATCCTTATCACATAGAATGGATAATGTATACTAAGTGCCCAGCTGTAGTAGATATCCAATAAATATTATTTGGGGTTGTTGCTCTTTTTAATGCACTTGAAATCCAGAAGCCCTTTGAGCAGCACCTGGTCTTGTAGTCTCTGCTTTGCTTCAGCCACTCAGCTCTATTACACATCCTCCCTGGGAGGTTACTCAGCAGGCACTGTGGGAAATAAGAGTTTGTTCTCATTGTAAACTGTCCCTGCTTTTCAGAACAATAACAACAACAAAATCAAGCATCGTTTTCAGTCTCCTCTCCAGCACCAATTGTGCTTCAGTAATCTAACACTAAAGAGGTATCTGGGGTAAAACTGAACATGCGCATAAAGAGATTGTGTACCCATTTGGGAGGAGACCTCCACTCCATCAGAGGCCACAGTAGTTGCAGGACAAAACTGAACCAGAGTAGTAATTTCAGGGATGCCTCCCCAACAAGAGGCAACTAGCTATATGAGAAGAGTTCTGCCTGCCTCATCCCTCTCCCTGACCCCTTCCTGAGAACAGGGAAGGGAACAAAGTGTCAGCCTCCACTTGTCCTCCAGGGAACTAGGGTGGGAGGAGAATTTAAAAACTTCATGGATCTCCTCTGCTTGTACTGGGGGAGGTGGAGAGCTTTGAACTACTCATGAGATTGACATTTTAAACCAGACTGAACTGAGTTTTAGTTGTCAAGTCACAGACTCTGCCCAGGATGTCATTAAGGTGCAGGTGAGGGGGATTTGCCACATCATACTTGTAAGTGGTAATAATAACACCTAACAATTACCGAGTGCTTACTATGTGCTTAGCCTGCTCAGGAACTTTACATATATTAACGTGTCTAATCCTCACAATAGCCTTGTGAAGTAGATCCATTACAATCTTCACTGGACACAAAAGGGAACTGAGGCAGAAAGAAGTTAATTTGCCCGATTCAGACCCCCGCAGTCCTGCCTCAGAGCCTGCTCCTGACCAGCACGCTCTACTGCTTCTTACGCCCTGATAAGTTGAGATTCCTTCATAAGCCATATGTGTGGGCCCCATCACATATCAAGACCATATAATGTGTCAGTGCAGAGTTCTCTCTTTTGCTTAAAGAACAAAACCTCTCAAGATAAAAATTTCAAGAACTCTCCTCTATTCCTGACTTTGTTGTCACTGTTGTTGTTTTCTTTGTTTGTTTGTTTTGGCCACCCCACGCTGCTTGCAGGATTTAGTTCCCTGACCAGGGATTGAGCTCGGGCTAGGGCAGTGAAGGAGCCAAATTTTCACCACTGGACTGCTAGGGAATTCCCCCAAGTAGATGTTTTAAATGCAAGGTCCACTCGGGTTGTAGGATAAAGGCCACGTTCAATCACCTACCAAGAAGGGTTAAGAAGGCATCCGCCTTATCTACTTTTGCCCTGTCTCTCACTCTATTATTTATTTATTTATTTATTTATTTATTTATTGGCTGCTTTGGGTCTTCGTTGCTGTGCTCGGGCTTTCTCTAGTTGCAGGGAGCAAGGGCTATGCTGTTGCAGTGCGTGAGCTTCTCTTTGCTGTGGCTTCTCTTGCTGCGGAGCACAGGTTAGGTGCTCGAGCTTCAGTAGTTGTGGCACGTGGGCTTAATAGTTGTGGCTCCCGTGCTCTAGCGTGCAGGCTCAATAGTTGAGGCACATGGACTTAGTTTCTCCATGGCACATGGCATCTTCCCGGACCAGTGATCGAACCCTTGTCTCCTGCATTGGCAGGCAGATTCTTAACCACTGCTTCACCAGGGAAGCCCCTCTAACTCTATTTTTTTTGATTGATTTTATTTATTTATTGGATGCATTAGGTCTTTGTTGCTGCACATGGGCTTTCTCTAGTTGCTGAGAGCGGGGGCTACTCTTCGTTGTGGTACATGGGCTTCTCTTGTTGTGGAGCACAGGCTCTAGGTGCGTGGGCTTCAATAGTTGCGGCACACAGGGTCAATAGTTGTGGCACACGGGCTTAATTGCTCCGTGGCATGTGGAATCTTCCCAGAGCAGGGCTCGAACCCGTGTCCCCTGCATTGGCAGGTGGATTCTTAACCACTGTGCCACCTAGGAAGTCCTCACTCTATTTTTTAACAGAAAAGAATTTTTATACAAATCAGTCCCCAAAGTATTAATGTCTTTCTTAAGCAACGCTGCCTCTTATCAAAGATCTCTGAAGTTTTTCCAGTCAGTTTCTTTCACGATTCAATTTGACAAATATTATCTATCATCTGAATTGTACAGTGCACTGTTAAGAAAGGTCCTTCCCTCAAGAAAAATCACTCTCTACCAGAAGAGAAAGGAAAATGCATAACTAGAAATAACTCAAGTCAGATTGATAGCACTTGTTCTGGTGGTTCTGTCGGAGCCTGAAGAAGTGAATGGTTGGTTCTGACAGAATGTGTCAGGGGGCCTTCATGGAAGAATAAGCATTTGAGTTGGATTTTTAAAGATAAGTAGGATTGAAATAGGACAGTGGTGGGGAAATGGCATTTCAGGGAGAAGGAAACCATAAACAAATCATGGAGCTGTAAAAATGCATGATATGTCCTGGGAAAGAGAAGCTCAGCAAGGCTGAAAGAAGGAGGATGAATATTGGGACAAGGCAGGATTTAGACAAGAAAGTGAGATTGGGAGAGCAAGTCTGTGGTAGAAAGGGAGTACCAGGAAAAGGAGCCTAAGGGAGAAGAGAAGAGATATCTAGAAAGGAAGGCTACAAAGCTGGGCCGGAGACTAGAAGACAGTGTGGCTTGCGAGAGAAGTTCAGTGTAGAAGGGACTTGTGGCTATAAAAGCAATTTGAGGCTAGATTAAGGAAAGGAGAAGTTCAGTTTGGGACATTTTTGCAGTGTTTGCACATTATCTAGGTGGGGATATTCACCAGGAGAGTAAAAATTAGGACCTAAAGCTCAGCAAACTTTAAGGCTATGAATAATGAATGAAGAAATCATCAGCCTGTGAGTGAAAGAGAAAATTGCTGGAGTAGATAAACGTCTTTAGCAAAGAGAGCAGTGCAAGATGAGAAGGCAACCAAGAACAGAATATCAGAGGTCACCTGTATAGGGCAAGTGGAGAAAAGAAAACAGTGAAGGGTCCTGAAAAAGAGCTGTCAGAGAAGTAAAAGGAGAATCCATTGGGGAGGCATCACAAAGGCCAAGAGAGGAGAGATTCAAGAAGGCAAAGACAGTCAACATGGCAAAGAAGAATGAAAAGTGAGTAAAGAGTAAAAGTCATTGGGGTTTGCACTTAGAAATCAGTGATCTTTGAGAGGGAAGTTTCAGTATAAGAGAGGTGCTTCTGTACATCTCACAGAGAGTATACAGCGAAAGCCAACACTAATTTTTCTTAGCAGTTGTCTTAGTCATTGTCCTAGTCAGCTCAGGTTGCTCTAACAAAATACCATAGACTAGGTAGCTTAAACAACAGACTTTTTTTTCCTCACAGTTTTGAAGGCTGGGAAGTCCAGGGTGTCTGCTGATTCAACTCCTGGTGAGGATTCTCTTCCTGGTTTGCAGATAGGCACTTTCCTGCTGACTGCCCACATGGCAGAGAAAGAGAGCGCTGGTGTTTCTTCCTCTTCTTAGAAGGGCACTAATCTCACCATGGAAGCCCCACATTCATCACCTCATTTAAATCTAATCACCTTTCAAAGGCTCCCAGCTCCAAATACCATCACATTAAGGGTTATAACAGTCATAACTCTTTAAGTTGCAAGAAAGAGAAATTCACTTCAAACCAGTGCAAGGAGAAGGCATTTCAGCAAAGCCCCAAGGTAGCCAGGATACAAAGGGAAAGGAAAGAGAATCTTGAAAACCGTCAAGAACTGTGATCCTATAGTCCTTTTACTATGTCTCATCTCTTTTTCTCTCTGCACAGCTGTTTTGGTATCCCCTGTCTTTGAAGACTAGCTTTCAGGGTTTTGACGTGCATATGGCTAAACATGGCCATCCTACAACTTCTGAGAATGCACCTCCTCCACTCAAGCAACATGCATATACTGAAGTAGAATATCTTGAATCCAATCATAGTTCCTGATGAAACTGTGTATCCCTGAAGCCAATCCACCTTTGTCAAGCTTTAGAGGAATGAAACAATAACCTTCTCTTTTTCATCTTGTTTGAATTAGGTTTCCGTTTGTATGTATTTGAAAGAGTTCAGAATTTCTGATGGTAAAAGTTATTAAGCACCAGAATGCATTCCAAGAAAGGCTTTCTTTCTAAAAAACTCTCCAAGAATTGTCTAGAAAGGACAGTTCTTCCCTTTAAAGGGCCTTAAGTCTAGACTTTCCCCTCTGATTTCAAAAGCAAGTAACCACGAAGAAATCAATCATCTCATCATCTCCCTGGAGAGGCAGATAGATATTATTATCCTAATCTGATAAGTACAAATGGACACAAAAATACTGAATTATTTTCTGTTGTTATCCACCATGTTAAGAGGCCTGCTAAGAATGGAAAACCCTTTTTAGCCTCAGGACAACACTTTTCCTTTTAAAAAGAAAATTGCAACATATGAGAAAAGAATCTAAAAAAGGATATAACTGATTCACTTTACTGTACACCTGAAACTAACACAACATTGTAAATCAACTATACTGCAATAAAAAAGAAGAAGAAGAAAGAGAAGGAGAAGGAGGAGGGGGAGCAGGAGAAGGAGAAGAAGAAGAAGAAAACTCCAACATATGAGCATTTAACCAAGAAGGAAGGTTAACTTCCAGAGCTCATTTAATGTTACTCATGGAAGTAAACATTAGCCAGCCCCTTAGTGAAGCACCCTGGATAGCTTCAGGCAAATGAACCCCTGAGCAGAAAATATGATTGGGAATTAGATCCTTTAGCTTTTAACCTTTTTCACCCAATTATTTCTGTACACTATTTCTGCTCTGAATAATCTTTCACCATTTACTCTTCAGGGAATAGGAGCATTACATTATCTTTTAAGATCTGGTTGTGAGGCATTTCAAGTCCTTTGGTAAGAGCAAGATTTTCAACTGTGAGAAAAGTATTTTACCAGTAACAGCTGTTACCTCTGGGGAGTGGGATTGTGCAGAACTTTTACTTCCTAAGTTAAATATTTCTGAAATGTTTGAAAATTTTCAATAATTATGGGTTGCTTTTGTAATCAGAAAAAAATGTAAAGACATATTTCTTTAAAATGTTCAATGCATTTTTTAAAAAAAGGCAACCCCACAAAGAAAGATATTTTACCTATGGAGCTTTCCAAGGGTATAGTATTTCTCTATCATCTACTGCATTTTGTCCTTTTTATCTTCTAATGATTAAATCCTATGTTTTTCTAAAAATTGTAATGTCTTAACCAAATTATAATAACCTCAGGTCTCTGCCTCCAGCCATCCTTTTCAAATCATTCCCCACGCTGTTACTAGAGGGATCTTTCTAAAACAGATCTGAGCAAGTCACATCCCTGCTGCAAATTATCTGAGGCTCCTCCTGCCCTGCAGGCTCCAGGGACTCCATGAACCAAGCCCTACCTACCTGCTTCTTTAGCCCCATTGCCCTTTACTTGTCACCTTGCTCTTTAAGCTTCTACAATGCCAAACTAAGTTTTAGGGACAGCATCTCAAGGCCCAGTCTGAACCATTCTCCAGGAGAATGCACAGAGACCTCTCCAAAAAGCTTGACTTTGCTGGGGCTGGGCTCAGGGATGCTTCTTGCAGTAGGACTTGGGTCATAGAGACTGAGACACAAGAGTTGGCACTAATGCGGGTAGTGTGTCTTGCAACAACATGGACAGATACAGAGGGTATTATGCTTAGTGAAATAAGTCAGAGAAAGACAAATACTCCATATTATCACTTATTTGTGGACTCTAAAAAAAATAACACAAACGAATGTATATAATGAAACAGACTCATAGACATGGAGAACAAACTAGTGGTTACCAGTGGCGAGAGGGAAGGGAGGAGGGGCAAGATAGGGGTATGGGATTAAGGGATACAAACTACTATGTATAAAGTAGATAAGCTGCAGGATATATTGTACAGCACAGGGAAATGTAGCCATTATTTTGTGATAATTTAAAATGGAATATACTTGGGCCTTCCCTAGTGGTGCAGTGGTTAAGAATCCACCTGCCAAAGCATGGAGCACAGGTTGATCCCTGGTCCGGGAAGATCCCACATGCCACGGAGCAACCAAGCTGTGCACCACAACTACTGAGCCTGTGTGCCACAACTACTGAAGCCTGGGTGCCTAGAGCCTGTGCTCCACAACGAGAGAAGCTACCGCACTGAGAAGCCCATGCACCACAATGAAGAGTAGCCCCCACTCATCACAACTAGAGAAAACCTCCACGCAGCAATGAAGACCCAACGCAGCCAATAAATTAATTAATTTAAAATAAATAAATAAAATGGAATATACTCTATCAAAATATTGAATCGCTATGCAGTACACCTGAAATAATAAAACACGGTAAATCAACTATACTTCAGTTTTAAAAAAAGGTGGGTGGGATGCCATCACCTTGCTGATCCTCTGTGGCCATCTCCTTGCTCCTATCTTAACAACAGCAGAATCACCAGCATATCTCTATATCCCTTCATATTGGTTTTCTCTGTGATTTTAGGGGCTTGACATAACTCTCTGGTGGCTGCTGTGATATCTGCTAAATGGGTTACCTGGTATTTCTAGTCCAGGAACAACCTCAAAGTAAGTGTCATGTAGATCAGAGGTTGAGGTAGCTTAGCTCTGCTGGGCCTCATGAGTTCCTGTTGCTGCTGAAGGATCAGGAAGTGAGGGTGGGGAGGGGGGAAGGAGACTTAAGGAGGAAGAGAGGCCACAGCAGAGTAGTTCTGTGCCCCAAAAGACTGTTTTATCAAAGGCCAGCTTGTTCCTTGCCTGCTCTTATTATGCAATAATTGGAAGCACCCCAAGCTTTTACTCCTCTTGGTCATGCATAGTGTATTGAACTGGGGCTCTGTAAGAATACGAAAAGCATGTGCTCGTGATTGCAACTGAGGCAAATATGCAGATAGGTGGTCAAGATCTGGAAAGGAATTAGCCAAAAGGTAATTAGTACTGTGTCAGTTAGTGGTATTATAAGTTACTTTTTCTTTTAAAAATTTTAAAATAATTTATCTTTTAAGTACTTGTTAAGAGAAGAGGGCGTGGGGGAAGAAGGGAATGCTGCATCTTTGAGACCTGAATTTCTAGGGCGTAGTGTAATGTGGATGTATATATATACAGCATCATAACCCATCCCAGTCCACGAGTCACCACAGAGCTCAGCCTAACACACCCATAGAATTAGAAAGTCATGGAAGGTCCCTTTGGGATACTTTAGCGACAGTCTAGTCTAATTCTTCCTTTTACAGAAGAGAAAACTGAGATCCAGAGAGATCAAGTGGTTTTCTACACCAGCACAGCTAATTTGTGGTACAGCTGAAAGGAGAACTCAGGTTTCTTACCTTTTAACCAATGGAAGGAATAATCTTATTCTTTCTTACTACTGGCTTTCAGACTCATTCTGCCAACTCTTCCTTCCCAGCCCCTTAACCTACCATCTTTGGTCCTCTAGCCAGCCTCTCAGCTAGTTCTCAGGGGAGAAAAGACATCAGTCTATCTACACCACAACTCAGGGGACTCAGGTCAGATTGTCCCAAGAACTCTCTCACCATATTCTACTCCAGGTGCAGCTGCCTCGGGGCAGATCTTCCGTTCAGCACACATCCACCTGCGGTGTCAGTCTCCCCTCTTGGCAGGTCCCTGTTCTTTACTTTCCCTTGACCAAACAGGGAGAAAACCACAGTGCTCTGTTAGTTCTCTTCAAAGCAATCATCACTTTTTAAACCTCTTCTCTTGATCGTCTTTTCTCAGACCAAAAGTGGGAGCAACGATCTCAGGCTACAGATCTCAGAGCCAATTTAGGGGCCACCCCTTGAGCAAGTCATGCAAACACCATCCTACATGTCTCCTTATGAGGGTACTTGCCACCTATTATTCGAAGCTGTGAAAGGAAGAAAAGAGGGAAATCTCATTTAACATCTTGTTACAATTGTATCTATTTCTTTCCAGGAATCTTTGTTTCTTAATACCTCCCAGTGGAAAGTTTTTTCAATTTGGTTT
This sequence comes from Hippopotamus amphibius kiboko, assembly GCF_030028045.1. NCBI lineage: Eukaryota > Metazoa > Chordata > Mammalia > Artiodactyla > Hippopotamidae > Hippopotamus > Hippopotamus amphibius. The sequence goes on along the minus strand of NC_080194.1, from coordinate 34,710,266 downwards.
TTTATCAGTTGATGCATTTCAGTGAGAACACATGTCTCAGATATTTTTAGTTGGTTAGACCCTGTTGTGGCACCAACTTCTGTCTCCCTCCTTCCCCTCAGCTGAGGCTATTCAAATGGCACCTGCAGTCTCAGGCTTAATCTAGTCACTGGACAGAATCCTGCACAGAGGCAAGAAGAATGTGTGGCACTTCCATCCCTCACTCTAGGGTTTCCTATCAAGGCTGTTACTCATCTGAACTTATGTCCCAGTCCTATCTGTTAACTGACCTTCAGTCTTATTCTTGAGACTCAGCCCTGTTGTGGACTCCAGACCTAGTCCATGGATTTCAGCCTAGAGCCTTAGATCCAATCCTGATCTCCCCGCAACTGGCACCTGCCCGCCCCTTTCGATTCCCCACTCCTTGAGACTGGACTGTCCCTGAACTTCAGCCCAGTGGCTGGAGTCCTGCTACCTGCTGACCAGACTTATCTGTTCATCTGAAATCCTGAGTATCTCCTATCTCAGGGTTTTCTGTCTCCCACTAAGACCTGTCACGTCCTGTCCGGCCCCAGGAACGAACTGCTTGCCCCAGCTACTGTTGTTGTTTGTTCCTGTGCTCTCCCAGTGGCAGGTGTGGCCTGCCCAGTATGACTGCAGTTGACACTGGGTCCCCTGGTGGTATCGGATCCCAGTATCTTCCTCTCAGTGGGCCCCAGGCCATCACAGGACTCGAGCCAGGCATGAACCATTTCCCATGAGTAGGATGTTTTATTATAGAACCACTCTGAAGAACAGTGCAACCCTTGGGACCAAACCAGAAGAACAGCCTTGTGTAGTGAGTCGTTTGAGGACAGATCATGGGGTCACCTGCAGTCTCTATTCAGGCACAGTCAACCTGGATCAGAGACTGTTGAGTCCTAGTTCCATGAATGTGTGTTAATGGACATTTATTTTGCCTGCTCAGCATCCCCTCTGGTCTGGTACCATAATTTTTCCTTCCCTATTCTCAATCTGGTAGGGTTAAGCCAAACTCCAGCTTTACAGCTGGCCAATCAGAACAACATGACACTCCTCGGACACAGTGATTATTTCAGGGATGTGCATGTGACCCAAACTGGGCCACCAAGAGTCTGTTACTGGCCCTATCAGAAAAGAGGTGCTTTCTGCTGGGGTTACTAAATTGGTAGCATGTAACCTGGAGCTACTGTAGGCCATCTTTGACACCACTAGGGAGAGACTGCCCGGTAACAAAGTCAACTTAGAGGAAAACAAAACTGAAAGAGAAAGGCAAACTTGCTACAACATTGATCCAACCCTAATGCCAGGAATCCACCAATGGACTCCTTGGTTTATAAACCAACAGATTTACTTTTACTGTGTAAGTCAATATGAGTTGGTTTTCTGTTCCTTGAAACTAATACAGCTGGCAAGAAAGACTGACTGGTATTTCCTTCTGCTTTACCAGCTGGGTAAACCTCCAGGAAGGAAATATGCCAAAGAAAAGCTGGTTGAAAAAATGTTCAAAAGTGTATTCTTTCATTCATTCAACCATTCCATTTAAAAAAGCAGCATAATGCCATGAAAACAAAGCAAGTTTCAGAGCCTGTCAGAGCCTATTCAAATCTTATTTTTTCTTTTTCTTCCAATTTTATTGAGATATAATTAATATACAGCACTGTGTAAGTTTAAGGTGTGCAGCCTAGTGATTTGAATTACATACATCATGGAGTGATTATCACAATAAGTTTCAGGAACATCCATCATCTCATATAGATACAAAATTAAAGAAAGAAAAAAAGTCTTTTTCTGTGATGAGAACTCAGGCTTTACTCTCTTAACAACTTTCATGTATAACATACAGCAGTGTTATATTTACCACGCTGTACTTTACAGCCCTAGTACTTATTTATCTCATAACTGGAAGTTTGTACCTTTTGACTGCCTTCATCCAATTCCTCCTCCCCCAACCCCTCCCGCTCTGATAACCACAAATCTGATCTCTTTTTCTATGGGTTTGTTTCTTTGTTTTTGAAATATAATTGACCTACAACACTATGTTAGTCCCTGTTACACAACATAGTGATTTGGTATTTTTATACACTTCAGGATAACCACCAGGATAAGTTTGGTTACAATCTGTTACCACACCAAGATATTACATAATTATTGACTGCAGTCCCCACACTGTACATTTTGTATCCATGACTCATTTATTTTGCATCTGGAAGTTTGTACCTCTTAATCTCCCTCACCTATATACTGGGCATGTTTTGTTTGTTTGTTTATTTTTTGAAAATGCTCTTACTTTATTTTAATTAATTATTAATTAATTAATTAATTAATTTTATTGGCTGTGTTGGGTCTTTTTTCACTGTGCTCGGGCTTTCTCTTAGTTGCAGTGAGTGGGGGCTATTCGTCGTTGTGGTGCGCGGGCTCCTCATTGCCGTGACTTCTCTTGCTGCGGAGCATGGGCTCTAGGCGCGTGGGCTTCAGTAGTTGCAGCACATGGGCTGAATAGTTGTGGCTCACAGGCTCTAAAGCGCAGGCTCAATAGTTGTGGTGCACCGGCTTAGTTGCTCTGTGGTATGTAGGATCTTCCTGGAGCAGGGATTGAACCCGTGTCCCCTGCATTGGCAGGATTCTTAACCACTGCGCCACCTAGGAAGCCCTGGGCATGTTAATTGGTACCTCTTGAGTCTCTATTTCCTCTTTGATAAGATGGGAATAATAATACCTTCATCCTAGAGTTATTATGAGGAATTGATATAATATATATGGGTACCTAAGAAATCTTTCAACACTTGGTAGTTATTTTAATTGTCATACACCTTGACCTGCAAAGGACTTTGGGCTAGTGTATTTTAGAGGGATTTGAAAAACAAAAACAAAAGCAAACAAACTTGGTCACTACCTCCAGAGATTCAAAATTTAACTAGAGGAAGAGATAATGTTAGAGACAGAGAGAAAGAGAGAGAAAATAAGGTGTCATGTGACTGGTAGAAACCTTGATAACTGAGAGAAAGAGATAATTCCCTCTGAGGTGAACAAAAAAGGCTTCGTGGAAGAAGTGGAGTTTGGACCCTAGAATGAACAGAATTTTGATGAGCAGAGATTGGGAGGAAGACCATCCCAGAAAAATAAAGAGTGGGGCAATGAGAAAATGCATGGCTATGCCTATGGAAGAGCATATCAATGTGGCTGGAGTTAGAATTCATATAGGAGAAGGTGCTAAAGCTGCTGAAGTTAGCTGCTACCAGACCTGGGGTCGGGGATGTGCTGAGGCATGTAGCTTCTATTGTATTCTCAGGGAATAGAAACTTTGAATAGAACCAGGCAATGGGAACCTTTGAACATTTTTGGATAGTGTTTATACAAGATGAAAGTTATGATTGATCAGAAATCACTTGGATACTCTTTCAAACTGCACACTTCAACCAGCTGTCCCTAGAATCCCTGCCTCAGTGAACCACTGTAACTGAGAAGTGCGTGTTATAACACTCGGTTGTGTGTTGGAACAGGAACAATGGTTGGGAAACATCATCCCAGAGGCAGAAACACTATTTCAGAGACTATCGTGTGTGGCCAGGAGGGCACCAGGGTCAGTAAAGTTTTTTTAAAAAGGGAGGTAGGGGATGGAGAAGGACCTGTATACATCCTTGGACTCCTTACAATCATTTTCTCCTAGCTGCTTTCTCTGCCTCTGGTCTTTCCCCATTTCAAACTATTTTATATTTCATGGCCCGATGAATTTTCCTGTCCTGATCCTGTCATTCCAACTCCAAAACCTGTAATGACAAGCCACTAGCTACAGAACAGACTGAAGTTCTTTGATTTGCCATAGAAGGCTCCTTCTGAATGAGGCTGCAGCCATCTTTTAGACCTTGCTTCCTGCTATTTGTCATCAGGTATTTTCTGGTCCAGACAAGCAACTACTCAAGAGTCCCTTGCTTTCCTGCCTCCATGACTCTTTCATGCTGCTCATTCAGCCTGGAGTACCACTTCACATTCCCTTTCTCATCTATCTTCATCTTCTCCATCCTTAAGGCTTAGTTCAGATGTGTTTCCTGAACCCCTCTCTATTCCAACCTGCCTTTGATAATGTCTCTCCATTCTGAACTCCCATAGAACTTTACCTATATCTCTCTTTAGTCATGCATAATTTGCTTTTTTAAAAAAGAGTCTACAGTTATTTTTAAGAAATCAAAAATTTAAATACAATAAATAAAATGAAATAATAAAATAAAAATTACACATATTCCCACCACCCAGAAACACCAATTTTAAGCTCTATATTTGCATTCATATTCTTTTTATTTTAATTGAAGTATAGTCAATTTATAATATTTCAGGTGTACAGCAAAGCAATTCAGTTGTGTATACATACATATTCTTTTTCAGATTCTTTTCCATTATAGGTTATTACAGGATATGCATTCATATTCTTTTTTTTTTTAAGAAACCTTTTTTTTAACATTTATTTATTTGGCTGTACTGGGTCTTAGTTGCGACATGTAGGCTCTTAGTTGTGTCATGCGGGATCTAGTTCCCTGACCAGGGATTGAACCTGGGCCCCCTGCATTGGGAGCACAGAGTCTTAACCACGGGACCACCAGGGAAGTCCCTGCATTCATATTCTTAAGAGAAGGGAAACATTATAGATAAAATTGTCTCCTTTTACCACACACTCTCCCACTTAGTCCCATTTCTGTTCTCAATGTCCAAACTGCCACCATGAGTTTGGTGTGTATCCTTCCATTCCATTCCCCATAATTTTATCTGTGTACTATCTGTATCCATCACCAATGGATTGCAATGTTGTGTGTATTCTTAAATTTATATTAATGGTATCATGATATATGTGTCATTTTGCATCTTGCTTTTATCACCCAAAATTGTTTTTGAGACCAATTCAGGTTGATATATGAAACATACTACATTTTATTTATCCATTCCTGTTTGACAAAAATTTAGGCTGCTTCCACCTTTTTGCTATTATAAACAATGCTGCAGAGGACATCCTCACACGTTTCTTTGTACACATGGCTGAGAGTTTCTTTGGGAATACATCTCCAGAAGTGTAATCACAAAGTCACAGGGTATGTACAGTTTAACAGTGTTTAATTGTGGTTAAATACACATAACAGAATTTACCATCTTAACCATTTTTAAGTGTATGATTCAGTAGTGTTAAGTGCATTCACAATGTTGTGCAACCAACCTCCAGAACTCTTTTCACCTTGCAAAACCAAAACTCTAAGGGCATGTACATTTTTTTTAACTTTTTATTTGTTTATTTTTTACAATAAACTGCATATATTTAGAATGTACAATTTGGTATCCCAGTCTCCCAATTCGTTCCCCCCCCCAACCCTCCCCGTTTTCCCCTTTGGTGTCCATATGTTTGTTCTCTACATCTGTGTCTCTATTTCTGCCTTGCAAACCGGTTGATTTGTACCATTTTTCTATAGTCCACATATATGTGTTAACATGCAATATTTGTTTTTCTCTTTCTGACTCACTTCACTCTGTATGACAGTCTCTAGGTCTCTAAAAATGTCCCAGTTTCATTGCTTTTTACAGCTGCGTAATATTCCATTGTATGTATGTACCACATCTTCTTTATCCATTCATCTGTTGATGGACATTTAGATTGCTTCCATGTCTGCCGAGACCAGCTCGGCGACTCGAGGTGAGTGACGGGTGCCGCAAGCTTGAAGAAGACACAGACACAGACTGAAGAGAAAGATGGGACCGGGGGACTCAAGACCTCTAGGATCAAGAGCCTCGCTGATTGATCCCACGTTGCTTTTATTGAGTTCTCGGCATAGCCTAAGGGTCTGACACTCCCAGGTTAATCCCATAAACAATCAAAGGCCTCACATGACTGGGGGCAATGATCTTTGTTTGCCTCCTGGGTCCTGATTTGAGCTGGGTGTGGATTTGAGCTGGGCGTGGCATGGGTTTGAGCTGGGCGTGGAGAGCAAAGCAGCCCTGGGGGCAGGAGACCTCTCTCAGAAGGATTAAGGGTCTGTGCCCCACCCGTGTTGGCCCCTCTGCGACTGTGCCTGTCTTAGGTTGTTCCTCCCTTGAGGAATCTTACCCGTCTCTGGCTAACCAGTCATCCTCCAGGGCCAAACACGGTGATATAAGGAAGGCTCTATGCACCACCCCTGTTGGCCCCTCTGCGGCTGTGCCTGTCTTAGGTTGTTCCTCCTCTGAGGAATCTTACCCGTCTTTGGCTAACCAGCCATCCCTCAGGACCAAACAGGGTGATATTAGTCTCCACGCCCTGCACCCTCAGCTCCTCCACTGCTCAAGCAGGACATTCTGAATCCCATCGATCGGCCCACATACTTCAACATTTTCAATGTTTCAAAAAGGTTCCAGAATGTCTTCCCACATCTCCCCCTTTTTGTTTTCGTAGAAGATAAGCCTGTAGGAGAAGATAAGCCTATTCGAGTTATTTTTCTGTCAATCCTTGGAGCGTTCCTCCTGTGCACCTGAGAACTAAACATACGATAATTAAAAGACAACAAAAAGTATCAAAATGCTTAGGAGACTGCTATTCATGCCTTTTATCCAATCCAATGGATGCAATGCTTTTAATCCATCAGCTATACTTTGTAAAGTAGCAAATTTGGTGTAGAGACTGCAAAAATCATATTGCATGCCAGTTATTTTAGTTTGTAATTGTTGTATGTCCAGTGTGACACCATCCGCTCCATATCCCAGCAGATGTGTCACTGGCATCATGGCCATTCCAGATTTGTAATGTTTTTAAACTTAAGGGAAGTTTCCATATTTTTGTTTGAGCTCTGCCATTCTCTAATTGAGGCCAAGGAGGTATTAATCCAATCCTAAACCATAAAATGGGATAGGGCGAGTGCATGGCAATATTGGTATATGCCATCACAACCTTTTATAGGGATTGCAGGAGGAGTTTTTTTGGTGTAAACCATTAGAGACTGCATACCCCTTAGGGGACCAGTTTCATACTGTTCCATAGGAACCATTAAGTAGTATCACACCCTCCGTCCCACAGCAAACATCCCAAAGAATCTGATCTTGTCTGTCAGCCCATATCCGTTTTATCTTACACAAAGGTCTATCAGGGATGGCATAATTAGTAAACTTAGTCTCCAAAGCTCAAACCTGAAAACAAATGTACAAAGTTTATCTCCGGAGATTCTATATCCCATTCAAGATGGCGTTTCTTTGGAACGCTCATGATATGGCTTAATTCTCCGAGATGGAATCCACACAGGTTCCAGGCCTTGTCCTGGTGACACACAAGCAAACCCTCTTCCCCATGTGATTAACCTTCCTGATGACCAGATATTAGTCAATGGGTCCTGCCACCATATCAGCGGCTGTGCATCATTAAAATGAGTCACATTCTTAGACGAGGCTTGAAAATGCCTCTCAGCTGCTGTATCTGTAGCCTGTGCAGATACATTCAAAAAATTAATAGTAAATAAGGCTTTATTTAAAATTGTTTGTTGCCCTTGGGTGATTCCCCCTTTTTGTTTTTGGAGCATGTTTTTAAGTAGTTGGTTTGCTCTTTCAACTATTGCTTGTCCCTGGGGGTTGTAAGGAAGTCCTGTAGAATGTGATATAGACCACATATCAAGAAATTGTTGAAATGCTTTACTAATATAAGCAGGGCCATTATCTGTTTTAATGGCTTGTGGCAACCCCATGACTGCGAAGCATGCATATAAATGCTTTTGCACATGCTTTGCAGTTTCACCAGACTGGGCAGTAGCCCATATAAATTGAGAAAATGTATCAATGGTTACATGCATATAGGAGAGCTTACCAAAGGATGAGATGTGAGTAACATCCATTTGCCATAAAGAATTAGGGTGCAAGCCCCGTGGGTTTACACCAGGTTCAGATTGCTGAGGATTATTAATAATTTGGCATGATGGACACGTTCTTAATATATCTTTGGCTTGATTCCATGTAATATCAAACTTCATTTTTAAGCCTTTAGCATTTACATGAGTTAATTGGTGGAAATGTTGAGCTTCATCCAATACGGGTGCAACAAGTCTATCAGCAGCTCTGTTACCTATTGCCAGAGGCCCAGGCAAAGTAGTATGGGCCCGAATATGGGTAATATAAAAAGGAGCGTTTCTAGAATGGACAACTCGTTGAAGTAATAGAAAAAGATCATAAAGAGGCTGTGGAATAGACTGCTTGATAGTAGCAGTTTCTATCATATTAGTGGCTTGAACCACATAGGCAGAATCAGATAAAATATTAACGGCCTGAGGTATGTCTTGCAAAACACAGATAACTGCATATAATTCTGCTTGCTGAGCTGAAAAGTGAGGGACAGGGATTTGTCGTGTTTTAAATCCCGTATATCCCGCTCGGCCCTTACTAGAGCCATCAGTAAAAATTATAGAAGCATCTGGTATAGGATCAGATTTTGTTATTCGAGGTAGAATCCATTGAGTTCTCTTAAGAAACTGCAAAATGGGATTTTTCGGATAGTGATCATCAATTTTCCCAATATAATCAGCAAAGGCAATTTGCCAACTTACACAATTTTGGAAACAAGCCTGAATTTCTTTAGTAGTTAAATTAATAATTATATGTGAAGGGTCAGTTCCAATTAAATGCTTACTTTGAGTTCTTCCCTTCAGAACCAACTGAGTTAATAATTCTAAATAAGGTGACAAGGATTTTACCACAGTATTTGCTAAAAACAACCATTCCACAATTCCTTCATTTTGCATTAATATCCCTGTAGGTGAATGAGGAGAAGGTAATATAATTAATTGCAATGGCTGATTAACAGTTACTCTCTGTAATTGAGAAGAATGAATTTTATTTTCTACAAGTTTTAGTTCCTCTAAAGCAGCTGATGTACTATTTAATTTTGAATCCCCTTTTAACAAAGCAAATAGGTTAGACAATGCATAGGTGGGGATCCCTATGCATGGGCGAAGCCAATTAATATCTCCTAGGAGTTTTTGCAAATCATTAAGAGTTTGGATTTGATCTGACCTCAGTTCCACCTTTTGTGGTCTAATAGTTGTTCTATCAACTATTGTGCCCAAATATTGATATGGGCTATGCATTTGTACCTTTTCTGGAGCTATTTTAAGTCCTGCTCTATCAAGGCAAAGCTGCATGCTAATATACGCAGAAGTAAGCAAATCTTGATTAGGAGCAGCACACAAGATATCATCCATGTAATGGATAAGATAACAATTAGGAAATTCTAGTCGTACTGGTTCAAGGGCTTTAGCAACAAAGTTCTGGCAAATAGTAGGGCTATTCAACATGCCTTGAGGTAACACCTTCCATTGAAACCTTTTTCGAGGTTCTTTATTATTTAGTGCAGGCACAGAAAAAGCAAATTTTTCTTTATCTTTGGGATGTAAAGGAATGGTGAAAAAGCAGTCTTTCAGATCAATAACTATTAAAGGCCAATTAGCAGGGATCATACTAGGTGATGGGAGGCCTGGTTGTAAGGCCCCCATTGGTTGTATAACTGCATTGACTGCTCTGAGATCTGTTAATAAACGCCATTTACCAGTTTTTTTCTTTATTGGAAATACTGGAGAGTTCCATGGGCTAAAAGATTCTTCAATATGTCCTTTTTCTAACTGTTCAGTCACTAATTCTGTTAGAGCTTCTAACTTTTCTATGGTTAAAGGCCACTGCTCAACCCATACAGGTGTATCGGTTTTCCAGGTCAATGGGATTGGTGCTGGGGGAAGCAGTAAGCTTTTACGAACAGTGGCCACTAGTGAAAAGATTGATATCCAAGACCTTCTCTATTTGCATTACCTTCAGCTGGAATGGGAAATAGTTTCCCTTCATGATATTTACCAAAACCTAACCCTGGCTGATATCCTTGATTTATCAGCATTTCTTGACTTTGCATACTATAAGTATCTAACATTGGGATGTGGATTTCAGCCTTCCATTGTTGCAATAAATCCCTTCCCCATAAATTAATGGGAAGGTCTGCTATATAGGGTTGTAAGTGGGCTGGCTGCCCATCTGGGCCAATACAAGGCAATATTTTAGCACTTTGCTGCAAGCCATGAGCTCTACCTAAACCTACCACTGTAATGTCTGCGGGACAAGTAGGCCAGCGAGAAGGCCAATGATTACTGCTTATAATTGAAACATCAGCACCTGTGTCTATTAATCCTCTAAAAGCTTTCCCACTTATAATTACTGAGCACGTCGGGCGTGTTTCTAAAATTTTTTCAGAGAGGAAGACTCCAGCCTCTCCTGTGCTTCCAAAGCCTTTCGTTCTCCTTACTTTTGTACTATTGCCAATCTTATAATATGGCAGAATAAGCAACTGTGCTATTCTATCACCTGGATGGGCTTTCCATGGAACCGAAGTTGATATCATCACTTTAATTTCTCCAGTATAGTCATTATCAATCACTCCAGTATGAATTATAATTCCTTTTGATGTTAAACCAGACCTTCCTAGTATTAAGCCAACGGTTTCTTTTGGCAAAGGTCCAGTAATTCCTGTCCTGACCAATGTTGGAGTTTCTCCAGGCAGTATAATAATAGATTCTGCACAAGGAAGGTCTAAGGCTGCGCTGCCTGCTGTGGCTGGTGATAATTCCATGGCAGTGCGGAGTATTGGGCCACTTCTGTCTGTTTCTAGATCTGATAGGCTCCCTTTGGTTGCGGGGCTAGGAGTGAGCCCCGTTGTTAGTTTCCCGACAAAGGGGTTCCATCCTTATGGAAGTTAGATTTACACTGGCTTGACCAGTGAAATCCTTTTCCACATCTTGGACAAAGTCCAGGCTGTTTTTGCCCTTTGATTACATTATCTTGAAAATTAACAGCCCTTCTATCCACTCTCTTCCTACATTGTTTCTTTGTATGTCCTTGTTTACCACAGTTAAAGCATTTCCCTGGAAATTTGTTATTTATTTTCAGTCCAGCCATAGCTTGTGCCATCATTGTTGCTTTAAAGCTCTCAGTTCCCACTCCCTGACACACTCTAATATAATCATTTAATGTTCCCTTTCCTTTCATAGGTCCAATGGCCTTCTTACAATCTGTATTCGCATTTTCAAAGGCCAATAATTGCAAAATAGTATCAGCAGCCTCAGCATTAGTGATCTGCCGCTTGATAGTCTCCTGTAATCTGGCAATAAATTCAGTATAGGGCTCTTTTGCCCCCTGCATGATCTTTTGAAAAGAGACAGGAGCTTGCCCTTTAGCTTCTATTTTCTCCCAGGCTCTTAAGCAACAACGTCTCACCTGTTCTATGGCCTGATCTTCCATCAGAATCTGGTCTTGAACTCTGCCCCAATTTCCACTACCTATCAATTGATCCAGGGAGATAGGAATCTGCCTTGCTCGATTGTGGTTTGCCATAGTTTCAGCATGATCACACCACCAGGTTTTGAATTGTAAAAATTCTCCCGGGGCTAGTACTGCACGAGCCAACGTTGCCCAATCAGCTGGAATCAAACGAGAGCCTTCGGCTACTCCCTGTATGATACCTATGGTGAATGGAGAATTTACTCCATAATTTTGTACTGCTTGTTTTAATTCTTTCAATATTTTGAAGGGTATCGGCTCATGTACTGCCTCATAAATTCCACTGGGATTATTAGGATCCACTCCAGGTGCCACCCTTTCATGAATAGTTACTGGAAATGCCATTTGCATAGCTTCCAGATCTCCCTCTTGTCTAGCCTGTAAAATGCCCTTCTGTAAGGGTGATAAAACTGAGTGTCCTATAGACACAGGAAAGGCATAAGCTCCCCCAGGCGGCATTAAAGAGGGTGGAGGAGGGGGCAGTATAGGAAGTTTGCCCTCCTCCACAAGTGAGGGAGCCGAGGGTCTTAATCCCTCAGCCATTTGTATTCCCTTTTGTTTTTCAGTTTTGTTTGGCACCGCACATGCCCATCGGTCCTCTGACGGACCGGCTTTTTCATCAAAGCTATCTTTTGAGCCTTCAGGAGCCCATAGAGGCGCTAATAGAGGCTTTAATACTGACTTAATCAGAGACCACATTTGACCAAACAGAACCTGGTACGGGAGTCCCTTTAGAATGCAGTTTTTTAAGTTCGTTCCCAACCTTATCCCTAAGTACATAAACCCAGTGTTAGCCTAAAGAAGGAAACTATATACAATATTCTCAACTATTTACAGAATTTTTAACAATCGACCTTCATTTGCTTTTTACAAGACCTTCACTTGCTTTTTACTCCACCTGCCCTTAGGAGCTGCTGTAACAGGCATACATCTGGTCGATATTAATCTGAACTTTCTTTATTTCCCATATTTTACCCTGAACACAAACTACCCAAGAGATTTACTTACTGGCAGGATTTTTTCAGAGGCCTCTTACTCTCCTCTTGGGGGCTTCACGGCACTTCCCAATTCTTTACTTTCATCAATTTCACTTTCCGTGAACCTTCGTCACTCAAGCCTTTCGAGCCCCACGTTGGGCGCCACTTGCCGAGACCAGCTCGGCAACTCGAGGTGAGTGACGGGTGCCGCAAGCTTGAAGAAGACACAGACACAGACTGAAGAGAAAGATGGGACCGGGGGACTCAAGACCTCTAGGATCAAGAGCCTCGCTGATTGATCCCACGTTGCTTTTATTGAGTTCTCGGCATAGCCTAAGGGTCTGACACTCCCAGGTTAATCCCATAAACAATCAAAGGCCTCACATGACTGGGGGCAATGATCTTTGTTTGCCTCCTGGGTCCTGATTTGAGCTGGGTGTGGATTTGAGCTGGGCGTGGCATGGGTTTGAGCTGGGCGTGGAGAGCAAAGCAGCCCTGGGGGCAGGAGACCTCTCTCAGAAGGATTAAGGGTCTGTGCCCCACCCGTGTTGGCCCCTCTGCGACTGTGCCTGTCTTAGGTTGTTCCTCCCTTGAGGAATCTTACCCGTCTCTGGCTAACCAGTCATCCTCCAGGGCCAAACACGGTGATATAAGGAAGGCTCTATGCACCACCCCTGTTGGCCCCTCTGCGGCTGTGCCTGTCTTAGGTTGTTCCTCCTCTGAGGAATCTTACCCGTCTTTGGCTAACCAGCCATCCCTCAGGACCAAACAGGGTGATATTAGTCTCCACGCCCCGCACCCTCAGCTCCTCCACTGCTCAAGCAGGACATTCTGAATCCCATCGATCGGCCCACATACTTCAACATTTTCAATGTTTCAAAAAGGTTCCAGAATGTCTTCCCACACATGTCCTGGCTATTGTAAATAGTGCTGCAATGAACATTGGAGTGCATGTGTTTTTTTGAATTATGGTGTTCTCTGGTTATAGGGCATGTACATTTTTAACACATTATGAAGTGCATGATTTATTTCATCTACTAAACTGTGAGCTTTATAAGTGTGTGATCAACATCTCATTAATTTCTACACCCAGTGTCTACTACAGTAGTTTAACAGGTAGATGCATAACAAATGTTTGTTGAGTGAATGAGAGGACCAAACAATCAAGAGTAATAATAGGGTGGTCCCTGGTGGTCCAGTGGTAAAGAATCTGTCCTTCAGTGCAGAGGATGCGGGTTCGATCCCTGGTCTTGATCCCTGGTCGCGGGTAACGAGGATCCCAGATACCGTGTGGCAACTGGGCCCGCTTGCCACAATTACTGAGCCCATGCACCTCAAATAGAGAGCCTACGCACCCTGGAGCCCTTGCACCACAACTAGAGAAGAGAAAACCCACATGCTGCAACTAGAGAGAAGCCCGAAAGGTGCGATGAAAGATCCTGCTTGCCACAAGGAAGACCCAACACAGCCAAAAAAAAAGAAAAAGAAAAAAGAGTAATAATATAATTTCCACAATTATAGTGAGATTAAATTTCCTAATTACACAGACGAGGTACTGTAACTCCATTCTGGTAACCTCACCTATTTGGAACATAGCCTATAAGCCAAAAAGGGACAGTCATGACCTCTGAACAGACAAAATAGCTGATCCAAAAAAAAAAAAAAATCAATGCTCTAAAGCATATGTACTTTAGGAGATCCCTCTGAACTTTTATTTGGAGTCTACTTACTATTTTAAAATTTTTATTATAAAATATGGCATATTTGGTGCCAAAACTAGGAGATTACAAAAATATACATAAAATAGGCATTTTGAAAAATCACCCTTTGTTGCAGATAGAAAGATATACTAGTCAGATTCCCCATCAAGAAAGGACTTACTGCCCAGATGCAGGCAGTGTGATAGTCTTCAGCTGTAAACCTCTTGGTCATCCCTACCTTTCCAGCCAAGGTCACACTCTTCTCAGAGTGGCTCCAACCAATGACTGTGGAAGGTGGTGTTACAAAGGCCTGGCTATTTCCACCGATCACAGGACACCTCCAATAAGGCAACCTTTGCTCCAACGCTTCTCCTATTGGGCGACAGAGATTTTGTAGCACATCTAATCACTCCATCTACCCAATCCTGCTTCCTCCACTTTCTTTTCATAGGTGTAACTTCTCAACAAACTTTTTTCACTTCTAACTTCAACTCAGCATTTGCTTCCTAGAGAACCTGTTACTGAAAGCTTGGCCCCTCTGTACACCAGTGCCATATCACATCTCTCACATCTTGGAGACAGACTTTTGGGTGAAGCAGAAAAGGACAGCTTTATTGCTTTGCCAGGCAAAGGGGAACACAGTGGGTTCCTTCCTCGAGGAAAACGCTGTGTCCCAACCCTGGAGGATTTGATGAGGGATTTTATAATATTGTTCAAAGGTGGGGTCTCCGACAAGATTAGGATGTGAGCAGGGCTTGCACCCCCTTAATCGTTGCCTCAGGTGGTTTCTTGGCTGCTCCTCCCTTGATTAGCAACTGTTCAAATTGCCTTTTGGAACTCAGGGAAGGTCATGGAGACTGCAGTCTTGCCTACAAGAAACGGGGGACAAAGGGCCTCCACGGCCAGGAGCCCCACAGGACCTCACTCGGTTTCAAACCCAACAGACCCACTCTTAACTCTATAATCCTAATTCCCAGCAATAAATACCATAAACATTTTGAAGTACCGTACTTACTTCCAGTCTGTTTACTATGAATATATGTATTTTTGGATTTTATTGTCACTCATTTAAAATTGTTACCCAGTCCAAGCTCGCTCTGCTCACCACACGACAGGCCAGTGAATTGCAGACAAGGTGTTAAGGCAAGGAATACGACTCTATTCAGAAAGCCAGCAGACCAAGAAGATGGCAGACTAGTGTCTCCTGAAAACCATCTTATCGGGGTCTGGATGCCAGTTTCTTTTATAGAATCAGAGAGGGAAAGGCAGGGAAGTAAAGTAAAAAGTGTTATCAGTCTTGCAAAACATCTCCTGGAATGACTAGCCTTGGGGAAGGGATGTGTTAATTTCACAGGTGGGTAGGGCTCTCTGAGGCTGGCCATTGTGTATGATTAAAGCAATGAAAAACAAAGGGGGTTGGAGGGGGCCAAGGGGAAGCTGGGACAAAGAGAAAGAGTAGCATAGACACATATACACTACTAACTGTAAAATAGATAGCTAGTGGGAAGTTGCTGTATAACAAAGGGAGATTAACTCGATGATGGGTGATGCCTTGGAGGGCCAGGACAGGGAGAGCGGGAGGGAGGGATATGGGGATATACGTATAAATACAGCTGATCCACTTCGGTGTACCTCAAAAGCTGGTACAAGAGTGTAAAGCAATTGTATTCCAATAAAGAGCTTAAAAAAAAAAAAAGTCAAAGAAACCGATCCAACATGGAGTCCAATTTAGCTCTTCCCTGTTACAAAATTAGCATTTCACTATGAAATTAAATAATTCTCAAAAATATGATTTTAAAGTCATCATATGAATGCACTATAGTTTTTAAAAATTATTGTATTATGTTAGACATTTATATTGTTGCCAGTTTTTAGATGAATAATCCCGCAATGATTTATTGTATATGAATCTCTGCCCAGGGACTTGCCTGGTGGTCCTGTGGGTAAGACTCCACGCTCCCAGTGCAGGAGACCTGGGTTCAATCCCTGGTTGAGGAACTAGATCCCACATGCATGCCGCAACTAAGAGTTCACGGCCTGCAACTAAAGATCCCGCATGCCACAAATAAAACAAACAAACATGCTGCAGTGAAGATCCTGGGTGCCACAATTAAGATCCAGTGCAGCCAAAATAAGTTAAAAAAAAAATCTCTGCCCATATCTGTATGTATTACCTTAGGATTATACAAATAGAAATGAAATTACTGGGACAAGTTTGTATGCTTTTATTTTAACCACATTAAAAATGAATGGGGAGTTCCCTGGTGGTGCAAGTGGTTAAGAATCCGCCGGCCAATGCAGGGGACACAGGTTTGAGCCCTGCTCTGGGAAGATCCCACATGCCATGGAGCAACTAAGCCTGTGCACCACAACTACTGAGCCTGAGTGCCACAACTACTGAAGCCCGCGTGCCTAGAGCCCATGAGAGCCTGCACACTCCACAACAAGAGAAGCCACCACAGTAAGTCTGCACACCACAATGAAGAATAGCCCCTGCTCACTGCAACTAGAGAAAGGCTGTGCACAGCAATGAAGACCCAACGCAGCCAATAAATAAATAAATTTATTAAAAAAAAAAAAAGAATGTCTCAGTCCCTCGCGCTCTCTCAGACAACATGGTGGGTGTGGAGGAGGCAGCGTCCTGCAGGAGTCACCTGAATGGTGACCTGGATCCAGACGACAGGGAGGAGGGAGCTGCCTCTACGGCTGAGGAGGCGGCCAAGAAAAAAAGACGGAAGAAGAAGAAGAGTAAAGGGGCTGGCACAGGGCAACAGGAACCTGATAAAGAATCAGGAGCCTCAGTCGATGAGGTAGCAAGACAATTGGAAAGACAAGGATTGGAAGAGAAAGAAAGAGATGATGACGATGAAGACGGAGATGGTGATGGAGATGGAGCAACTGGAAAGAAGAAGAAAAAGAAAAAGAAGAAGAGAGGACCAAAAGTTCAAACAGACCCTCCCTCAGTTCCAATATGTGACCTGTTTCCTAACGGTATATTTCCCAAAGGACAAGAATGTGAATACCCACCCACACAAGATGGGCAAACAGCTGCTTGGAGAACTACAAGTGAAGAAAAGAAAGCATGAGATCAAGCTAGTGAAGAGATTTGGAATGATTTTCGAGAAGCTGCAGAAGCACATCGACAAGTTAGAAAATATGTTATGAGCTGGATCAAGCCTGGGATGACAATGATAGAAATCTGTGAAAAGTTGGAAGACTGTTCACGAAAGTTAATAAAAGAGAATGGATTAAACGCAGGCCTGGCATTTCCTACTGGGTGTTCTTGGAATAACTGTGCTGCCCATTATACTCCCAATGCTGGTGACACAACACTGTTACAGTACGATGGCATCTGTAAGATAGACTCTGGAACACATATAAGTGGTAGGATTATTGACTGTGCTTTTACTGTCACTTTTAATCCCAAATATGATACATTATTAAAAGCCGTAAAAGATGCCACTAACACTGGAATAAAGTGTGCTGGAATGGATGTCCGTCTATGTGATGTTGGTGAGGCCATCCAAGAAGTTATGGAATCCTATGAAGTTGAAATAGATGGGAAGACATATCAAGTGAAACCAACCCGTAATCTAAATGGACATTCAATTGGGCCATATAGAATACATGCTGGGAAAACAGTGCCCATTGTGAAAGGAGGAGAGGCAATGAGAATGGAGGAAGGAGAAGTATACGCCATTGAAACCTTTGGTAGCACAGGAAAAGGCGTGGTTCATGATGATATGGAATGTTCACATTATATGAAAAATTTTGATGTTGGACATGTGCCAATAAGGCTTCCAAGAACAAAACACTTGTTAAATGTCATCAATGAAAACTTTGGCACCCTTGCCTTCTGCCGCAGATGGCTGGATCGTTTGGGAGAAAGTAAATACTTGATGGCTCTGAAGAACCTGTGTGACTTGGGTATTGTAGATCCATATCCACCATTATGTGACATTAAAGGATCACATACAGCGCAGTTTGAACATACCATACTTTTGCGTCCAACATGTAAAGAAGTGGTCAGCAGAGGAGATGACTATTAAACATAGTCCAAAGCCACCGCAACACCTTTTATTTTCTAAGCTTTGTTGGACTACATTATACCAGAATTAATTTGCAACATGTTGTCTGTTTTAACAGTGGACCTATGTAATATTTTATCCATGTTTAAAAAGGAAGGAATTTGATCAAAGGCATACCGCTTACTGTAATTAACCAAGGAGAAAGCTTTCAGGACTTTGAAATGTTAACTGTTTTCCCTCTGTTTAGGAAATGCTGTAAAGCTCCAATTAGTTAGGAATGACTTATACATTTTGTTTCAAACACCTAAGAGATGCTTTTCAGATATTTATATTGCCATATTCTTAATTGAATGCTTTTAATGACTACATCCAGTTCTGCACCTATACCCTCTGGTATTGCTTTTTAACCTTCCTGGAATCCATTTTCTAAAAAATAAAGACATTTTCAGATCTGAATAAAAAAAAAAAAAGAATGAATTTTAGGGACTTCTCTGGTGGCACGGTGGATAAGACTCTGTGCTCCCACTACAGGGGGCCTGGGTTCATTCCATGGTCAGGGAACTAGATCCCACATGCATGCCTCAACTGAGTCCGCCTGCCGTAACTAAGACCCAGCATAACCAAGTAAATAAATATTTTTAAAAATAAACAAATAAGTAATTTTTTAAAGGAAGTTTAAAAATATTTCACTGGAAATATTCCTTGACATTTTGAAAAATATTACAGTACTTCAACACCACTAGACAACGTGTAGTGAAAAACAGTAGTCTTCTGCCTCACTCCTCTTCATACCCCAAAGACAACCATTTCCTACTTTTCATGTTGCTTCAGGCATTTACCTCCATATATTAAAAAAAATGTATTTATGCTGTTATTTCCT
Source organism: Hippopotamus amphibius kiboko (assembly GCF_030028045.1). Classification (NCBI taxonomy): domain Eukaryota; kingdom Metazoa; phylum Chordata; class Mammalia; order Artiodactyla; family Hippopotamidae; genus Hippopotamus; species Hippopotamus amphibius. The sequence continues at coordinate 34,691,377 of NC_080194.1, read as the reverse complement.
GATGCACCTGCGTTAAACATGCTCTATTTATTGCCTTCCTATTGTGGTAGATGAGGATGTAGCACTCTTACAAATACACTACACACGCAACTCCACTTCTTCCCCATCCTCCCAGAGTAGTTAAATCATAATTTTAACTTACATTAATAATCAATGTTTACATTATGATCAATACGTATAATTTTCAGAGTCAAAAAGTGAACTGTGACTCCTTTCTTGTAAAACTTTAGTGAATAAGAAAGCCCATTTTACTTCATCTGTACCAATGTAATGACTTAGAAAAATGTTTCCTTTTCTGATACTAAAAGTAAAATATGTTCATGATGGAAATTTTAATTCAGAAACATAAAAATAAATAATTTAAGATCAACTGTAATTGCAGTCCCTATGTAAACTGCTCCTCTTGCCACCTCTTTGCTCCCTTGTCTTCCCTCCAAGCACCCAATCAATGCTACCTGGGCTATCTGCAGAGTGTCACTGAGGTGTACTTGACCCCTGAGGTCCCTTGGAGCATCCACTATCTCTGCTACTACCATCTCAAGTCTGTCTCTGCCAACTTGCAGATCTGCGCTGCCCTTCTCTCTCTGGTCAGTACGCAAATGCCTGTCCCTTTCTCATGCAAAGCTCCTTTTCAGTGGGGATTCCACAGCAGTGTGTGCTGAGTTCCTAACAATTCAGTTCTCTCAGCAAGCCACCCAAAAGGGTACCTGGGCTCCTAGTGAGTCAGCTGTTTCTGTTTTAGTACACAGCTTTCTCCTTCCTAGGACTGAGTGGGGGGCAGGTTCAAATATAGCTTTATAAAGTCCTCATAAACACCCTTCTCTAACTTTCAGGTCCTGTGGCTGATTCTACCCTCTATGGGAACTCATTCCTCAGTAGGGGACTTTTCCCATAAGGAATCCATTATTACTTCCCACAATCTATGTTTCATCAGGTGATGTTCATTTTAAAACCCCAATTTTATTTTTCATAGTACTTCTGGACCCAAGAAAATCAAGGGAAGGGACTGGGTATTTCAAGTATTCTGTAACAACAGTCCAGAGCCCAACCTGACCGTTAGGTTTCTACACCTACAAGGACACTGATATGTACACTATCTATCAGAGGGCTGGCAAACTCCACCAAGCCACTGCCCTTACCCCGCCTCCCGCCTCCCCCCCACCCCCATATGTTGCTTCCTCTGTGAAACCTTTCCTCTTCCCCATCTATCCACTGAGTTGCTTCCTTTCTTGTTTGCACTTAGATCAGAGCACTTATTACATAGTACACACCCCCTCCCAGCTCTGAGAGGGCTGGAATCTGTGTCACAATGTAGGATGAAGAGTAAGCATGAATATTTATAGGAGGGATGAGGGTTTGGAGGAGCCAGGCTACGCTCTAGTGCTTAAATACCAGGAAAGGGACTTTCTACTCAAACCAAAACACAACAGGGAGGTGTTACATTTTCTCGAAGCAGGGCAAGTGGCTTGAAAAACGTAGTGTGCCTTAAAAACGTGCCAGGTCATCATGTGAGAGCTGGATGGGAATGTGGCAAAACCAGTTAGAAAGTCACCCACAGTAACCCTGCACTGAGATGTTAAGAAGTGCAAGGTGGTTGCGGTAGCATGGAGAAGGAGAACTATATCCAAAAGGTATTTCAAAAGAAATAACAAGTTAGATTTGCTGAGTTCCCGCTATTTGCTAGGCGGGGCCAACACCACCAAGGTGGGTATGGACTCACCCCCATTTCGCCCATGTTTAAAGTGAGATTTGGCCAGATTGAGTGACTCTCTAGGGGTGGCACACCCGGCGAGTGGCAATGCTGAGCTTCCAGCGTAAGTCGTGGGGCTGCCGAGGCGTCCACGGCCCCAGCCCAGTCACCCACGCAATGCACTGCTGGCTGAGGACTATTTTCCTGATCTGAGGCTTCGCCTCCTCATGTCACTGGGCAGAGTCTTGCAGGGCACTGGAGTTCCGGGATGCTTTATCAAGCTGCCAGGCCCTGCGGGGACCTTAGATCCCGGCGCCTACGCGCGGAAGAAAGCGCGTGGCGGCGGCGTCAGGAGCTGAGAGGGACGCCGGCCGGAAGCGGCTGAGTCACCGCGGGGCCGGGACGCAGTCAGCGCGGAGGGCGCCGGCCGCCGGCGGCTCCCGCGTGGTGAGCGGTGACGCGCGGCGGCCGCACCTGCGGGGCGCTCGGCAGCCAGCACGGACCGGAAGCGCTGAGTCAGCGCAGGCCACGCCCGCGGAGGCAGCTCGCGCCGAGGGCTGCGCCCGCGGATCCCAAGGCATCGCAGCACCACCAACCCCGAAGAGGTTAGGCGCAGGTTTTCGGTGTCCCTCCCGGGGCTTGGAATCTGAGACCGAAACTTGACATTTTGAAGTCGCCCCAAGCAACAGATGCTCTGTGCAGGTTTCACTGGAAGCTCCTGACTTTGTGAAAGGAGACAGGCTGCGTGTCTCAAGGACTGAGTGGATTTTGAAGATCAAGGGGACTTCCCCAGAATCAAAACTGATTTGCCTGACTCAGTTCCCAAATTTAGTAAATATTATAATGATGAAAACAAAACACTCAAAATTACTTTTAATTCAAGAGCAAAACTTCCAGAATTCCAAAACAAAATAAACCTTGATTTCTGAGATAAAGTTCCAACAAGGTGGTACAGGGAACTTTCTAGAGATCCCTGATAAAAGTTACCCGGAAGTCTTTCTCCAGTTTCTCCCCACTTATACAATACTGAGGTGAGAACCCGTTTTAGTATAATAATGCTTTATTGGTTTTGTTCAAGTTTATTTTTTAGTTAAAAAACGATACTATACGGACTTCCCTGGTCGCGCAGTGGTTAAGAATCTACCTGCCAATGCAGGGGACATAGGTTCGATCCCTGGGCGGGAACATCCCACATGCTGCAGGGCAACTGAGCCCCTGTACCACAACTACTGAGCCTGCGCTCTGAAGCCAGCAAGTCACAACTACTGAGCCTGGGTGCTGCAACTACTGAGGCCTGGGCACCTAGAGCCAGAGCTCCACAACCAGAGGCCACCACAATGAGAAGCCTGCGCCCCACCGCGAAGAGTAGCTCCTCCCCCACCCCGCCCCCCAACTAGGGAAAGCCAGAGCACAGCAACCAAGACCAAACACAGCCAATAAATTAAAAAAAAAACAAACTATAGAAATTGCTGGGGAATGGGGGGTGAGAAATGACACCTAATTACAGTCTCTCAGCCAGAAATGACAATTGCTTTTGCTTAATGTTCACAAGAGATTTTTACATAGCTGCAACAGAGCTATCACTTTCTATCTTACTGTTTTCGGGTAATGTTATGTAAATACTGGCCCATGTCTCACAGATCGTCAGGGTCGTTATTTTAAATAACTGTGGTATGCTCACCATATAAACTACTCTTCTCCTGTTGGTGTGCTTGTAGGTTGTTTTACTGACTGTAGGTTGTTTATTGCTCTTGTTTCTGATTGTCAGCCTTTGCCCTCCATCAGGAAACATTCTCATTGGGCAAAATGAGGAACCTTATGAGGAAAAATGGCTGCCGACCATTGCAGTACAGGAAAGCTTGTTTTCTTAAGAGTTCACATCATTTCCCCAAATAGTCTTTTGATATTTTATCCCACTTGGATAATCACAGCCTTTCTTTAATGCTGCAAGGTATACATTTTAAAAAACCAGAACTTTTCAGGAGTCTGATGGAAGTGGGATTCAAAGTTGTGAGACATTTTCAGATTTTCATCAAGCAGTTTGTGGTCAAGTACCACTGTTTACTGTCTTCTGTATGACTCAGAACGTGTTATTTAACCTCAGTCTCAGCTTCCTCATCTGAAAAATGGGGATAATAATAGTACATACTCCACAAATTGTTGTGAGAATTAAATGAGATCATATTTGTAAAGTGAGCGTTCAGAATGCCTGCACATAATGCTCAGTAAGTGTTTACTTATAAATAAATATTATCATCTTTTTGCTATTAAAGAGAACAGTGGCTCTATACTGAGTAATGTCAGGCAACATCTGCCATGGCTACCAAAGTTGAAATGGTAGAAGTGTTTCTTTGCAAACTTTACCCACCATTTGAAAGTCAACTCCCTGAGTAAGTCTTCTTAATCAGATCAGTAGTTTCATAGTTAGAGAAAATGGATTAAGCTGAAAAATAGGTATATAATGTCATACAATCCTTTGCACAAAGTTTTACCTTTAGAAGCTTGGACCTATCTGGAGTGATGATACTGAAGGTGGGGGGAGAAGATCAAGAAGCTGTTACTTTTCATCTTAGACTCTTCTGCACTACTTTGTCACCACGTACATATATTACTTACTTCTTCATTGTTGTTTTGTTTTTGATGTATAGCCTGTATGCTTGCTTTTGAGTCAGTCCATTTAATGTTCTTCAAATTGAAAACTAATGTGAGTCCCAGAAGTGGTTCTGGTGTAACACACACTAGAATTTTGCTTTTTCATTTTTCTGTCTTAGACACTGTTTTCAACTGCTGCTGTTCATTCACCCATTCCACATGTATTTGTTAAGTGGCTATTATGTGCCAGGCACTATGCTTGGTAATGAAGACATTCCTCAAACAGACGACCAATATTTGAAACATACTGTACGCCAGCTACATAGAATGGATTTTTTGTTAAAGACTTCTGTGATTGTTGGTCCTTGTGCTTGTTGCTAGTGAATCTTGAGATGATCTGACAGAATGTAGTTTTCTTTGCAACAGAGCTGTACCTAGAACATTCTATTTCAGACTCCAGAGTGCTGCACATATGAAATAGAGATAGGACTAACTCTGGGCCCTGTGGTAAGGGAATCTCTTCCACCAACAGTGCTTTTCTGGAGCTCTGCCCAAAGCTAATGTTATACCAAAGGGCCCTGTGGGCACTTTGCTGGAGAAATTTGATTCAAATCAATTCAATTCAAAATCATGTGTTGAGTGCTTACTACTTATAAGCACTGGGGTAGGAGTGGGAGATGAGCCAATATGACAACAACCAGACTTTGAAGCTCATTATCTTTTAGGGTCTTAAATCTTCCTGAAGATTATTCTGATCCAGGTACTTCTCTTTTAAGAATCTTCACTGGATCTCTTTTGCTTTCAAAATGTTTTTTTTCATCTCAAACAACACTAAATTTAACTGAGTACTGGACACTATGCTGGGGTTGATGATACCATTTCAAAAAATTACCATTACTGGTTCCAACATTGTTTTTTCTTTTTTCTCAATATTGTTGATGGCATCTGAGTCACCAACACAATGCACTTATATCAGTCTAAATTGTAGGCAGAACTTGTATAATTTTGCTTTGTATTGTTACAAGCACCTGACTGCTGCTTTACAATTTCTAGTGTAGCTGTCCCTGGGCAACTGTATATTAAAGTACACATTATTTTATTATAAATCACTTTCCTTTTATTTCTTCCTTGTATTATAGTTAAAGCCCTATATCGATTCTTTAAAAATATGTGTATTTAGACTATAGTATCTATAGACCTCATTTAGCAACAGCATAGAGGACATTACAAAAAGAGGTCTGATAAGGTTGAGAACAACTGGCCTAGTCAAATAAATCTAAATGACTCATCCTGGCACTTACGGCCATCATTGTCTTGTCTCAGGTTTATTTCTCTTTGCTATACCTAGGATCAGGCCAAGTTGCTTCACTTGATGTTCCCAGTTTTGGAGCAGTGCCTTCCACTCCCACAGCTCTGAGGTCACCTTGTTCTATGACATTGGACTCTGTCAACTTTGACACATCTAATTGACCAGTCTATTCATAGTCTGTCTAACTGCCCAAGGGAGATGTTCAATAGGAATGATAATAATTAACCAGATCAGTCAAATTTTCTCTTGCAAAGATTGAATTTGAGACCCAGGCAGGCAATTAGCTAGTGGCAGGGTCAGAAGATGAAAGACAGAGAAAAAGCAGTTATGACACAGCAGAAGCCACGAGTAGACAGAAGTCTTGAGTATGCAGAAACAAAATGAGAATTAGTAGTAGCAGAAGCACAGATGCAGAGAGAGCATCCCTACCTAGTGGCAGACCCTTAGAAAGGGGTCCAGACAAAATACCTGTTCCCTCGAGCTCCCTTGGATCTAGTATAACCTTCCAGTTCTCAGACAGAATTTAATCCCCTACAAGGCCTCAGCCCTACATGACTGAGATTCCTGTCTTCTTTATTTTCCCACATAGCCTTGGAAATCTTTATCACTTAAGGTAATGTGATCTTTGCAACCAAAGATGCTAACTACCAGCTTCTCCAAATCATGCTCTCCCATCTCTGTGCCTCTGCCATCTCCTCTGTTTACAACATTCTGCCCCACGGTCTCGTTATTGCTCGACCCAGTGTTATGTGTTATCCAGAGTCCAGCTCAGATACCACCTCTTCCATCCTTATATCTTAGCTGCAAGTAATGGCTTCCTCTCTCCTCGGAGCTCCCATTTCTACTTCTTTTAAGAATATTTCTCGCTCCCAACTCTGTGTTATAGAAAAACATCACCTTTATCAGATTATGAGTACCATGAAGTAAATACAATAATCATTTCATCTCTGTTACCTTTGTAGCCTAGCTAAACATAAAGCCATGCATAGAAGAGGTACTTAACTATTTACTTCTACTGACACATTGCCTATCTTCTCCCCATTTCTCAGTCTTAGTTCATTCATGATGTCAATTATCTTTAAGAACATGGCATTGAACCAGAACTGGTTTGCACATAGTAGAATTTTTTTAAATTAACCATTTTATTTATTTTTATTGGCTGCATTGGGTCTTTGTTGCCGTGCATGGGCTTTCTCTAGTTGTGGCTCGCGGGCTTCTCACTGTAGTGGGTTCTCTTGTTGTGGAGCACGGGCTCTAGGCGCATGGGCTTCGGTAGTTGTGGAGCATGGGCTCCGGTAGTTGTGGAGCATGGGCTCATTAGTTGTGGCACACGGGCTTAGCTGCTCTGCAGCATGTGGGATCTTCCAGGCCCAGGGATCAAACCTGTGTCCCCTGAATTGGCAGGCAAATTCTTAACCACTGTGCTACCAGGGAAGCCCTAGAATTTCAATATATGTTCGCTGAATGGAAGATTCAGCATCATGTCCTATGCACTGGGCAGCATAACCAAATACTTAAAATTAAATATTTTCAGTAGCAAACATGCTCCTCCTACTGCATTGCTGGTATCTTCTAATGCCATAACCACCCTCCAAGTCACTCAGGTTTAAAAACCTTGTCATCCAAATAAACAAAAACCAAAAGCAAACAACAGCAACAACAAAACCAAGCTAAATTTGACCCCAGGGGCCATGGTTTTCCAACACCTGATCTAGAACCCTAGAAACATGTGGCAACTCTCCTTTTGGAGCTTGCAAGAGATACCATAGAGTGGTTTTACTTACCATGGATACCTCTGGCATATCACATCTACTGAGTCATGTGACCCAAGTGGCAGGACAGCTTGCTCTGTTGCTTGGACTTGCTACTACTAATTGCTAGAAGCTGTGAGATGTGTTATTTCCTTGTATTCAAGCTTCGAAAGAGCCATCCCTAGCAGGATGTTAGGACCAGCTTCAAGTGCACTCTTGCCAGAACACTGAATCTGAGTCTTGGGTGAGTGCCTCCATGTCAATAAATTCTCACCTCTTTAGTCTAATATTCCACTCCCTTGCCCTAACTCTCTCAAGATACACTCCTTTGGTTTCTGTTGGGACATATTAGCCAAGTCCTATAATTCTTTTGATATGTAACTTATTTTCTCTTGGAGCAGGAAGGCTATTTCCCCTCCTGGGCTATCCTGAGACCTAACCCTGGTTATCAGTATTATGAGCCTAAAGCAATGAGGGGTGTCCTTACAAAGGACAAGAGTCATCTTAAGAGAATCCAGGGGTTCAAAATTCTCATGCTTATCCATCTAAGTATCTTTATCCCAGATTTAGGGCCCACCTCTTCCTATCAGGGACTGACCTGGACTTAAGAGATTTGTTGAGGCATTGAAGCAATGCTACCCTTCTGATGAGACCCTAGACCCAATTTTCAGTGCAAACTGTTCTATTATTTTAGGTATTGAGAGTCCTCTGAAGTGCTGTCATAGATGCCCTCTTGCTTTCACAGCTTAGTTAAAGTTGTCAATTGGCTGACAGGAGTTTGTCCTTTTCCTTTTTTCTTGAAGTCTTACAATGTTAATAAAAAGTGAACTCCCTCCACAATCCTAATAATCATTGACCCATACTCTTTAAGTGCCATAGCCACTGTATACATAGCCAACACTCCCCTTTCACCTGCACCTCATCCCAATCAACCACAGGTGAGATTCTCAGTAAATGTGATGCCAGGCAGGTCAGAGGTATCACTAAACCAGTTATCAACAGCAATCAAGTCCTCAATAGGTGATGCAATTCTTTCCTAAAGTTCTGCTTTCTAAGACCACTTTACGCAACACGGTTCTTAGCCTGGGTTGCCCTGAGAGCAGAGCCTAAGACAAAGGCTTACGTGATTATTTCAGAGCATCACCCCACACGGCAAAAGTAAGGGACAACATAGGTTAAAACAAGGAAAGAGGAAGAAGCCAATATAAATGGGGCTATGCAGCTAGCTACTGTTCTGGACAACTGGGTGCTAGATCCTGTGAGACTGAGGAGTTATTATTTTTCTTTGTTTTATTAATTTTTATTGGAGTATAGTTGCTTTACAATGTTACGTTAGTTTCTGCTGTACAGCAAGGTGAATCAGCTATACGTATACATATATTCACTCTTTTTTTGCATCTGAGGAGTTATTTGAAAGGTATCTCAGGACTACCCGTCTAAGGGAAGAAAGGGAGAAACATTTATTTGTCCATTCCTGTTCTCATTGTTTAGGGTTGCCCCACAAGGCTTAAACCTCTCTGGGTACTTCTGGGTTACAATGTGGAAATACCCAAGCAGGTGCCCACAGGATCCCAAGAAGTGTAATCAGAGAAGTCCTTGGACAGGAAGTGAGAGGTAAATTACATGCCTGAAATGAGGTGTTACCAAGTTGCACCGAAATGAAGATGGTTGAAACTGCACAGAATTGGTCATGACAGCGATAGCTAAGAGGATTTGAAGTGGTGCCTAAGAGGTAACGGAAAGACCCATGAGCTTTACTTCCTGAAGCACTGCTCTTCAGCAACACTTAGATCCTAATCATCTCTCACCTCGACTCCTGCAACTCACTTTTGTCTGATTTACCTGCTCTTAGTCTCATGCCTTCCAAGTCAACTCATATTATTACTAGAGTAATCTTTCTATAATACAGATAATTCTCTGGTTCAAATAATAAAATGGAGCAATGATGATGACAAAATACAGCAAAGATGGGCAGCAGCAGCATCATCATATCAGGTCCCGAATGTTTCCCATGTGCCAGGTACTGAGCTTAGAGCTTTATGCGCGTTTTTTCATTTCTCACAACTCACTGAAATAAATATTATTATTTAAACTTGCATAATGAGAAACTGAGTCTCACTGAGATTAAATAACTTGCTCAAGGTCATACACCTGCCATGTGGTATAGTTCAGATTCAAATCCAAGGCTTTTTGATTCAAATCTGAGCTTTTTAACCACTCTATAGTACTGTCTTTTTTTTTTTTTTTCGGCACACGGGCTTAGTTGCTCCGCGGCATGTGGGATCTTCCTGGAGCTGGGATCAAACCCGTGACCTCTGCATTGGCAGGCGGATTCTTAACCACTGCGCCACCTAGGAAGCCCTATAGTACTGTCTTAAAAATTATTTTTACCTGTAGCACAAAGTCTAATATAATACTTTTACATTTTAGCAATACCTGACCTTTCTGAATTCAACTCTCATTATTGTCCTCCTCTTTCCACTCTCAAATGCAATGTACTCTCATTATTCTATGTCCCTATACCTGCTATGCCTTCTTCCTCTTCATTCTAACTCCATTTGGAGTAGTAGCTCTCACCCTCTAAGTTCAGGAATCATGATATGTAGTAATCTGAAAATCCTCCTAGATTCCTTGAAAATTAATAATTTTGACCTATATGGTCCTTCCAGCCATCTTTCCAGCCTTACTTTTTTCTTTCTTTCCTTCCTACTTCTTGGAACTCAGATGTGAAGACTTGAGTTCATTATAATCTCAATTCACAGCACATTATCGTCAGTGGTCCATGTGAGACCCCTTCCTTTTCCCCCCTTCATCTGTGACTCTCATTAACATCTCTTTCCCTTCTGTGGGCAACCATTTTAATATGTTTGGTGTGTATCCTTAAGTAATCGTTACCCTTGTAAAACATAAAATATTATTTTGTGCGAGTAGGCATTTTTAAATGTCAGATAAAATACACTTTAATGAAAAAAACTGCTGAGCTAAAGAGAATGATTTCATAATGATAAAAGTTTCGGTTCCCCAGTAAGTAGCATAGCCCCAGATATGTAATACAAACTGACTGAAAGAATTATAAGAATAAATTTAGAAGTCCACAATCATAGGTGATTTTCATTTTTTCAAATATTTGAAGAAGCAAAGAGGAATTAGGAAGGAAAAAGAGGGACTGAAGATGTTACAGGTTGAATAGTGTCCTCCCCAAAATTCATATGATGAAGATTTAACTATCAGAAAGTGACTATATTTGGAAATAGGGCTTAAAAGAGGTGAAGTTAAAACGAAGCCGTTAGGGCAGGGCCTAATCCAACTTGATTAGCATCCTTATAAGGAGAGATTAGGACACAAAAAGAGACACCAGGGACCCAACGTCCACGGAGGAAACAGTATGTGAGGACACAGTGAGAAGGCAACCATCTCCAAGCCAAGGAGGGAAGCCTCAGGAGAAACTGACCCTTCTGACACGTTGATCTTGGACTTTTAGCCTCCAGAGCTGTGAGAAAATAAATTTCTGTTGCTTAGGGGGAAAAATGTGACAATGTGGGTTATTATTTCATTATTTTTTATTTTTTAACCTTTAATTTTAATTTTATTTATTTATTTAATTTTTGGCTGCACTGGGTCTTCACTGTTGTGCGCAGGCCCCCTCCAGCCGTGGCAAGCAGGGGCCACTCCTCGCCGAGGTACACAGGCTACGGTGGTGGCCTCTCCTGTTGCGGAGCACGGGCTCCAGGCAGGCAGGCCCTGGCAGTTGCGGCAATCGGGCTCAGTAATTTTTGGCGCACGGGGTCCAGAGCACAGGCTCAGTGGCTGTGGTGAGTGGGCTTAGTTGCTCCATGGCATGTGGGATCTTCCCAGACTAGGGATTGAACCTGTGCCCCTTGCATTGGTCAGCAGACTCTCAACCACTGAGCTACCAGGGAAGTCCCTTTATTTTTAAATAGTATTTATTATTTTTAATTTTCATTTTCAGACTTTACAAAAAGAGTACAAAAATTCCCATATACCCTTTACCTTGACTTCTCAAATGTTAACATTTCACCACATTTACTTTATCATTCTCTCTGCCTATATTTCTCTTTTGAGAATAAGTTTCAGACATGATACCCTTTATTTATTATTTATTTATTTTTAAAGTGAAAGTGAGTTTAATTAGAGAGATACACATTCCATAGGCAGAATGCGGTCTGTCTCAGAAGTAAGAGCAGCTGACTTGATAACCCTTTAATGCTAAATTCTTCTATGTGTGTTTCCTAAAAACATATTGGGTCATCTCTGAGGGTTTGCTTTTAGATTTTATCAAGTTGAATCTAGCATAGGTTTTTCTTTAAGATATGGTCCTTATGCCTAAGGCACATACTTTCTAGTGTCTCAGCTGAAGTCCAGAGATGTTTAATGGGATCCCTTTTTTGTAATTAATTAATTAATTAATTAATTAAATTATAGGCTGAGTTGGGTCTTCATTGCTGGGCATGGGCTTTCTCTAATTGCCGTGAGCGAGAGCTACTCTGCTGCAGTGCTCAGGATTCTCATTGCGGTGGCTTCCCTTGTTGCAGAGAACTGGCTTCAGGAGTTGTGGCACATGGGCTCAGTAGTTGTGGCTCTCCAGCTTAGTTGCTCCATGGCATGTGGGATCTTCCTGGACCAGGGATCGAACCTGTGTCCCCTGTACTGGCAGGTGAATTCTTTAACCAGTGCACCACCAGGGAAGCCCCTTAATGGGATCTCTTCACTCTGTCAGGGCTGGAACTCCAGTGACTCCTAGACTGCTTGATCTCTAGTATCTCTGGTCCATTCTCCAGCTCCTGGGTGCTTCTATCTGGCAAGCCTTGGATGGTGTCACTCTGTGTGTGTATAGCACAACCCTCAGCCATGTTCTCATGGGAGGCCACTACTACTGAGACTTCCACATCTCACCTCTACACAGCTCCCTCCCTCTAGGAAATCTCACCCTAAAGATTCCAGCAATTTCTCCCATCCTGAACTCTGAGCTCTGCCTCCTCAGATCAGCAGGATCCCTGTGTTTGCCAAAATCTTCTTCTTTAAGCTGTAGTTAAGAATTATCCTCAGACAGAATAGACTGATGGTTGCCAAGGAGGTGGGAGAGGGTTGGATTGGGAGTTTGAGATTAGCAGATGCAAACTGGTATATATAGAATGGATAAACAACAAGGTCCTCCTGTATAGCACAGGGAACCATATTCAATATCCTATGATAAACCATAATAGAAAAGAATATGAAAAAGAATATATATATTATTATAGCTGTCACTTTGCTGTACAGCAGTAATTAACAGAACATTGTATAATTCAACTATACTTCAATAAAAAATTAAAAAAAAAAAGACAGATAGATGGACAATTATAGGGCTCACTTTGTAAGTTCCCTTTCTCTTAGGGATCACAGTCTTACACTGTCTTTTTCTTTTCCTTTACCTGAAAATGGATGCCTCAAATATTTTGCCCAATTTTTTTTTTTTGGCACCACCACATGGCTTGTGAGGATCTTAGTTCCCCAACTAGGGATTGATTGAACCTGTGCCCCCTGCAGTGGAAGCGCAATTCCCAATTTTATAGTTGTTTACAGTGAGATGGCTATTCCTGTAGTTACTTTGTTATGGTCGGAAGTGGCATGTGTATGGTTTTTTTTTTTAATCTCAGAAAATAAATTTTTTATTAGTTATCTATTTTATATACATTAGTGTATATATGTCAACCCCAATCTCCCAATTCATCCCCCGCCCTCCAGGTTTGTAATTTACATCAATGTCATTATGCTATGAATTTCACAGAGTTGCTTCCTTTCTCACACAACACTGTGCTTTCCAGATCTGTTCATATTGCTATAGGTACATTGAGACTGTTGCTTTTAACCACAGCATAGTATTCTTCCAAGGTGTGAATTTACCACTTTTGTCTTTTTCATTGCCCTAATGATAGATATCTGGGTTCCTTCCTACTTTCCCCTAAAACAAAAAAGTCATGAAGAAGATGCTCTGAAATGTAGACCTAAGATTGGGAGTACTGCCTTATAGTGTGTAAGCATTATTTGATTTTGCTAAGTAAATACTAACAGATTATTTTTCAAAATAGTTGAATCAGTTTATACTTTCATAAGCAGTACACAGGAGTGGCAATATTTCCATACACTTGTAAATACTTGGTATTATACAACCTTATCTTTTTTGTCATTACAGTGGAATAAAAATGGTATTTCATTGTTTTATGTTTCACAAATTACTCGTGATCTTTAGCATTTATTTATATCCCATTTAGCAATTCAAGCTTCCCCTTCTGTGAATTGCCTCTAAGTAATATATTTCCCTTTTTCTTTGGGGTCTTAATTGTACTGATTTGCAAGAATTCTACATATATACTTGATAATAATCCTCTGTGGGTTTTAGATGTGGTAAATATCTTGATAGAGTCTGCTGTCTATTAACTTTGTCTGTTGTATCTTTTATAGGATAGAAATCCTTATTTTCATGTAGATACATTTTTGGGTTTGAATTTTAAAAGCCTTTCCCTTCATCTAAGTAAAAAAAAAAAAAATTCTCTTACACTTTTCTATTAGCCTTATAGTTTTGCTTTTCAGAATTATGTCTGTAATCTATCTGGGAGGTAGGGATCCAGTTTTATTTCTGTCCTTAAAAAGAGTCAGTTTTTCCAAAACTACACACTAAACCACCTGTACTTTTTCAGTTGCTTTAAGGTGTCCCCTTTGTCATATATGAAATTAACATTTAGATGAGGGTGCAGTTTATAGCTTTTGGTTCTGTTCCATTTTCCTATTTGTCTGTTTCTGAGCCAGTGACATACATACATGCTTTTAATGCTATGGTTTTATGGTAGGTCAATATGGTGTTATTGTGAGTCATATCTTATTTTCTATTATCTTCTAATGTTGGTTGTGGTTGACATAGGTGAATGTTATTATTTGTTTCTCTCTCCTTTCTATTTTTTTTTCTTTTTTTTGCAGTGCTGTGCAGCTTGCATGATCTTAGTTCCCCCATCAGGAATTGAACCTGGGCCCAGAAGTGAAAGTGCCAAGTCCTATCCACTGAACCACCAGGGAAAATTAGTAGAGGCATAACATATAGACTGCACAAATCTTAAGAGCTAGATAATTTGTGCTTGTGTTTATAACAGTTGTAACCACTATTCAAACCAATACATAGAATATTTACATCATCCTGTTACTGAGAAGAGCTAAATCGGACACCATGTTGGATCTGTTTCTTTGACTTTAACCTTTGTTTTTGCTGCTTTTTTTTATTATAATCATACATGATGGCCTGCCTCAGGGAACCCTACCCCTCTGCCTGAATGTTAAACTGAAGTGCCTCTGTTCAGCTCACAGGCAGACAATCTGCCCTGCCCACCTGTGTGAATGGCTGAAATTAACATATCCCCTCAAGGAGGCTGGTCACTCCCCGAGATCTTTTACAAGACTGACGGCCCTTTAACTTTACTTCCTCATGGCCCCACCCTCTCTATTCTGCTCTTTTTCTTTACTTCCTCACAGCCTCTCCCTCTCTGATTCTATAAAAGAAACTGACATTCAGACCCCAATAAGATGGTTTTGGACAGACACTAGTCTGCCATCTTCTCGGTTTGCCAGCTTTCCGAATAAAGTCGTATTCCTTGCCTTAACACCTCGTCTCCGATTTATTGGCCTGTCGTGTGGCAAACAGTGTGAGCTTGGACTCGGTAACAATCCCAGAAGTTTCCTTGTTCCCTCTCTCTGTCTGTATCCTCTCCAGGGGTAACCACTATTCTGACTTCTACAACCATTGATTAGTTTCATATACTTTTGAATTTAATAAGTGGAGTCATACAATATATACTGTATCTGTGTGTGACTTCTTTCATTCAACATTCATGAATCAGGGAGATTCATCCATATTGTGTATATCAATGGCTTGTCCTTTTTCATTTCAGTGTAGTTTTCCAGTGTATGAATTTATTTATCCATTCTATTAGTAGATATTTGGGTATTTTCCAGTTTTGAGAAATTACAAAGATCACTGCCACAAATATTCTTGTGCCTGTCTTTTGATAGACATAAACACTAATTTCTTTCTTCGGCGGGGAGGCGGGGGAAGTAGAAAGGGATAGCTTTATTGCTTTGCCAGGGAAAGGGGGAAACAGCAAGCTCCTGCCTTGAAAAACTATGTGTCCCAACCAGAGGATTTTATGAGTTTTATAACAATACTTCAAGGGTAGGGTTGCTGACAAGATTAGGGTATGTGCAGGGTCTCCGGTGGTCAAATGGTCTCCTAATCTTGATGAGCTTCTCTGGTTCCTTTAATCGTTGCCTCAGGTGGTTTCTTGGCTGCTTCTCCCTTGATTAGCAATTGTTCAAATCCACCCTTTGGAACTCAGGGAAGGTCATGGAGGCTGGAGTCTTGCCTGGTGTCTGGACTTAGTGAGGCTCAGGTTCTTGATGTCTCATCAGCAGAAAGAATTCAGTGAGAGAAAAGGTGACAGGTAAGAAGTGGATTTATTTAGAGAGAAACTTACTCCACAGACAGGGTGTGGGCCATCTCAGAAGGTGAGAAAGGCCCATAAACACTAATTTCTTTAGAGTGCATATCCAGTGTCACATGAATGCTTAGTTTTAGTTGGCACTGTCAAACACTTACCCGAAGTGACTGTACCAAGTTACATTCCACCTGCAATGCATAAGTGTTCTAGTTGTTCTACATCTTAACTAACACCTAAATTTTAGACAAGCACTCAAATTTTAAGACATTTTTTGCATGGGTCATTCTACCTTATGGTGGTTTAATTTGCATTTCTTTTATGACTTGATGTTGAACACCTTTTCATAAGTTTATCATTCATTTTGTTTTTCTCTTTTTCTCTTTAGTGAGATGTCTATTTAAGTTTTTTGTAAATTTTTTTTTTTTGGCCACGCCATGCAGCCTGTGGGATCTCAGTTTCCCAACCAGGGATTGAACCCAGGGCCACAGCAGTGAAAGTCTAGAATCTTAACCACTAGGCAACCAGAGAACTCCCAGACTTTTGTAAATTTTTAAACTGAGATGTCTTTTTTCCCCCCAGTATGTAGGAATTCTTTATATATTATGGATATAAGTCATTATGTACTTGGACTTACGTATCTTATTAGCTTGCCACTATTTATTTATTATTTTTAAATAAACTTTTTATTTTTTAATAACTTTAGATTTGCAGAATTATTGCAAAGATAGAACAGAGAGTTCCCTTACACGCCACATCTAATTTCCCCTATTATTATTATTTTTTAAAATATTTATTTAGGGCTTCCTAGGTGGCGCAGTGGTTAAGAATCCGCCTGACAATGCAGAGGTCATGGGTTCGATCCCAGCTCCAGGAAGATCCCACATGCCATGGAGCAACTAAGCCCGTGTGCCAAAAAATAAAATAAAATATTTATTTATTTTATTTATTTGGTTGCACTGGGTCTTAGTTGTGGCAGGCAGGCTCCTTTGTTGTGGCTCACGGGCTCCCCAGTTTCATGGCATGCAAACTGTTAGTTGGGGCATGCATGTGGGATGTAGTTCCCCCACCAGGGATTGAACCCAGGCCCCCTGTATTGGGAGCTCGGAGTCTTAACCACTGCACCACCAGAGAAGTTCCTCCCCTATTATTAACATCTTACATTAGTATGGTACATTTGTCACAACAATGAACCACTACTGATATATTATTATTAGCTAAAGTCCATACTTTATTCAGATGTCCTGTTTCTCCCTAATGTCCTTTTTCTCTTCTAGGATCCCAATCAGGATGCTACATGGCATTTAACATTCATGTCTACTTAGACTCCTCTTGGTTATGATATTTATTATTATTAAACTTTTTGGCTGCGTCAGGTCTTAGTTGCAGCACTTTGCTGCGGTGTGTGGGCTTCTCTCTAGTTGTTCTCTGTTTTTCTCTAGTTGTGCCCCACGGCATGTGGGATCTTAGTTCCCTGACCAGGGATCAAATCTGCATCCCCTGCATTACAGGACGGATTTTTTACCACTGGACCACCAGGGAAGTCCCAATATATATATTTTTTTATTCTATCTTGATACTTATTATTTAAAAAAACATTTTATTATTATGCAATTATAGATTCACTGGAAGTTGCAAAGATAGTACCCAGAAGTCCTGTGTACTCTTCAATCAGTTTCCCCACTGCATCTTACGTGAGCACAATATTAAAACCAGGAAATTGACATTAGTACAATGTGTATGTATAGTTCTATGCCACATTATCAAATGTATAGATTCATGTAGCCACCACGCAATCAAGATACAGAGCTATTCCATAATCATGTCGCCCTTGTGTTATCCCCTTTGTAGTCACATTACTGCTTTCCCCCTTGTCTACCACCATCTCTAACCCTTGATAACCACTAATTTGTTCTCCACTTATATAATTTTGTCATTTTTGAATGATAAAATTATAT
The DNA here is from genome assembly GCF_030028045.1 of Hippopotamus amphibius kiboko. Taxonomy (NCBI): domain Eukaryota; kingdom Metazoa; phylum Chordata; class Mammalia; order Artiodactyla; family Hippopotamidae; genus Hippopotamus; species Hippopotamus amphibius. Next base: position 34,673,597 of record NC_080194.1, on the reverse strand, counting down.
TGATTTCTGAATTGACTTTAGTTTTTTAGAGCAGTTTTAGGATAACAGAAAAAGTGAGTAGCAAGTACAGAGAGTTCCCATATATCCCTTCACCTCTCCCAACAATTTCCCCTATCCTTAACATCCTACGTTGGTGTGGTACATTTGTTATAACTGATGAGCTGATATTGATATATTATTAACTGACATCCACAGTTTACATTAGGGCTCACTCTTTGTGTTGTACATTCTATAGGTTTTGACAAATGTGTAATGACATATATCCACTAATACAGTATCATAAAGAATAGTTTCAGGGACTTAACAGTGGCGCAGTGGTTAAGAATCCGCCTGCCCAAAAGCAGGGGACACAGGTTCAAACCCTGGTCTGGGAAGATTCCACATGCCGCAGAGTAACTAAACCTGTGCGCCACAACTACTGAGGCTGAGCTCTAGAGCCCTCGAGCCGTAACTACTGAAGCCTGAGTGCCTAGAAGCCAGTGCTCCACAACAAGAGAGGCCACCACAATGAGAAGCCCGTGCACCGCTATGAAGACTAGCCTCCACTTGCCACAACTAGAGAAAGCCTGTGCACAGCAACGAACACTCAACGCAGCCAATTAAAAGAAAAAAAAAAAAAAAGAATAGTTTCAGTGCCTAAAAATCCCCTGTGCTCTACCTATTCATCCCTCTCTCTCCCCTGAGCCTCTGGCAACCACTAACTTTTTCACTTTTTCATAGTTTTTCCTTTTCCAGAATGTCACATGGTTAGAATCATATATCAATAAACTGTAGTCTTTTTATATAGCTTCATTCATTTAACTATAGGCACTTAAGCTTCCTCTATGTTTTTTGTGATCTGATAGCTTGTTTCTTTTTATTGCTGAGTAATATTCCACTGTATGGATTTACTGTGATTTGTTTACCCTTTCACCTACTGAAAAACATCTTGCTGGCTTCCAAGTCTGGGCAATTATGAATAAAACTACAATAAACATTCATGTACAGATTTTTGTTTGTACATAAGTTCTCAACTCATTTGGGTAAATACCAAAGAGTGTGATTGCTGGATCATATGATGTGTATGTTTAGTTTTGTAAGAAACTGCCAAACTGTCTTTCCAAGTGGCTGTACCATTTTGTATTGCCACACAGTGAATGTGAGTTCCTGTCACTCCACATTCTTGTCAGTATTTGGTGTTGTCAGTGTTTTAGATTTTAGCCATATACAATATTGTTGTTGTTTTAATTTGCAATTCCCTCGTCACATATGATGTAGAGCATCTTTTCATATACTTATCTGACATCTGTATATCTTCTTTGGTGAGGTGTCTGTTCAAATTACCACTGCTTGAGTTACCTGTACTTTATGTACCTTGTGTGCAGGGCTTGTGCTAATTGTGCTTGATATACACGACCTTACAACAATCTAATGATAAAATTGTTGTTGTTCCTATTTTACAGCAAAAAAAAAAAAGAAAATAAAAAAGAAAGAAAAAAAAAATGAGGTTCTCAGTCATGTCAAAACTAGGAAGTTATAGAGTCACGATTCAACCCAAGTCTGTTTGTCTTTGACACTAATGGTCCTTCTACTAAACCATAATGGTATTAAAGCTCTATGGCTAACTAGAATAATTTTTGCCAGCTAAAAGCTAGGTGTTTCTGGGTCAACTCTCAATTAGATTGCCTTCCTAGAAAATGAAGTCTACCAAATAACCAACCACAGACCTCCTTCCTGAGGAATGGGGTAATCTGACCTCAGGTCAGAGTTTTCTGGTTATTGGGGCCAAAGCTACCTCACATGTATTTTGACTACTTTCCTCCCTTCAATCTGCTTGTTGGGCTGGATCTGCATATAAAAGGACTGCACAAAGTAGCCTATTTCCCCACATTAGGAGTGAGCAGGTAAAAGGAAAATTTCCATTGTGAACTAAAATAATAATCCTGATATGTGATTTTTCTTTCGATCCTCATGGTTATCCTGACTACTTTATATGATAAAGAGAGTAGCCACCTGTGCATAGTAGCTAAAATTGAACAGAGAGTCTTCTGTTTCCAATCATGTTGGAGTAACAGCGAACACCTCCTGCTGTAAACAACTAGAAACTGGACAAAATATATGACACGACTGTTTTCAGACTTCAAACAAGGAGCAGGATTGTGATCCTTGGAAGAAACAAAATAAATGAGGTAGGCCCTATAGTTTCCCCCATTTTCTGTCTGAAGGCACAATCTGAACCACAGGGTAGAAAGGGGGTTACCATAAAGAGTACTGTGGTCTTACTGAATCCTGGAGACAGAATTTGAACTTTAGAGAGGCCAAGGTGCATGGAGACAGCAGAGTAGGGTTTCTGAAAGGAGGGGACTACACAGAAAAAGAGTTCAAGAAATCCACATGGAGTCCCCCTGAGTCTTTGTTGTATATTAGGGTGTTTATACACAGGGTGAAACGTCAAAGATTGGGCAAAAAATAACCAGGAAGCTGCGAGCTTAATAGTGCTTGGAGTTCACACAGGGCTGGGACCCTAGAATTCCCACCAGCCAGACTGCAAAGACCTCATTGATCACTTGGGACATCAATAGAATCCCAAAAGGCCACATCTTACTTTTACTGTAAAATGGCCCTATAGTAAATGCTAACTTAGACTTACCCTTAGAAACCTTATAAACAAGGCTTGAAGGTGTCAAACTGACCCCCAAATAATTTACTTCCTACCAGGACAAAGCCCAACATTCATTAAAGAAACACAAGAAAATTCACTTGGTCAACAACATAAAATTCACCATATCTAGCATCCAATAAAAAATTACCAGACCTGGCAAGAAGTAGCAAAATGTGTCAGAAAATTCCTAATATCAGGAATGAGAGGAATGAAAGAAGGAATATCACTACAGATAATACAAACTTCTAAAGAGTAACATGTGACTATTATGAACCACTTTGTTCTAATAAATTACACAACTTAGACGAGAGGGACAAATTCCTTGATAGACACAAATTGCCAAAACTGACTTAAGAAAAAGTAGGAAATCTGAATAGTTGTATATCTATTAAAACTTAAATTCATAATTGAAAATCTTTCCAAAAAGAAAACTTCAAGGCTCAGATGGTTTCACTGTTGAATTCTACCAAATATTTAAGGAAGAAATAATACCAGTCCCATACAAAGTCTTTCAGAAAACAAAAGAGAAAGGAGTACATTTTATGAGGCTAGCATTACCCTGATACAGTACTAAAACCTGTAAAGCCATTCAGGAAAAGAAGACTACTGACCAATATCCCTCAAGAAGATAGATGTACGTACCTTCAAAAAAAGGTAACTGAGTACAGCAATAAATAACAATGGTAATACACTATGACCAAGTGAGGTTTATTCTAAGAAAGCAACACATGAAAATCAATTAATATAATTCACCACATTAACAGAATAAAGAAGAAAATCCATATGATGATATTAATAGCTCTATATAAATATTTGACAGAATTCAACACCATGTTCATGTTAAAAACTTTAAGAAAATTAGGGACAAATGGGAACTTTTAAAATCTGATAAAGAAAATCTATGAACAACCTATGGCTAAAGAATTGGAAACAAACAAACCTGTTTTTATTTGCAGAAGACCTAATTATGTACACAGAAAATTCTAAGGAACATAGAAAAGAAACTACTAAAATCAATAAACTAGCTTAGCAGAATTGCAGGATGCAAGGTCAAAATACGAAAATCAATTGTATTTCTAGATACAAGCAACAAGCAATTGGAAAATCATATTTTAAAGTACAAATTAATAACATGAAATATTTAGGCATATATTTAAGAAAATACGTGCAAGGTCTATACTTTGAAAACTAACAATATTACTGAGAGGAAATTTTTAAATATCTAAATAAATGGAGAGATATACCATGTTCATGGATTAGAACACTCAATATTGGTAAGATGTTAATTTACCCAAACTGATCTATAGATTAAATGCAATATCTAACAAAATCCCAGCAGACTTTTTTTAAACTAGAAATCAACAAGCTGAATTTTCCAAATGTATCTGGAAGTGCAAATAACCTAGAATAGTCTAAACAATTTTGAAAAGGAGTAACAAAGTTGGAGGATTTACACTATCTGACTTTAGAAACCTACATTATCAAGATGTTGTGATATTGGCATAGGGACAGATAAATAGATCAATGGAACAGAATAGATAGTTCAGACACAGATCTACACATATGTATTTGGTCAATTGCTTTTTCAACAAAGTGGCCAGGTAAGTCAAAGGTCAAAGGTTAAGCTTTTTAACTAACTGTGCTGTACTAGCTGGATATCCACATGCAGAGACAACTTCAATGCTTACCTCATACCATACACACAAAAAATTAATTCAAACTGGATCATAAACCAAAACATAAATGCTAAAACTGTAAAATTTCTAGGAGAAAACAGAAGAGAAAATCTTTACAATCTTGAGGTGAGAAAGATTTCTTATATAGAACACAAAAGGCACAATTATAAAAGAAACAATAGATAAATTGGACTTTATCAAAATAGAAAACCACTTTTTGAAAGATCAATTAAGAAAATTAAGACACAAACTGAAAGAAAACATTCACAAAACAGAAATTCGACAAAAAAAGAATTGAACCCAGAGTATCTTACAATCCAATGGTGGTAAGGCAAAAACACAGTTTTAGAAACAGGCAAGGGACTTCCCTGGTGGTCTAGTGGTTAAGACTCCTGGCTCCTAACGCAGGAGGCCCGAGTTTGATCCCTGGTCAGGGGACTAGATCCTGCATGCCACAACTAAGACCCAGCATAGTGAAATAACAAATGAATAAATATTAAAAGCAAAAGAAAACAAAACCAAAACCAGACAAAACAGGAAATTCCCTGGCAGTCCAGTGGTTAGGAGGTTAGGACTCTGCACTTACACTGCCGTAGCCTGGTGGTTCAGTTCGCTGGTTGAGGAACTGAGATCCCAAAAGCCACGTAGCATGACCGGAGGTGGGGGGGGGAAGACAGGCAAAACAGATACAGGCATTTAGCATTCCTGGACCATAGTAATACCCCTCATTGGTCGTGATGACCAAAAATGCTTCCCACTGCATTTCCAATACCCCCTAGGGAGATGAACCATTCCTGATTGAGAAGCACTGGGGACCAGTCACAAGGTGGCATGCTTTTCTTCAGTCACATTCAGCTACTTCTGTACTGGCAGGAAACAGGCAGAAATCTGGATTGATGCATGTTGGGTTTGACAGATAAGAACACTGACAGGAGAGAGGGGCAGGGCAACAAGGGGGTATGCCATGAGATGATTATGACAGTCAGATTTACTGAACAACAAAGTACCCCTGCTGGCCCAAGGCAACTCAGGAACACAACAGTGATGGAGGATTCCTGGCTACTATTTATAGACATTTGGAAATATGACTGACTTCTGGCTACTGTGAATAAAATACTGTGAATATTCTTATACATATTTTGGGGCAGGCATATGCATTCATTTCTCTTGGGAATATACCCAAGGTAGATTTGATGGGTTACAGGGAATATGTATGTTTAGTTCAGTTAAAAACTACTCGAACTTCCCTGGTTGCGCAGTGGTTAAGAATCTGCCTGCCAGTACAAGGGACATGAGTTCGATCCCTGATCCAGGAAGATCCCACATGCCGCAGAGCAACTAAGCCCATGTGCCACAACTACTGAGCCTGAATGCCCCAACTACTGAAGCCTGTGCTCTGCAACAAGAGAAGCCATCGCAATGAGGATCCCATGCACTGTGACAAAGAGTAGCCCCCACTTACCACAACTAGGGAAAGCCCATGCGCAGCAAGGAAGACCCAAAGCAGCCAAAAATAATTAATAAATAAAGTTATTTAAAAGAAAAAAAGGAAAAAAAACCTTCTCATTTCCTTAAAAAAAAAGATGATACAAATAGATATAATAGCACATGAAATGATGCTCAACATATTAAGAGATCAGAGAAATGCATCTCATATGACCACTATACACCTGCTGCACTGGACAGATTTAAATTATTATTATTATCATTTTTAAACATTTATTAATTAAAAATTTTTTTTTGGCTGCTTTGGGTCTTTGTTGCTGCTCACGGGCTTTCTCTCATTGCAGCTTTCTCTAGTTGCAGCGAGCAGGGGCTAGTCTTCCTTGCAGCGTGCAGGCTTCTCATTGTGGTGGCCTCTCTTGTTGCTGAGCACGGGCTCTAGGCACATGGGCTTCAGTAGTTGCAGCACATGGGCTCAGTAATTGTGGCTCCCAGGCTCTAGAGCGCAGGCTCAGTAGTTGTGGTACATGGACTTAGTTGCTCCACAGCATGTGGGATCTTCCTGGACCAGGGATCGAACCCATGTCCCCTGCATTGGCAGGCGGATTCCTAACTACTGCACCACCAGGGAAGTCCCTATTATTTATTTATTTATTTATTTGGCTGTGCTGGGTCTTAGTTGTGGCATGCGGGATCTAGTTCCCTGACCAGGGATCGAACCCGGGCCCTCTGCATTGGGAGCAGGGAACCTTAACCACTGGACCACCAGGGAAGTCCCTAGATACACTTAAAAAGACTGAGAATTCAAACTGTTGATGAAGATGTGGAACAATGAAATGTCCATAATTGCTGATGGGAATGTAAAATTGTACAACCAATTTCAGAAATGATTAGGTAGTATCTTATAAAGTTACATATAAAAAACGAAACAAAACACAAAAAAACTCCATAAAGTTACACATACACTTAGAATACAAACCAGCCTTTTCATTCTTAGCTATTTACCAGAGAAATGAAAACATATATCCATGCAAAGATTGGTACACAAATGTATATATCAGCTTTATTCACAACAGGGAAAAACTGGAAATGACCCAAAGGGCCACCAACAGATGAATGGATAATTCTTGTATGCCGAGTCAATGGACTGCCATTTAGCAACAAGGAAGACCTGATACACTCAACAACATAGAAATAATCTCAGAAGTGCTACAGTGAGTGGAAAAAAAAAAAAAGCCAGCCATAAAAAGTGTGTACTGAATGCTTCCATTTATATGAAACTCTAAGAAAGTAAAAATCTAATTGAAAGTAATAGGAAGCACATCAGAGGGTATATGTCATGGGGCTGAGCACGTAAGAGGTGACTGGGAAGCGCTAATGGATAGAATCTATATGTCGATTATGGTGGTGTTACATGGGTGTATAACTTTGTGAAAACATTGAATTTTATGTAAATTATACCTTGATGAAGTTGATCTTTAAAAATTTTTATATGGTTTAGGGCATAAACTTCAATTTTTTGTAGGTCAGTGTACTTAAAAAGGAAATGCAATAATAAAAAAAGTCTTCACGTTACAGTATCAATACAAGGTTGTCTTTTATCTTTCCTTGCATATACTAAGCTTTATAAAGGCACGAATGTACCAAACTGCTGAAAGTGCAGACTTACTGCTGGGAATGATGCTCTGCAGGAAGTCCCCATTTCTTCTCTTCGTTTAACTTTCCTTCCTTGCCTTCTTACTTTCCTTTCTCCTCAGCCCTTTCCTTAATACCGAGAACAATTTATGTTTGTACTGAGCTTTTTAATTATAAAGCATTTTCCAACCTCATTTGATTTTCAGAACAATTTTGAGAGCCTGGGATAGAATTATTTTCTCATTTTATAGATGTTGGAAACAAAAAATGAGGGCCAAAGAGATAAAAAAATTTTACCCAAGGCATCACAGTTTGTATGTGCCTTGGAACATAATCAATAGCTCTTTTCTTAGCTTTCATGTCTTTTTTTAACCCCCTACAGTTTAAATTGTTAAGATTAAAAATCTTAACAAGGTATAAAAATAAATTCCACTTAGTTACAAATATAATGATTACCTTTATTGAAAAAAAACTAAATTTCATGAAAAATTTTGTCTAAAATGTTTTGGATATGTGAAATAGGCCTAACATAGGAAGTATAGGATGCAGAGTTTCAGTAATTATAGGATGTCTTGACAAAATCAGATCAGTCTGGGCCTTAAGATGCCCTAGGTGTGGGGTACTTATGATCAAGGGCCTTGTCATTGGTGTTCACCCACAAAAGCCTCCAATGGAAGGCTGTAAAGGGAAGATTAACTCTTTCCATTTCCTTGCAGCTATTATGGTCACGCCCCAAACCCCACTTTTCTCTCTTACCTGCAGCCAGACAGGTTTTTTGCTGTTTGAACAACAGAACCATTGTTTATAAGATCAATTAACCAAATCACTCCCGGATTGTCCCTTATCTTTTCTTGATTTTTGTGGAATCCCATCCTAGCTCAAAACTAGTTCTGAAACACTGAGTTTTACACTTTTCTGAATTCCTCAGACTAACGGTGCCCAAGGAAACGTAGATATTTATATTGCCTTTGGCACTGGGAGTAGGGATTGAGGGGTGAGGTAAAGTTATCTACTTATATTTATACTGGCCTAACACAGTGCTTTTTCTTTTAATCTTCACACTTATTTATTTATTTATTTATTTATTTATTTGCTGAGTTCGCTCTTAGTTGCTGTGGGGGCTTTCTCTAGTTGCGGCGAGCAGGGGCTACTCTTCATTGTGGTGCACGGGCTTCTCGTTGCGATGGCTTCTCTTGTTGTGGAGCACAGGCTCTAGGCTCGCGGGCTTCAGTAGTTGTGGCACGTGGGCTCTAGAGCATAGGTTCAGTAGCGTGGCACACGGGCTTAGTTGCTCCGTGGCATGTGGGATCTTCCCAGACCAGGGATGGAACCCATGTCCCCTGCATTGGCAGGTGCATTCTTAACCACTGCGCCACCAGGGAAGTCCCCACATATTTATTTATTGAGCACACACATTTTTTTTTTCTTTTGGTTGTGCCGCGCCACACTACATGTGGGATTTTCGTTCCCTGACCAGGGATCGAACCTGTGCCCCCTGCAGTGGATGTGCAGAGCCCTAACCACTGGATTGCCAGGGAATTCCAAGCACACACTCATTTCTCTGTCTGCCACAAAGAGATAGACATGGTCCCTGCCCTGGAGGAGCTCACATCTAAATTTACAGTCATATAAGTCACATTCTGTGTGTTATTAGCTTTAAATTAAAAAAAAAAACTATAAATAAGTTGAGTGTGCTAATCACACTGCCAACTAAACTCCTGAAGGGTCATGGAGCCAAGCTCCTTGTGTGGATAAGGAACTCCGGCTCCCTAGACAGGGTCTAGTACCCTATGAGCTCTATTTTCTTTGAAGCATGAGATACAGGCCCCCACTCCAGCTATAGACCTGCAAACCTTGCTGGCTCTCAGTTCCCAGCACTATAGCTTGAAAACCATGTTTTTCCCCACCACTCCTTCACCCTTTCAGTTTCAGGGAGGGGAATTATCATTTTTGGTGCACCTTCTTTGTGTCAAGTGCTTTTACATACACTGCATTATGCTGTAATTGTCACAGTTCCATGATGCACAAGTCAATGCTGGAATCTAAAATATCCATGTAGTAATACAAAGAGGACTGGCTTTGGAATCATGAAGATTGAGGTTTCAATTCTGGCTCAGCCACCGACAACTAAAAGTCATTACTAGTTCATTCATTCACTAAAATATTTATTGAATTCCTAGTAGACATTCAATCTCTGTGATAGGAGGGAGGATGCAAAAGTGAATTAAAACATAATCTTCATTTTCAAGGCCCTTACATTTGAGGGATGGAACAGGGAGATGAATTTCTTAAACGGATTGTATCAATACAATGATAGATCTAACTACAGGTTATATTATGAAAACCTTATGACCTTTCACAATTTAAGCCTTGGAGTCCTCATTCGTAAATCAGGAATGATTATACCTCACTTCCAGGCACAGTGGCTGGCACATAAGAGATTAATATTGCAGGACTTCCCTGGTGGTGCACTAGTTAAGAATATGCCTGCCAACGCAGGGGACATGGGTTTGGTCCTTGGTCCAGAAAGATTCCACATCCCAAGGAGCAACTGTGCCCGTGCACCACAACAGCTGAAGCCTGTGCACCTAGAGCTGGTGCTCCTCAATGAGAAGCTACCACATTGAGAAGCCCATGCACTGCAACAAATAGCAGCCCCTGCTCTCCACAACTAGAGAAAGCTCACACGCAGCAACAAAGACCCAAATGCAGCCAAAAATAAATAAATAAATAAATAAAACAGCCCCCCGCCCAATATATTGCAAAGCCCACTATTCTAGGGAAAGCCTTTTGTAAAGTAAAAGCCTTTCTTCTTTTTGTAAAGTAAAAACAATGTGATCTTTTAACAAATTGTATTTGAAAGCTTACGGTTCATTTCAAGGAAATACATTCACATAACTTTATTACAACAGTAACAGGTATGAAAGGAAATTAATGAAAATCTCACCATGCTAGAAAATCAATTACTTTAATTTGCCAACCTTGTTTCCCAGTTTTCGTCTATGTTACAAAGCCATGTCTATGTACAAAGGTTTCAGTGTTGTTACAAGGTGTACAACATTTGTAATTTTTGGTGGCTGTGAAAAATTTAATTGACTGGATTCCTGTAATTTGCTTAACCATTCCCCTATGGTTCCACATTTCTTTTGAGAGGCAGTGATTCATTGGAGAGAATGAAAACTTTGAAAACAGGAATATCTTAGGTATGAAATCCTAGGCGAATCTCTTGCTAAGTGACCTTGGGCAAGTTATATAACCTTTCTGAAAATGTTTGACTGTTTAAAGAAGGTGGATTTTAATAGGTAGTATGCTTTTATTCTGCATTTAGAGGTGATTTGTATGAAGTCTGTGCCAAAATTTGGATATTCAAAAAAACAAAAACAATCCCCCCAAACCCCATAATTTTAGTATTTGATTATAAATATATATGTAATGTGATAAACACCTTTCACACATAAAGGCCATTTGACCCTTTGTGTTATTTCCTAGTATAAAGTCTCATACATGGGATTACTTGGGTAAAAGATTATGAACATTTTTTATGGCATTTAGAAACACATCTCAAATTGCTTTTCAAAAGGCTTCCTTCAATTACACAGCTACTAGCATCACACGTTGCATCAGCCTTACCTTATGGTTGTCACAGGTATATTGTTATGTGAAATCTCTGTAATTGTTTTACTTTTCTTTCAGGGAAGTTTGACATCTTTTTCATTTTGAATGGCAAATCTCGTCCGCAGAAGCGACAGCTCAGGGCCACGTGGGCTGCGGACCGCACGAGTCGACTACATCTCCCGAGGTGCCCCACGGGCGCGCCGACAGGAACTGGCCGCCGCATCTCCCGCCTCCACGCCGAGGAGAAGAGGTTCTATCCGGGGCCTTGGCGCTTCTCTTTCCTTTCGCGCCGGTTGCCGCTGCGGAGCGCGGCGGGTCCATGTGCGCAGTGAGCGGCGCTATTTCTGGCCCAGGAGCACCCGAGCCCCGGGTTTGACTGAGTCCGCGCTGCGATGGACCCTAACACCATTATCGAGGCCCTGCGGGGCACCATGGACCCAGCCCTGCGTGAGGCCGCGGAGCGCCAGCTCAATGAAGTAAGGACGCCCGGCTGGCGGCGGCGGCGGGCGGGCGGGCTGACTGTGGCAGGCCGAGCCGTGGGGGCCCGGCCAGAGGCGCCTGACGGCGTCGCTGAGGGGCCCAACTGGAGGGGTGGGGCGGGGACCTGACGGCGAGCGCCACGCCGGGGCCCTCAGGCTGCTGCGGCGGCGGCGGCGGCGGCGGCCGAGCCAGCCTTTGCGTCGGATCCTGAGCTGGGCCTCTGGCTGCGGTCGAGGCATGAGGAGCCGGCTGGGGCGAGGCGGGCGTGACGGGCTGGACACATGGCTGGCTCGGGTGGCCGGCCGCCCTCTGGCTCGTTCCCAGCTCGTTCCTCGCGCCCAGGAGGGGGCGAAAGTCACCGGGAGGTTTTTCAGACATTTCCGGGAGCAGGCTCGCTGGCGCCGGATTTGGAGGGGCTCCTGGGAATGCAGAGCTGGTCCGCCGGGGGCTGCGCCTGTCAGCTGGTCACTTCCCTGGGCTGGTCGGTGACCTGCACAACTTTCTCCCTTCCGGCTGAGCTGCTAGGGACAGCTTTCAGAGGCGAGACCCCGCTTCGTAGGCGGGGTGAGGGTGGTGCGGGATACCCGTCAGAGTCCGATTGACTGCTCTTCTACTCTGTTAACGCCTCAGTCCGGGAGGCTGCGCGATTTAGTGGAAAGTGTCAGGTGAAGTGCACCCTTCTGGGTAGAGCTGCAGCGCTAATTTCTTGACTGACCTTGGGCAAGTCGCTTAACCTTTCAATACTGAGTTTTTCCCATTCATAAAATTAGGCCGCGGGGTTTGGTGTGACAGTCAAGGGAGACATTGCCTTAAACGTGCCAAGCTCCATGTCAACTCTCTGAGGGTTGGTTTCTTTTTCTCCCATATTTTTGGAGGAGACTACGCTTTGTAAAACAGCCTTATAATGTGGGTATTTTATTGTGCTGTTTTCAGTTTGTTTCTAAATTTCTGCAACTTCTTATAGTTTAGTATTTTAAAGGCGTCTTAAAAGGATCACTGTCACTTCTTATGCCTTCCTATGAATTTGCCTAGCCTTTTTTTTTTTACGTAAAGAGAAGTCCTTCTTTGAAATAGAAATTCAATTAGTTTATGCTCCTCTTAGCTGCTAGGTACATAATTTATTTAAGCTGACTTCCAGGAGTATTTCTAATTGAACATCTTCATTGTACAAAGCTGTTTTAGAGATCCCTGGCCTCAAGGAACTTAAATTTTAAGAAGACCACCCACAGAGTTTAGACAAATGGAGTGTAAAATTATTCAGAATAAAAAGTTAAATCTATTTTACATGTAAATAAGACCATTCGATCTTGCCAAGAATGATGCTCAAACTCTTAGGCTCAAAGTCACCTTGGGAGGAGGATAGATTTCTTTTGGATATAAAATAGTGAATTGAAAGAAATTCCCACTTTGATCCATTACTAAACTATAGGGGGAGTTGTGGATCACTTTTTATTTTGACTTGTTTTGATAATAGACACAGGTTAAGATGAACCTTATTTTGTTCACGATGTGCTAAATGCATATATAAGCCTAGACACACTAAAAGTTTAGTCAGTAGTGATTTCTACCATGACTTTGCCCTAAAGCACATTATTTTGACTAAACATACTTGTGTGTAATTATTAATTTTAAAAACTACTATTTGAAAGAATTGGTTTGTAGGAAATTCGGGTAAGTAATAGTCTTGCAAATTTGAAATTCATTTATTCCTCAAGCAGGTATTGAATGTTCAGTTGTATGTACTAGCATCTTGTAATGGAGACCTGAGATAAGTATTTCACAAGCTAGTTTTTAGAAGATAAACAAATAATCAAAGTAGTATTCAAAGTGTTTATTATTTAACTGTTAAGCTGCTGTTAGGGTTTTGAAATACTCTGGAATAGTGAACACTGCTTATCTTTTCTTCAAAGAAAATTTGATATCTGGCCTGTATTTCTGTGATTGTGTTAAGTATTTACATTTTGAAAATTTCTTTCAGTTATTACACCTAGATATTTAGTAATTTTCCTAAGGTAATTTTTCTATTAATCAGAATATTCTCATTTTTAATCTTGATACCATTTTAATGAAGTGCTTCCATTTGATTACTTTTTTCTTTGACTTTCTTGTGGCAGAACCTTGATTTAGGAAATAGATCCCAGATAAGTCTTGAAGAAGCTTGACTGTAGTAAGAAGGTGGAAGTAACATTTTATTTCTGGCAAGCTCTTCTTGCTTTGAATAAAATAGGGTGAACCAGTCGTTCCATGATGTTTCATTCAACTGAAGCTACATTTTGGTTCATTTAGTTAAAAGGAAAGATCATTGCCTTTTGAATGGATCTCTTCAGCTAAGTGAAGTAATCACTAACTCTTTAAAAATTGTATATGTTATCAAAGTAATAGAGTGCATATAGTTTAAAAACAAAACCAAAAGTGCCCTTGTCTCAGAGTGATTGTACTTAACTGTTCCATCTGCTTGGAACCCCTTTTACTCAGTTGTCTTCCAGACTTCTGACTTCCCTCTATCACTGTTCAGCTGTCTCCATATCCCTAGGGAGTGGCCTGATTACCATGCTCCCTGTCTCCTTTCACTTGTTTATTTTTCTCTGTGTCACTGATTTATCATATGTATTTTACATATTGTTTCCCCAGTATAACTTTTGAGTTTCATGAGGTCAGGAATTTTTGTGTTTTGTTACTGCCATTCTTTGGTTGTTAATGGTAGGCTTTTCTGACTTCCTGTTATAATAGATAACAATATAGGCTTTAAATCTGTTATACCACCTCCACTTCGAGGATTTTAAGGGTGTTTTTATGTTTTTTATATTACATACAGATAAAGTTCCATTAGACTGTTAAAGACCGGAGTAAGGACACTCTTTTTGGCAGATATTTTTGAGATAAATCTGATTTAGTATTCCCCACTTATTCTGTAGTATGTTATGGATTTTGTTTTTTGAACCTCTGCTATGATTTGGAACCCATTGTTCATTGTCATCCCAATTTGAAATGTGTGTGTAACAAGCTTTGCCTCAAAGACTGAAGAAAATCATTTTAGTTTTTTTTAACTATTGAAGATTTCTGCACTAGCTGGAGGTGTTAAAGTTATTTAACCTCTAAGCATCATTTTTCTTAGTTAGTATGGTATGTCATTGTGTTGTGTGGGTTGAGTGAGATGGTAAATGTAAAAATTTTAAGAAAGTGTTTGGCACCTACTGAATTCTCCCCGGATAATTTAAATTACTGTTTAAGTGCCAGTTGATGAACCAGTCCAACATGCAATACATTTTATTTCCTACTTTACTACTAACTTAGTAGTTGTTCACCTTAGTGGCAGATGATCAAGGACTAAAGGAGAAAGAACACAGTAGATATTATTTAGACACTGAGCTCACTAGTAGATAGCATTATTGCAGCATGAAAACTGGCACTCTTATAAGCAGAGTGCCTGGCACATTATAGGCTCTTCATAAATATTTGTTGAATGCAGAGAGATATAAGAATTTGAATAATAGAAATGTTAAGAATACTCATCTTTGAATTGTTAAAGTAGGTTTGTGTTACAGAGATCTGTCACTTCTCATTTAAATTCTGTACTATATATTCTAGTATATCTAGAAGTACAATTTAAAAATTTGTTTAATCTAAAATATGTGCATTTGGTATTCATTCAACATTAACTCTTTCTTATTTCCAGAGACTATTTGTTCTTGAATACAAAGACTGTCCTTTCCTATCTGTATACACACACACACACACTCAGTCTCAGAAATACTTGTTTTTTCATTTGCAGTATAAAGAAAATATGTCTGAAGATTTTTGGCAGATTATAATAACAGAATAACACCTCTGCTCTCTTCCTGCTTTAGCTGCCAGTGTCCTTCAATGGAAACCTTTCTACATGCACACCTTTACTCATGCGGCTCACCCCTCCTGTTAAGCTCTTATCACCTAAAACTAAAATTTTTCCTAACCATAAATCTCATTTAAATCTCTTTTAAACCTTCAGTTCGTAAGCTTAATTGCTATAAAGTGGTTATAGAGGCAGAAATGCTGCTTTTTTTCACATGCTTAATGTGAAAAAAAGTAAGAGGACATAACTTTGATAAGTTTCTTGATATTTTGTGTTTATTTATTGGCTGCGTTGGGTCTTCGTTGCTGCATGAGGGCTTTCTCTAGTATCCTTTTATTTATTTATTAACCTATTAATTAATTTATTTTATTTTATTTTTTGGCTGTGTTGGGTCTTTGTTTATGTGTGTGGGCTTTCTCTGGTTGTGGTGAACAGGGGCTATTCTTCGTTGCAGTGCGAGGGCGTCTCAGTGTGACAGCTTCTCTTGTTGTGGAGCTTGGGCTCTAGGCACTTGGGCTTCAGGAGTTGCAGCACGTGGGCTCAGTAGTTGTGGCGCATGGGCTTAGTTGCTCCGCAGCATGTGGGATCTTCCCGGACCAGGGCTTGAACCTGTGTCCCCGGCATTGGCAGGTGGTGCTGCACCAGCAGGGAAGTCCTGTGTTTATCCTTAAAATTCATGAACTACCTAAGTCACATTTAGTTATCTTCATAGATGGTTACTATTATGACTGTAAGTGATATATTTATTTATAAATGGTTTATTTTATTTTATTTTATTAAAGGCTTATGAGGTATTTAATCAATGAAAATCTTAGGTCTGGAAAAGTGCAAAATGACAGCACATTTATAGGACAATTGGTGTATCTAGAAATTCAGGAAATATTTTTGAGATTATGGTGTATATCTTTGGAAGTTAGAGTAGTTTGTAGTCTGAGCAGGTAACATTCCTTAATTTCATGAAGTAGATCCTGTTGTGAATTTTGGAGAGGGAAAGTCCCTGGATTCTTGGACTGTTAGACAGGAAGTTATTCAGTGATAGAGCATGTTAAAGATTTGAAAGAAAGATAACGCCACGTTAATATTTGTAAGAAAACAATTTTCTTTTTCAGATATAGTAGATGCATGCATTATTTTACATGTCGTTTCTGTCAGTGGCACATTAACGATGAGTTGATTTAAAGTGGGTTTTGTAGGGGTTTTGTGTTTTTGTCACTGAGTAATTTTAATTAAGTTCTTAAAAACTCCTTTGTTGGAAAGCATTACTGCTATTTAATGAAAGGCAGAAGGACACAGTGAAGAGCCTCAGCCTGATCCTGGTTTTACCTCACTGTGCCTCACATTTCAGGTAGGTAAGATAGATACAGTATTTGCCTTTGTCAGTTTCTTTACTAGAGAGGGTAGAAATTCCTTGGCTCCTGAAATTGTCTGGTTGTATTCATTTTATGTAAACTCTGATGTCATAGTGCCCTTATGCCCCCCTCTTCCTTATAAATGGTGTAAAGTACAATAACTAATTGAAGGTCTGTTTGGTTACATTCCAAAATGTCAAGAAATAATAAAAAGTTACCTCTTAAAGAGTAAGCTTTAAAAAATACTGACATTAGGTGATTACATTGGAAAATATGGGTCTAGAAGGGAAATTGATATTGGAGAGAGCATGACTAAAATCTTAAGTCTGGTTTGAGGAAATGTAAACACTAAAGAGAAAATGTCTAGCAGGCAGTTGGGAATGTGGAACTGAAGTTTAGGAGAGAAAGCAGTAATAGAAAAGTGATTTTCTTCTGCAGATGAATTGAGAGGAAGGGAGTATGATCCAGAGGTGTGGGATGGACTAGAGGGTTGCATACACTGTGGGCCATGCCCATTTCGGGGACTTTGAGAAACATAGGAAAAAGGAGGATTGTACAGAACAGTAGGAGGAAGCCAAGAAAAGGAATTTCAAGTAAGAAGATTGGTTGTAGGTATAGTTTCCTTTTTCCTTAAATAAAGTTTATGAATTTTCTACCAGTGAACATGAATTCCTTTTGTAATAAGTAAAAAGCTATTAGAAAAAGAACGGGTTGTTGACATTTCTAAATGAAGGAAGTTAAAGCAAAATGAAGGGACTTCGCTGATGGTGCAGTGGTTAAGAATCTGCCTGTCGATACAGGGGACACAGGTTCCATCCCTGGTCTGGGAAGATCCCACAAGCTGCAGAGTAACTAAGCCCGTGTGCCACAACTACTGAGCCCATGTGCCGCACAACTACTGATGCCCACGTGCCTAGAGCCCATGTTCCACAACAAGAGAAGCCACTGCATTGAGAAGCCCACGCACAACGAAGAATAGCCCACAGTCTCCGCAACTAGAGAAAGCCCATGTGGAGCAGCGAAGACCCAACGCAGCCAGAAATAAAGTAAAATAGTAAATAAATAAATGTAAAAAAAATAAAGCAAAATGAAGACTTTGGCAGGGGTGGGGGAGGTGAGCTTTGAAAATATTGGTAACCTTGGAGAAAACAATTTCTAATGGCAGGGTTAGTGAGTGAAATACTAGTAAGGGGGTAGGAATAAGTTTGTAGGTTAAAAGTCTAGTAGGGTCAGGGGAAATTTGTTTATGTGATATATATATATATATCGTTCATTTCTTTTCTTTTGTAGTTAGACATTTTGGGGAGTAGGAGGAGCTACCTGTGGAGTAGAAGTTTTTCAGGCCTATTATTAACTGTTGTAATAATAGTTTTCCACCTGTAATGTTTTAATATCCTAGAATTACATCCTTCCTACTGCTTCAAGATCTTATCTTCCTGCAACATAGATCTGATCACGTTAAAAACTTTCAAAAAAAGTTCACAAATAATAGATCTTGATGTGGTCACAATTTGCCAGTTCATTTTTGTCTTTCACCATTTTCTTTCATTCTCCTAGTAATTTCTTTAACATAACCCATACTTCTTTTCCTTTTAAAAATCTTTTCTCTCCATCTCTGTGAGTTTAAATCCTTTAGGGTCTAACTAAAAAATTTACCTGTCCGTCTAATTAGAATTAATCTCCCAGCCTACTTGATAGTGGTGATCTTTTATCTCTGTAGTATCTGGCATGTTGTAAGTACTAGTAAATGGAGTGGAGTTAAAGGAGATGGAAATGGAGTTGGGGCTCTTGAAGAATTTTGATGAGGTGGGTTAAGGATGAATGTTGAATTATCCGGGTTGATGACAAATCATGAGATGGTAAGAAGTTGTCTAGAAAGGTAGTTTTGTGTTATGGTGAGCAGCTTTTAAACCTCAGTGTTAGCAGTTTTAGCTCTACTTAATGATATGTGATGACCCATTTATTTGTTGCTTCAGTTCTCCTGGTTCTCTGACTGCTTAGAAGCCAGGAGCTTGAGGAAGGGCCTATAATTAGTGTCAGCATCCAGAAGTTACATTTATGCTTTGACTCATAAAAGATTTATTGTAGCATCTTCTGAAGCCTAATCAGTGTATGCCAAACTTTGTGATAAAAATTGATGCTAGTGATATTTTTACTTAAATTTATTTTTTATATTATAAAATATGAAGACCTTTAAAATTAATGATAATATAGTAATAGTTAGCATGTGATAGAAATTCTTCTAAATATGTGATAGTTTGCTGTATCCATGAATGCCAGAAAGTTGTTAGAGATTACCCAATGCTTGAAAGATTTTTTCCCTAACTTGTATAGTTAATATATTTATTTGTTCTGTTTTTTTTTTTTTTTTGAGGTACACCAAGTTCAGTCATCTGTGTTTATATACATATTCCCGTATTTCCTCCCTTCCTCGACTCCCCCCCACCCTCCCCGTCCGAGTACTCTAATGCATCATCCATCCTCGAGTTGATCTCCCTTTGTTATACAGCAACTTCCCACTGGCTATCTATTATACAGTTGGTAGTATATATATGTCTATGCTATTCTCTCACTTCGTCTCAGCTTCCCCTTCACCCCCCACCCCCCCAAACCTCGAGTTCTCCCGTCCATTCGCTGCATCTGCGTCCTTGTTCTTGTCTTGTCACTGAGTTCATCAGTACCATTTTTAGATTCCGTATATATGAGTTAGCATACAATATTCGTCTTTCTCTTTCTGACTTACTTCACTCTGTATGACAGACTCTAGGTCTATCCACCTCATTACATATAGCTCCATCTCATTCCTTTTTATAACTGAGTAATACTCCATTGTATATATATGCCGCATCTTTATTCATTCATTTGTTGATGGGCATTTAGGTTGCGTCCATGTCCTGGCTATTGTAAAGAGTGCTGCAATAAACATTATGGTACATGTTTCTTTTGGGATTATGGTTTTCTCTGGGTATGTGCCCAGTAGTGGGATGACTGGATCATATGGTAGTTCTATTTGTAGTTTTTTAAGGAACCTCCAAACTGTTTTCCATAGTGGCTGTACCAACTTCCATTCCCCCCAACAGTGCAGGAGAGTTCCCTTTTCTCCACACCCTCTCCAACATTTGTTGTTTCCAGACTTTGTGATGATGGCCATTCTGATCGGTGTGAGGTGATACCTCATTGTGACTTTGACTTGCATTTCTCTGATGATTAGTGATGTTGACCATCTTTTCATGTGTTTGTTGGCCTTCTGTATGTCTTCTTTGGAGAAATGTCTATTTAGGTCTTCTGCCCATTTGTGGATTGGCTTATTTGCTTTTTTGGTGTTAAGCTGCATGAGCTGCTTGTATGTTTTGGAGGTTAATCCTTTGTCCATTGTTTCGTTGGCAACTATTTTTTCCCATTCTGAGAGTTGCCTTCTAGTCTTGTTTATGGTTTCTTTCGCTGTGCAAAAGCTTTTAAGTTTCATGAGGTCCCATTCGTTTATTCTTGATTTTATTTCCATTGTTCTGTGTTTTATAATTGTATAGATCTGTGAGGTTTTTTCCCCATTTTTAAATCTTACTGTATAATTTGCATACCGTAAAATTTACCTGTTTTAACTGAAAATCAGTGATTTTTAATAGATTTATTGAGTTGTGCAACTGTTAGCACAATCCAGTTTTGGAACATTTCCATTATCCCAGTAAGATGCCTCTTGCAGTTTATGGTTAATCCCCATCCCAGCCTCAAGTGATTACGCACCTACTTTCTGTCTCAATTTTCTTGAGAACCTGATGTTTGATAATTAGTACTAATTTAAGTCCATTTGTTACCTTTGGGAGGATACAAGGCTTCCTGCCCTAGGGATTTCAGCTGGATGGGGCCAGTAGATAGATGTCCGAGGTTGAGATTGCTTGTGCTATTCCACGGACAGAAATATCCTTTCTTTCTTACCCTTACTCTAGCTCTGTTGTCTGAAAGCAACACTTTTGTCAGTTGCACTTTTTGGATTTATGCTGGTGTGGTTTTTTGTTTTGTTTTGTTTTATAAATTTATTTATTTATTTTATTTCTTTATTGGCTGCGTTGGGTCTTCGTTGCTGCACATGGGCTTTCTCTGGTTGCTGCGAGCGGGGGCTACTCTTCATTGTGGTGCGCAGGCTGCTCGTTGTTGAGTGGCTTCTCTTGTTGTGGAGCACGGATCCTAGGCATGTGGGCTTCAGTAGTTGCGGCACATGGGATCAGTAGTTGTGGCTCACGGGCTCTAGAGCACAGGCTCAATAGTTGTGGCACACAGGCTTAGTTGCTCCACGGCATGTGGCATCTTCCTGGAGCAGGGATCGAACCCATGTCCCCTGTATTGGCAGGGGGATTCTTAACCACTGCACTACCTAGGAAGTCCTAGTTTCATTGATTTTTTAAAAATAAATTTATTGAATTCAGCCACTTTAGTATCCAGTTCAGTGATTTTTAGTATATTCACCGTTATGCATCCATCACCACAAACTTTAGAACATTTTTATCACCCCAAAAAGAAACCCCGTACCGTTCGCCGTTACTCCTCATTCCCGACTACACCTCCAGTCCTAGGCTACTTTCTGCCCATAGATTTGCCTATTTTGGATATTTGATGTACGTGAAATCATGCAATCTGTAGTCTTTTGTGACTGGCTTTTTTCACACAGCGTAGTGTTTTTAAGGTTCATGCATGTTGTACCATATGTCAGTATTTCATTCTTTTTATTATTGAATACTGTTACATGAATGTATGGATATGCCACATTTTGCTTATCCATTCATCAGTTGATGGACATGTGGGTTGTTTGCACTTTTTTTATGAATAATGCTGTGAATGTTCAAGTAAAGGTAGTCTTATTGATTTTTTTCTTTTCTTTTAATTGCGGGATAATTTACATATAATACAAATCTCAAAAATATGTACAGCTCAGTCAGCTTTTACCTAGGTACCACCATCCAGATTAAGATAGATGGATAGATAGATAGATAAAATATTTCCATTGGCCTAAAACTTTCCCTTGTGACCTGTCTTCAGATTACCATTAGTCTGACCTCTGTTACCTATAGCTTGGATTTGCCTGTCCTTAAACTTCATATTAAGAATCATATAGTATGTGATATAGTCTGGCTTCTTTCTCAGCATGTTTTTGAGGTCTGTAATTATTGCTTGATTCCATAGATTGGTTTTATTTTGTCTTAAGTTATTGTATAGTATTTTGTTGTATGCATTGTACCACAGTTTGTTTATACATTCACTTGTTAATGGACAGGTATTATTGTGAACATAATCACTTATTTCTCTTGGATATATTAGGGGGAAATTGCTAGGTTGTAAGATAGGTGCATGTCAGATACTGCCAGTTTTCCAAAATGGTTGTGCTGTTTTATACATCTACCAGTGTTCCACTTTTTTCCCATCTTGACCAGTGCTTTGGTATATTGCATATATTGTTTTGGGGTAGGATTGTCTTGCCCACTTGTACTAATTTGTGTTTGTGTATGTGGTCTCGCTGCGTGGCTTGTGGAATCTCAGTTCCCTGACCAGGGATTGAACCAGAATCCTAACCACCAGGCAGCCAGCGAACTCCCCATTTGTTACGTCGTGATATTTGCCAAAATACTTTTCATGTTTATTCCTTATAGCTATCCTGTGAAGTAGATTTTGTTATACTAACTTTGTAATTAAGTTTGCTGAATCAAACTTGCTCTAGAGTTAAAAATGTAGGAAGTGACATCATTTATGTTTATAACCAGTACTGTCTGATGCTAGCAGTTCATTCCAGGAGTTCACAATTTGATGCAGGAGATAAGACATCTACTGTAATATTAATGGCCTAAAAAGTGCTATAGTAATAGTCTGTGGGCTCATTGGTCTAAAAATATAAATACACCTTTTCACTCTACACAGCCCGGAGGTGATCGCAACTGCTTCCAAGGCACCTTTTTTGTTGATTCATTCAGTTTTTCTTTCAGTAAATTTGTTGAGTATTTTGAATGTCAAACATGAGAAGCTGGGTATACAGACAGTAAAGTCCTTACTCTCAGTGGAGCATAAAGTCTAATAGGAGAGGCAGACATAAAACCAGTCTACAAATACAATAATTACAAATATGTAATAAGTATCATGAAGTAAAAAAAACCCTGGAGCTTATGAGAGTAATAGGGAGCCCTACTTAGCCCTAGTGTGATCAGTGAAGAAATGTTTCTTTAAGGAAATATTTAAACTGAGACCCAAAGAATGTGGAGCTGTGGAGCATTGGAGAGAAGTATTGCAGGTAGAAAGTCACAGCATGTACAAAGACTCTGAAGTGAGGTAATGTTTGTTGTTGAAAGAACCTAAAGAAGGCTGCTAAGGTGGTGCATTGGAGGATGCGAAGGTGTCTTTAAATGAGGCTGAAGAAGTAGGCAGTGGCAAGATAAGACAGGGCCTTTTAGGCTTCAGGAAATAGAGTAGAAAATTGTTAAAAGGTTTGGTTAAAGGGGATTAGTTTACAATATTGGCTGCTAAATAGAGAATCGTTGCAGGAGGGGGGTGGTTACATTAAGAGAGATGATAGTCGTTTGGACTAGGTTGGTGTTAATGGGAATGGAGGAAGTGAATATATTAATTATACAAGCATTTTGGATATGCAATTGATAGGGCCTGATATTTTGAATTGGGATAAAGAAGAGGAAAGTAGTAAAGATGACTTTTGAGTTTTCAGACATGGGTAACTGAGGATAGTGATGACAAGGGTTGGGAGAGGTGGTACAAGGAAGTAGAGTCACAGCTTTTAGGGGAAAAATGATTTGAACAAACTCAGTTTGAGAATATTGTGAGATAATGAAGGTAGGGATGTTAAATAGGTCTGTTAGAGTGTCCTGGTCTGGAAGTGATATATTTGATTTATAGATAGTATTTAAAGACAGGAGTTGGATGAAATCAGCTGGGGTACAGAAAAGATGGCCTGTGACTGAGTTCTTGCACCAGGTTCTAGCATTTGTACATAGAATGAGAAGCAAGCAAAGGAGTCTGAGAACATACCAGGAAAAGTGGTGTATGAACTATGTAGGTGGAAGGGTGTTTCAAGAAAATGATAATGGTAACTTCCTGTCTATTTAGAGTACTGGAAAGGGTAAATTCCTCCCCTTTATCGAAAATTGCTCCTGTCCAGGTCTTAAATTTAAGCATTACTTCTGGATTAGAAGATTCTACTTTTGATTCTTCCATAGTGTTTTCTATTTCTTCCATTATACTTTATTGCAGTTACCTGTTTGATTATCTTGTTTTCCTTCATTGTTCAGTTTCCATGAGGTCATGGAGACTCATTGCCTTGCTTAACCTTGTATTTTCAGCTCCTGGCATAGTGTTTTGCACCAAGAACACCTAAATAAATAATTTTTGGAGTGACTGGATGAGCAAAGTATCACTCTGGTTCCAGTATGGAAGACATTTTTTTATATCCAAAGGGAAATTTTTCTAAGAATGTGTTTGTAGAATATGTGAAAAAGTCTGTAAGAAAGAAATGAAAATAAAAATCACTAGTGTCCATGTGAACATGTGCAGAAAAATACTAAAACTTGGGCTGGAAGGAGGAGACGACCTTACAGGAGGTGGTTATATTGAAGAGGGAATGAAAACACATACAAGAAGAGATTTCAGTTCTTTTTTTAATAAATCAAAAGTAAATATGACAAATTTAGGGATTAAGTATCTCTTTTGTACTGTTAATGAAAGGAACCCAGGATTGTAGCATAAAATTTGAGTAATAGAAAATATATATAGAATAGCTCCTCTATAATCCTACCACCCCAGATATAACTTATTAGCATTTTTGGTGTATTTCATTCTTTTCTATATATGTTGCAATTGTATATTCATGTAAATATATTTGCTAAATTATCATATAGTTTGTATCCTACTTTTATTGTATGTTCAAAGGTATTCATTTTAAATTTTCTATTGAAGTATAACATGCATACAGAAAAGTGGTCATGAGGATACAGTTGATTAATTTTCACAAACTGGACAGACTTTTATAAAACAACCATATTAAGAAATAAAATGCTATTAGCACTTTGTAAAACCGCCCCTCAGGCTATTAATTTTTACTCATTTAGTTTTTGTCTAGCCAGTTAGTAGACTGTCTCTGGAGAAATTATTACTGAATTGGAGAAATAGGTATCACATAAGACACTGTTTTTGAGCTGCTGCCACCAGTGTAGATTAGAAGTGCAATGGTATGCAGGAAAATGCAAACATCCAAAAATTTTAGGAGTTAGGTTACTGAATTTTTTTTTGAGTTCCTTATAAGTGAGTGATATGAAGTAAATCTGGAATCAACTTGTGGAGGAGAGCTTTTTGTGCCAGTCAAGCAATGAAGTAGAATACTGAAAATATTTATTTGCAGAATTTTAAAATGTACTTTTTTATTTGTAGGCACACAAGTCTCTGAATTTTGTTTCAACACTGCTTCAGATTACTATGTCGGAACAACTGGATTTACCTGTGAGACAGGCAGGCAAGTTTCCTGAATTATTTTCTTGGATATATGTAAATAATATTGTTTAAAAGGTTCACTGTTGAATAGCAGAAGTATTTTGGGAAGGCCCTTCAGTGATTTCCTTCCCTGAAAATTGGTTTTACCCCCTTGTGTTTACTACAAACTGCCACAAGTGCCTTGATACCTGGTGGCAGAATTTAAAGGAATGTGATATTTCAATGAATTGAAAAAGAAGCTGGAAGGAGAAATTGATGTGATTTATTGAAAGATTCTCCTGTTTTTTTCCATGATGAATGATTCTAAGATACAAACCTCGAGGTATTTGCTTTTACTCTTTTAACCTTCTAAAAGGTATTGTTTCTTAGTTCCAGTTTCAAAAAAAATTGAGTAATTCCCTCAGTATCAGAGTCTATGAAAATGTGGCATACTACTTCTGATATTAGGTGTTAATCTGCAAAATAATGGAATTCACATCTTTAATGCTTGTTATTTAATTTATTTGCAGCTGTAGTTCTTATAGGAAATATAAAGTGCCAATAATTGTACTATTCTAGAAGAATGAATTATGTTCTGGGGTTATTTCTTGCTGTTCTCTTTCCCTATACCAATTTTGTTAAAAAAAAATTTTTTTTTTTTTTTGCTTACTTTAACCTATAGTAAGCACACCCCTTTTCTCTACATAGTGTTAACCTTAAAATTTATATTTTAATGGCTTAATAATTTACCACAGTGTGCTGTATGCATTGAACCATTTCTCAGTTTTTGGAATTTAATCACAGGTCTATTTGATTAACAATTGTATTCCCAGTGCCTAAAGTATGTTGCCTGGCACACTGCAGGTACTCAGTAAGTGAATGAATGAATGAATGTAAGTTGTTTAAGATTTTTTTTAATTGGTATATATAAGTAGCACAAAAATGAGACATTTTTTCTGCCTATAAAATACAGTAATTTCACTGGACCCTGCTTAGCAGTAAATCTTCAAAAAATTTTCTAGTTAAATAGGAAAAGATCACTTTATTTTAACTGTCATTTCTTTTACTAATGAAGTTCACATTTTCCCATTTGGTTATTTTTTTATATAATAATCTTTGCCTTTAAATCTCAAAATTTTACTAAGATGTTGAAACTGTTTGACATTTAGGAGGGACCTTAACACATGAGAAACTTGATTATGTGTATTAGCAAAATTAAATTCTGCTAGAAAATTGTTTATTAGTGTGTACAAAACCAGAAGCATCCAAACTGTGGAGTTGGTCCTAATTTTAAAAATATAATCATTACTTTAAACTTTGTATCCTCATAATAATTGAATGATATTTTGTATTGTGCATGGTATGTGGTTGTTTTATCTGCTAGACTTTGAAAGATGCATTCATTCTGGATGGAGTAGACTGAATCACGAGGTTCTTGCAGTGCACTTCTCACTTGTTTATGTGTTTTGTTTGACCAAACACCTTTTAAAATACTGAATCAAAATTGTACAAAGAGGTATATATATTCACTTCATCTGTGCATTGTGATAGAAGGAAATACCCAGAGGCTATCTCTAGAAGACTTAGGGTCTATATCAGGTCTTAATTTTTATCTTTGTTCTGTTTTGGAGCTAAAGAGTAAAATAGTATTCATTTGAAATGTCAGTTCCACATACTGAGCCAGTGTTCTTGACTGTAGATGTAGTTTATCTTAAAGCTTTTGTTGAAGGATATTTTAATATGTAGTTGTAATCTTTTTTGAAATGCTGTAAACTGGGGTATTATTTTAATTTCCAAGATAAAACAAAATAGAATATAAAAATCATAGTTGTATCAGTTATCCTTATTTGATTAGGTACAGGACTCCAGGTAAGAGTTAATTACTAATCAGAGAAAAGTCAGTGTTTTGCAGAATTTAGGGATCAATTTTGAATAATTTCCCTTTCCTGTACATTCTATACATTTACATTTGAGGAGTCTCTTTCTCTCATTTGGGTGGAGAGGACTGGATACAAAGCATTGTAATAGCAAGCTAGTTCAGTTAGAGTTAACTAGCAATGTGCAAGGTAGCAGTATAACTGATAGAAGGTA
This sequence comes from Hippopotamus amphibius kiboko, assembly GCF_030028045.1. Taxonomy (NCBI): domain Eukaryota; kingdom Metazoa; phylum Chordata; class Mammalia; order Artiodactyla; family Hippopotamidae; genus Hippopotamus; species Hippopotamus amphibius. The sequence goes on along the minus strand of NC_080194.1, from coordinate 34,646,381 downwards.
GTAATATGTATTTTTTAACACAGCAAATTCTCCCATAAAATAACATGAATTTGAATTGGTGTGATTGTGGTATGTGATTGAAATGCTTAGATTTATTGACTAAGAATCTTTATATACTATAATTTTTCTGT